>NC_080782.1:22729160-23084660 GCF_028018385.1 Neofelis nebulosa
GCCCTTTGACATACCCCCATTAAAATTGCTTGTTTGTTTTTATTCTTGAATATGTCTTTATTTTCTGGAACTATAAGATGCTCCAGGTTCAGGTGGATTATTTCCTGCCCCAGTCTTCTGTTTGATTTTGAAATGATAGTTATTTGCATTATTCTAAAAGAGTTTGCAGGGATCAAAGAAAAGAGAGTTTGTATTCATTTTGAATTTGTTCCTGAGAGTATTCCTTTTCTCCTCTTTATCTTTGCTAAAGAAGGATATGAACCCAAGAGTCATCCGATAACATTTGTATTAATGGAAAAGGGTGTTGTGGTTCCTACCTATTTAAGGACACTGGAAAATGAAAACCGTGTCTGTAAGGAAGTCAGAAGGGAGATTTGGATTTATTCTGAGAACACCGACCACGCTGACAGTTTTACTCTTACAATATCTACAGAGGTTTGCAGCATAACTGAATTTGAAGGGGGAAAAAAAAATCCCAGAATGTTAAGCTATATTTGCAAAATGTGATTCCTACAGATGTCAAAAATACTGTCTCTCTAATTTTACCTTCATTACGAAATGCCTTCAGGCTCAGGCTGTGTAACTTTTCTATGAAGCACTTAATCTCTACCCAGGCCCCTTTGGAAGATGTAATAGCAATCAGTAAATAACAGTGCAGAAGATGTTGATTACTATCGAATAAACTAAAACGCTTTCCATACATTGCAAACTAAAAATGGATCCCTCTCATCACTTATCTTTTTTAATGACATTTTAAAGTCTAAGGGCCTTATTAATCAATGCTTTATATGATGTTTTCCAAAGATGTACGTGTATCTTGCTTAGAAAACAGAAGAGAGGCAGACATAATGAGATTCTTCTGAGGAAATTAAATTAAATCAGTATTCTTAAACATTAGGCACTTGATAGGGAATAAGAAAAAAAAAGTGCTAAAAAAAAGATGTACTAGAAAAAAAAAGTGAAAGAAAAGGAAACTATTATACTATTATTGAGCAACAGGGACAGATCCTTTGGTGGTTAGTTTCTCAAACAGTTTTTGATTGGCATTTTGTCTTTTCACATTACAAAAAATGAGAACTCTGAAAAAAAAAAACACACTTGTTCAGGTCCTCATTAAACAGTATGGTTAAGGCCAAGTGTTGAAGCCGTGCCTAGTTGGCTCCAAAATTTTTGCTTCACTCACTATACATAAAAACCCTGACGTATTGGCAATTTGATAACATTTTAAACATAACGATGGTATTTAGCTGTTATTTGCAAAGGGAGAAGATTGGATTTTTCACTTTTAGTTTACATTCCATATGGCTTTATCAAAATAATCAATGTATTTCTAGAAAAATTTAAAAGATAATTTTAACATACTAGGTCAAAATTGAGAGGTGGATATTTACTTGAAAGATTTTCTTTACCATGTTTAGAGTTTTAGATGGTTTTATGGAGGAATAGACAAACATTAAATGGTACATATTTAAACTGTACAACTTGAAAAGTTTTGAAATTTATATACACCCATGACACCATCACTGCAATCAAGATGCTAATTATATGGGTTTTCTAGGACCTTTATGGGTTTTCTAGGACTGCCATTACCAAGTACCAACGACTGGATGGCTTAAACAATAGAAATTTAATTTCTCACAAGTTAGAGACCATAAATCTGATACCAAGGCGTTGGCAGAGTGAATTTCTTCTGGCGACTCTCACCTTGGCTTGCAGATGGCTATCTTCTCTTTGAGTTTTCATGTGGTCTTCTCCTTGACTGTTTCTTGATCGAGTTGTTTACTTATTTACTATTATTGAGGTTTGTGAGTTTGAAACCATATTTTGGATAAGTGTCAGATGTCAGATGTGTTACTTGAAAATATTTTTTGCCAGTATGCCTCAACTTTTTATTTTCTTAAAAAATGTCTTCCCAAATAGCACTAGTTTTAATTTTGATGAAGTTCGATTTAAGGACAAAAAAAAAAAAAATGTTTTCTTTGCTACATTGTGCTTTTAAAGCCATATCTAAGATATCTTTTCCTAATGTAAAATCACAGGGGCGCCTGGGTGGCGCAGTCGGTTAAGCGGCCGACTTCAGCCAGGTCACGATCTCGCGGTCCGTGAGTTCGAGCCCCGCGTCGGGCTCTGTGCTGACAGCTCGGAGCCTGGAGCCTGTTTCCGATTCTGTGTCTCCCTCTCTCTCTGCCCCTCCCCCGTTCATGCTTTGTCTCTCTCTGTCCCAAAAATAAATAAAAAAAAAGTTGAAAAAAAAAAAAAACTAATGTAAAATCACAAAGATTTTCTACTATACATTTTCCAGTAGTTATACAGTTAGGTGTTATGTGTTCTATTATCCATTTTGAGTCGACTGTTGTTTATGATGTGAAGTGTGAATCAAAGCTCATTTGTTTAGTGTTTGGGTTGGAATAGTTTTTCTTTGGCTAAATCTACAGTCTTCATTCACTTTCATCTCATAACTAATATATTTGATAGTTAGGAAGTTTCAGTTTTTCTTCTGTAATATTTACTTATTTTTAATATCTCCTTATAATTATAATTAAAAAATTGATTCTTCCCTGACTCACTCTCATAAGTTACTGGTAACTTACCACATAATGAATATTTAGTAAGTGTCTAAGACCAATGCGTTAGCTTTAATGATATAATTAGCTATATCTATCTATCTATCTACCTATCTATCTATCTATGTATATATATTCTTTTATGTTTGAAATTGATAATATGCCCACATAAAATAAAATTCAGAAAGAATGGGGAAAATGCATCACAAAAATAGTGAAAAACAGAAACAAAAACAACTCTTTTCCATCTGTATATCACCCTCTGAATAAAATTAAGGAATATTTACTGAACAAATAAAAAACATAAATGACGTGATGTGTGTAATATGGAAGCTCAAATTGTTTTCTAAGAACTGGCATGGAGACAATGATTCAATTTACCGAGGTACAGGGTAGTAGACAAACATCGTCAGGTTCTTACGGAAATATTGACTTGAGCTTGGGGTACCTTCATCCCAGGGAATATAATAACGTAGCAAAAAATTTGTTATTCATGTCTAAATCTCTTCACAGTTGTATGGAGTAAAGATACAAAAAAATACCTATATATATATTTGGAAATAAAGAATAACACTTCTTAACCTTTATTTATTTTTGAGAGAGAGACAGAACATGAGCAGGAGAGGGGCAGAGAAAGAGACACACAGAATCTAAAGCAGGCTCCAGGTTCCGAGCCATCAACACAAAGCCCAATACGGGGCTCCAGCTCGCTGACGGTGAGATCATGACCTGAGCCGAAGTCAGATGCTTAACCAATTGAGCCACCCAGGTGCCCCAAGAATAACACCTCTAAATAACTCTTAAGGCACATGGAAAGAAAATGATTTAGGTGGATGATAAAAACTACAATGTAAAAACATGTGAGATCCTACAAATCCAAGCTTAGATGGAATTTCATAGTCTTAAGAAAAATATTAGGAGAGAAAATTTAAAATTCAGAAAATTAGGGGCACCTGGATGGCTCAGTTGTTTAAGCATCTGACTTCAGCTCAGGTCATGATCTCACCAATCATGAATTCGAGCCCCACATAGGGCTCTGTGCTGACAGCTGGAGCCTGTAGCTTGCTTCTGATTTTATGTCTCCCTCTCTCTCTGCCCAACCCTCTCACACTCTGTCTCTGTCTCAAAAATAAATATTAACTTTTTTTTTAATTCAGAAAATTAAACATACATCTCAACACTTTAGAAACACATGGACAAATTAAATCATAATATTGGAGGAGAAAGTAAGTATAAAATTAAGAAAAGAAATTAGTTAAATAAAAGAGAACCAGGTTTTTTTAGATGAAATAGAAAACTCCGAGAAATATGAATAGTCCTCTCTATTTATTAAAGAAATTGATCACAACCATTTCTATATGTGTGCATATTTTATAAAGAAAAAAAATAAGCAAACCTTAGGGAAAGAAAACTGTTAAAAAAAACCAGAATATTTTCTAATAGATAAACAGTCTAAAATATCCTTAATGGCAAAACCTTGGTGTTTCAACAAAGAAAATTTATAGGCTAGTGTTTTGCACATGGTTATTATTGAAAAAGTTCTGTGCAAAATATTATTAATCCAGCTCCAGCATGATATAAATTAATAATGTATCATATAAAATTTTAATTTAATATTTTTAAAAAGTTTAACATTCAAACATTAATCAGTGGAGTTTAAAGCAAAATTAATATTAAAGGAAAAAATGATAATCTCAATTGATAAAGGAAATGGAATTTGGTAAAATCAAAATCTAGTAATGGTTAAATGATTAACAGTTTAGGAAAAAAAATATTTCTCTCATACAATGTTTACTGGCAAGATATTGATATTTTTCCATTTTCTTCTCAATAGAATGGACTTGGGAATGAAACAAAATAGTTAATAGATGTGCCTAGGATCTGAATTTTCTTCATAGAGACAATGTAATGAATACCTATCTATCAAGACACTGATAGAGCTAAGGGTAACTTCTTCAAAGCTACAGTTTATGAGATGTTCATTTTAATGCACCACCATGCATAACAAATTCTCTTGAAAGCTTTTTATTTGATAATCATATATTAAGCATCCATTATGTGCCAGATTCTAAATGTACTGTTTTCTATTTTGTTTGAATTCATTTAATGAAGCCAATTTTTTTTAACTGAGAAAATGACACAGAATACAAAAATATACATATACATTTGCTTATAGTTACTCATTTGTATTAGTAGTATATAATCTAGCAATAGATGCTTCATGTAATAGAATATCATTGAATTATTAAAAAAAGGGGATCCATAATACAAAAAAGTCATCATCTTCTGGCATTTTCACTGATTGTTTTCAAGTGGTTGGTTAACGATTGGTTTCGTTCATGCCAGAAACAAAAGCCTTAGAGAAACATTGATTTTTCAAATTTTAATAGGGAAAGAATAGAAACTCCATTACAATTTTAAGTAAGTGTCACAAAAATTGCTAAAAAACTCAATCATCAGTGAGATCAAATATACTACCCTCAGGAAATTATTGTTTGCGGCTCTATCCTTGAGACAGTTCCAAGTTCCGAGCAGTTCTTCATGTTTTTGTGAGAAACCTATATGACATAAAATTTGTAAAGTTAACAGAAAAGCTAGATTTGCATGTTTTTCTTCAATTTGCAATATGTCCCAAATAAAACAACTTTATTCAAAAATGTTTTATATGTGAGTTTCAAATGTTACTATTTATTAACTTTATTTAAACGTTATATACATATGCATCTTATTGCCACTGGGAAAGCATTCAATAATCTTAAGGAGATGCAATGAAGAATTACATGTATTTATTTTAAATACTAGTTCGAGATTTATTTTTAACTACTAACACAGATCAAATAACGTTTTAAGTGACAGTTGGAAAATACTACGCAGCACATTGTTACCAAAACAGGACAGAAATGAACAGATACCTAAGAAAGGAGATTTACTTCATATGTTAGATATATTTGAGAATGTTAAAATCGTACCAAGCAGAGATCACATTTCTAAGAGCCATGTTAAATGAGGTGGCCATAACTAAAGTATTACTTAGGAGGTCCTGGAGCATAAAGCAAAGATAGAAAGCTTTCGAGGAATATGTTTTGCATTGTGTTGCCTTAAAAGAAGTGTGTCATAAACTCTAGTCTTGACTAAGTTACCATATACTCTGTCAAGATATCTTTCATATTAGAAAGGGAGTAATGAGAACGTGACTTATGCATTCATTGGATTGACTCTATGAAGAAAAAGCGGATTCTAGTTACTTCTAATACTTCTTGCTTTACCTTACTTAAGTAAATAAGTAATAAGTAAATTCAGTTACGTATTTTGAAAAATTATTTTTAACCCTTAATTTGTGTTACTTGGAATGTCACTAAAGTATGGAAATTTACGATATAAATTGAGCTTGTCCTTAACTACCAGACATCTGTTTCAAATTTTCCCTTTAGGTTACAGCTCGTGGTAAGGTCTGCTTCAAGTGCAGAAAACACACCTACAGGCACATTTAGAAGAGTTGGCTTTCTTGTTCTCAATGCATAAGAAGGAGGATGTGTCCTGCCATGACAGTCAGAGAATTGCCTATTTCTCAAGATAAAAGACTGAGCCCTATCCTCTTACAGTGATGCTTCAGAGAAGTTAAGGAGGAAGGCAATAATGTTTTCTCAAATGTTGTCTTTTGTTAAATAATCTTGTCTCTAACCTCCCATGACCTTCTGTTAATACCAAATAATGTCTAACCTTCAACCCCAGAATTCTTTGTTTCATGATGTTCAATAAGTAGTCTACCTCACCATGTTCTCAGTTGATATCAGTAGATTCCTGTAAACCCTGCATGAACAACAGCAAAATAAGAAACAAAACCCAAAAGATTTTATAGGGAGAGCTAATTTTGAGTAACAAACCCTCAGTTTGGCAGGAACTGTAAAACTGAAGCAAATAACTGGAGTAAGGGTTCATATGCCTCCTAACGACCAGATCGTCAGACATGTATTAGTATTCAATTGTTGCCATAAAACATTATTGGAAATTTAGTGAATTAGAACACAAGTATATTCTCACAATTCTGTGGTTCAAAAGTCTAGGTTGGCTCAGCTGGTTATTTGATTTTAGGTTTCACATTGCCAAAATCAAGATGTCAGCAACTGACTCCGAGAATCCGGTTCCAAGTTCATTCAGGTCGCCAGCACAATACAGTTGCTTCTGGTAGTGGGGCCAAGATCCCTACTTCCTCGCTGGCTGTCCGTTGGCTGCCACTCAGACCCTGCTAGAGGCTTCTTTCCCGGGTCCTTGTATATAGTCCTACATCACAGAGCCAGGGTCGGTGTATTGGATCCTTCTCACTCTTGGAATCTCTCTAGCCTCTTCTTCTAGTACATATACCTGAACGAGTCTTCTGTTTGCTTTTCCACTTTAAAGATTTCTATGATTACATTGGTCCCACATGCATAATCTAAGATGGTGTCTCCATTTTAAGGTCAGTTTATTATTGGCCTTAATTACATCTGCAAAATTCCTTTAGAGCAGTAGATAGACTAGATTGCATAATAAGGAAACTGTAATCTTAGGGAGACGTCTTTAGAATTTAGCCTACCATGCCAGTCTATGAAAGCCCTTCTTTGTCTGCCTATTACAGGGTCAACTCCGTACCCAAATATCAATACGCAGAAATGGCAAGAACTGGGTGGGTGATGAACTCTAGGACTACGGAAGTCTCCTGATTATACCCTGAGTGGAATTAGCACTAATAAAAATATTTCTTGGTTAAGAACTATAAATTGCTTTTTTAAAGAAAACTAATAGTTTGCCTCAGTTTTTAAATTACCTGGATCTATATCAGTATTACCTTCTTGATCCCACCACCCCCCCCGCCACCAGAGTGGATCATACACTTACGTTATTCTCTCCTCTTTCCTAACCACAATCACCTCCAGACTTTGCAAATACTTACTCTCATGATTATCTGTTGCTATGGTTTGCTGCCATTTGGAATTTAGTCCAAACATCAAAATCTGGTGTAAAATGACTTGGCGGTTCTCAATTCTTCTTTCCCAAACTTCTTTCCGTGTTTCACAGAACAGGGCAACAGGCTAGTGTGTGTGTGTGTGTGTGTGTGTGTGTGTGTGATCTTGTGTATTCATATGACCTTTAAGTTATATGGGATTAAAATGTTACTTTCCTCTTATGTCGATGCAAAAATACATAGGTGACACGATTTGGAATAATCTTGGGTTTAGGAAAAGACTTTCTGGACACTAAATTAGTAGATGAATCAACATAGGTAAAAATTCTGTTTTGACCGTCATACATGTATTTTAAGTTAAAAGTGAACAAAACTAAGGAAGTGAACAAAACTACTTAAGTTAAAAGTGAACAAAACTACAAGTATATAATGATGGGTTAATAATGAAAATTATTAGTAATTTAGTAAAATAATGAGCAAATAGTATTAAAAAGTTTTATTAAAAAGTATTAGAAAGTTTATAGAAGAAGGTGAAGACACAACTTGATATTAACCCAAATCAGGTAATTTATAAGTCTGTTGTAATTGTTGCACAATTCATATTAGGTAACTGGTTTTAGACATTTTGTGTTAGTAGAAAGTATTTCTGAGCTACTCCTTTGAAGTGAAGAATGGGTAGTGATATAGGTCCCAGAGAGGTCCTAGGGTCCAAGAGGAACACATGCTACCATATTCAATGTCTAATCACAAAATACATCCAAAACAGAAAAAATGGGAAATCTAGTGTAAGTATAATTTCCTGAGTAGATGGCCACAGGAAATGTATCACTTATCTATTTCTACGTAACATATTATTCCAAAACTTAGTGACTGAAAGAGCACTTAGGGAGGGTAAAAAAAGAAATGTGTCAAAAGAATTTAGTTAAATTTATAGTAATTCAAACATTATTAATCCTTGTGAAGTAATACATCTAATTAATAATTCTAACAGAGAGATAAACTATCATGGACAAGTTTATGATAGAGAATTATGAATATGCTGATTCATGTCTTGATTAAGAAATTAACAATGTTTGAGCACTATAATTTTGGTTTGAAACTTCTCATACAGGAATATAATTTTAATTCAATAAAAGTTTTTAAAAGCATGGTAGGAGAACTAATTTTATAATAAATGATTAAATGTATTCAAGAATTACTTGGTCTATTATCTAACTTCAATGGTATATCATTATATTTTAAATTATGGAGTACTTAGCTAAAGATAATAGTTGAGAGTTTACAGATAAAGTCTCATTTTTTTTCCTTTAAAAATATACTTTTTGGGGTGCCTGGGTGGCTCAGTCGGTTAAGCAACAAACTTAGATTCAGGTCATGATCTCACAGTTTGTGGGTTTGAGCCCCGCATTGGTCTCTGTGCTGACAGCTCAGAGCCTGGAGCCTGCTTCCGGATTCTGTGTCTCCCTCTCTCTCTCTGCCCGTCCCCCACCTGCAGTCTGCCTATCTCTCAAAACTAAATAAACATTAAAAAATTAAAAAAAAAATATATATATATATACCTTTTCTATAACTTAATCTAGGAGGCCAACATTACCTAGTACCAAAACCAGACACAGATTTTACAAGAAAGAAAAATTACAGATAAATATCTTTCATAAATATAGATTCAAAAATCCTCTTAATGAACAGATAAATGGATAAAGAAAATTACATATATACATGAGATATTATTTGAATACGCACAACAAAGGAAATTTTGCCATTTACGACAATAGGGATAAAATGTGAGGGCATTATGCTAAGAGAAATGAGCCAAACATAGAAAAACAAATACTTTATGATTTCACTTATATGTGGAAGCTAAAAGAAATAAGCAAACAAAAAGGAACTCATAGATACAGAGAACAGATTGATGGTTGCCAGAGGTGGAGAGTAGAGATGAGCAAAATAGGTGAAAAGTTGGTCAAAGGTGCAAATTCCAATTCCAGTTATGAAATAAATGGGTCCTGGGGATTTGACGTACACAACATGGCGGCTATAGTTTATTAATACTGTATTGTATATTTCAAAGTTGCTAACAGCAGATCCTAAAAGTTCTCACCACAAGAAAAAATGTTTAACTATGTGCAGTAATGAATGTTAACTAGTAATTTTAGTAATCATTTCACAATATATACAAATATAGGATCATTATGTTGTACACCTAAAACAAACATAATGGGATGTGTCAATTATATCTCAATTTTTAAGAAGTAATAGTCCTAATGATACATGCCATATTTTATTAGAAAACACTCATCCAGACATATAGCTATAGCAAGATTACTCTAATTCATAACTGGAAACTCTAATAATCCTATTTGAAATCATGCAAAAGACTGAAAACTACTATTGCTCAGGATGCAAGAAGAACGTGTAGAATAACACTGCCTCAACAAGATATGGAAGGAGTAAGAAGGTATAATTTTAAACTTTTGTGAAAGATAAAGGAAAACCTCATTAAAAGAAGAAAAAGGACAGGCATATATTGTTATTGCTTCCATGTATGTTTCTTCACTTCATATAACCTAATGTTGCTGTTCACCCTTAAACTGAAAGGCCCATCCATTCTACCCAAGCCTGAAGCTTAACCTCCACTACACTTTAGGCCGACAGAACTTCTGCTGATTTTATTTGGCTCACATGGACAATATGCAACCATCCGGAAGTCGTCAGCAATTCTGCACAAAGGCATTCTTTGCTTGGGAGCAACAAATGATTCATAATTCTGTACAGGAAGGGTTTATGGGCAGTAATCCAGTTGCAGTGGGAAATAAAAGTAGAGTTTGCAAATACTTTTGCTTGAGTGTACAATTAAAGAACATTTAAACGCTATGAAGCCCCTTCCACATTTTTCAGTCCAAATATAAAAATGTCACCCCCCATAAGTTTAAATAGTAGCAAACAATGCAATCCCAACATACGTTTTGGAAAAAATGCTCAACAAAATATCAGCATACTGAATCCAATGTTGTTTAAAAACAATCATACACAATTACCAGATTTTATTCCAGGCATGTAAGGCAGGTTTTACATTAAAAAATTATCACTTTAACAGATTAAGTAAGAAAAGTCACATTATCATATCAATAGATGTGGAAAAGCATGGAACAAAATTCGACACCCATTCATAATAAAAATTCTCAGCAAACTAGGAATAGAGGAAGCTCTACTTGATAAAGAACATGTGCAAAAATCCTTTAGCTGACATCACAATTTATTGTGAGAAACTCCATGTTTTCCTGCTAAGATAGAACACAAGGATGTTCACACTCACCGCTTCAATTCCACTTTGTACTGATAGCTTTAGCTAATGCGGTAAGACAAAACGTGGCAAGAAAATATATGAAAATTAGCAAAGAAGAAATAAACCTGTCTTTGCTTGCAGATGATGTGACTATGTAGACAATCCCAGAGAAATGACAGCTACAAAAAGCTCATGAAAGAAAATGTGATTATAACAAGGTTACAGGGTATGAAGTTACTATGCAAATTTCAATTTCGTTCTCATGCACCAACAATAACCAATTGGAATTCAAAATTAAAAACAGTACCATTTATATTTACACCTAAAATTTGACATAATTATGTATAAATTTAATAAAGTATGGACAAGGTCCATCTGGAGAAAACTTCAAAACTCAGGTAAAAGAGAGCAAAGATTTCAATACGTGGACCTACAAGACCCACACAACTTTAATCAACTGATCTTGGACAAAGAAGAAAACTCAATTCAGTAGATAATGGATAGTTTTTTTCAGTAATTGGTGTGGAAACAACAGGACATACACATGCAAAAACATGGATCTCATTACCGACTTTGCAACTTTGACAAAAATCAACTCAAAATGGTTCATAAATCCATTAAATAATCAAATGTAAAATGCAAAACTGTATATTATCTAGAAGCCAACATAGGAGAAATCTAAATGATCTTTCATCTGGTGATCACCATTTAGATACAACACCAAATACAATTTATGAAGGAGAAAAATTGATAATGTGGACTTCATTAAAATTAAAAACGTCTTTGTGAAAGACACTATACAGAGAATGGAGAGACAATATGCAAATGGGGAGATAATGCAATACATATGTATGATAAGGGACTGGCTTCTAAAATATGCAAAGAACAGTTAAAATTCAAGAATAAGAAAACTATCAACCCAATTTTAGAAATGAACAGAAGATCTGAACAGGCATCTCATTAAAGAAGATACAAAGATAGCAAATAATAGGGGCACCTGAGCATCTCAGTCGGTTAAGCCTCCGACTCTGGCTCGGGTCATGATCTCGCAGTTTGTGGGTTCCTTCAAGCCCTGCATTGGGTTCTGTGCTGATTGCTCAGAGCCTGACAGTTCGGAGACTGGAACCTGCTTTGGATTCTGTGTCTCCCTCTTTCTCTCCGCCCCTCCCCCGTTTGTGTGTGCACTCACTTTCTCTCTCTTTATCTCTCTCTCTCCCTCTCTCAGATATAAATAAACTTAATTTTTTTTAAAAAAGAGATAGCTAATAACCTTATGAAAAGACACTCAGCATCATATGTCATTGGGGAACTTCAAATGAAGAGAACAATGAGGTATCATTAAGCACCTGAGGAAATGGCCAAAATACAGAGCATTGACAACGAACGCTGAGGACTTTTGGAGCAACAAGAATTCTTGTTTGTTGCTGGTGGGAACACCAAATGGTACTGCCAGTTTGGGGAACAGCTGGGCAGTTTTCATAAAGCTAAACATACTCTCACCATATGATTGACCCATTCCCCTCCTTGATGTTTACCCAAGTGCGTTGAAAGCTCATGTCTACACAAAAAACCTGCACACAAATGCTTGTAGCATATTTCTTTTATCAATTTTGTTTTTTACTTTTCAGTATACAAGTATTTCATTCCTTAGTTAAGTTGGTGCTGAAGTACATGCATATAAGAAGAATTAAAACTAATTATAATTATTTTCTTACATTTAGTGATAAGCAATTGAGTAGAAGTGTCAAGACTCGATCTACACTTAACCTGCAAGTACATGAACACCAAACGTCCAACTTAGTATTTAATATGACTTTGTTTACTTTCCTTTTTGTAGTCATTTCATTGAATTAGAGTGAATTCCTACAAAATCGAAATTTTGTAAGTAATAGTGGTATTTAGTCTCCATTTCTAATGATCAAAGCTGGGGGGAGCTAGAATAATAAGAAAGTCTGTACTCAAGATGAAGTTAAGAGCAATCTGTACATTTAGCTCATACGCATTGCCAGCTAAGACAGCTGATGTAATTTAAAGAATTTTGGTCGAGTTTCCCTAAAATTCCTTATTCCTCTTTTTTAGTGTCAGAATAATTGCATTATTTTTCGTAGTGTCAAAATGATTCTATTATTATCTAATTGAACCCCAAACCAGTAACATTAACTTATGTGAGGAAGAGAAAACACAAAGTGATCAGCACTTCCACTTGGCACGTTGCATTGCTGTGGGTTTACAGTTCCCTGAGGCAAAGCTGTAGTCAGAAGGCAACTGCAGAGAAGTTTTGTTTTTGTTTTTGGGGTGTGTGTGTGTGTGTGTTAATATCAGGGCTTGAGATAGTGTCTGGAAAACACCCAGAATAGGAAAAGGGAAAGTATGAAGCCCTAGGACTTAAGAGGTAGGTCAGAAGGAATGATTGCTTGGGAGGTGCCTGGATGACTCAGTCCTTTGAGCCTCTGACTTGGGCTCAGTCCAGGCACGGTTTGTGAGCCTAATTCCCGCATCAGGCTCACTGCTCCCAGTGCAGAGCCTGCTTCGGATCCTTTCTCCCTCTCTCTCTGTTCCTCTCCCACTCGCTCTCTCTCAAAACCAAATAAAACATTCAAAAAAGAAGAGATTATTGCTCTAAGGTGGGTAAAAGGATGCCATGTATAAACTTCAGTGGTTTAAATAATTTTGTTCATGGTTTGGTGAGCAAAAATATAGGATAGCTTTGCCATTCATATGCATGTATTACCAATGAGGGTGGTCAGTCTTTGAGGAATAGTAATTGACTTCTGTAGTGTTTTCTTTTACAAAGACAGAATATTGTCAGATATTTCCTACAGCACATGGCCACCTTGATAATCTATTTCTGAATAGTTTTTTTTCTTTTATGTTTTGAAGTGTGTATGCCACTATATCTATAATTGCACCAGTATTATAACATAGGACAATTCAATTAAAGTGTTTGTTCAAGCTAGACTTAATTTATGAGCCTCAATAGGTCACCTGCTTTATTTACTGAGCAATATATAACACAAACCCAAGCTCTTGTAATCCATTATAGAGACTGAAATAAATCACTATTGTCCTACAGAAACTCTGTCAGAGAACCTAATGAAAAACAGAGGTAAAGAATTTGATTTTATTCCATATCTACTTTTTCTTCTTTCCTATTTTCTTGAAAATTTATATTTATTGGAGAGAGAGCTATTGGAGGTGTGGCCAAGATCCATTTTCGTACCTGACATTTTACAAAACCATCATAAAGGTGACCGTAGCTTTGAAATAAGAAATATATAGTTGATCGTCATGACAAAATTTATTTATTACTTGGGGTTTAAATATTCAATTTAAATTTATTACTATTTGCCCCTGAAAAGTAAATTATCATCTAATTGTCACTTATAAAATACTAGGCTTTGGGTCGCAGAAGCAGAATGCTTAAAGTAGCCACGCTGCCTTCCAGCCTCCCAGCCTCCCAGCCTCCCAGCGTTTCAATAACGCTCTTAGCCCCTGATTTTGTCACCCATGTAAGTCTGAAGGAACAGGTTTTCTTCATTCCAGAGGCTTTTCAGTCGCAATGCTGCCAGGCTTAAACTTGTAGCAGCCTCAGTCAACTGAGTCAGGCTGCCGATCAAGATGCAAGTAAAGGAATTTACTGGAAGTACAGCACAAATTCATAGTGGGCCGCCATGCCCTCATTCTAAAGAAAAGGAGCAATCTGGAAAATGTCACCAGATATTTCTCTACCATTAGTTTTGTCTTGAAAGACAAGTGGAAACAATACTAAAGGGTATGAATAAACGTACACGGTCCTAAACATATTTTACCAGTAATCTGGCTTCTGGTCATGAAGCAGAAGTCACTTTTCTCTGCTTCACTTATCCACTGGAATTTCATAAAACTCATTTTTGCTGATGCTGGTAATCTGTAATTGAATGGTAATTCAAAGAACCGGAAGACTCTTTTGTGAAAATCATCAAATCAGATTGGATTTGAGACTGGGGTGAATGGTTCAACATGCATAAGGCATGTTCTCAGAACCCAAGACCGTGCTTAACCAGGTGAGAAGATGGAATACACCCAAGAGTCCTGCGGTGGTAGGTAGGCAGGAGCTATTTCCCTTCAGTGGTGAGAAGATACATCTGGATTATTAAAGAGCAAGATTTCTAAAAGATTGAAGAAGCAGATAACTTGAAATTCTCAGAGGCGTGGTTGGGTCTTTGTGCTTTCCCTGTATGCCCTCAAGTCTAACTAGAAATGCAAACCAAAAGTATTCAATCACAACTGGTACAATGCCTACCCATCTTAATATTTTAACAATTAACCTCTGTTAAGGATTTATATATTCCATAGCCTTTCCATTTGGGGGGAAGGTGTGTCAAATTATCTTAACTAAGCAAAAGTCTTTGCTATCCGTTACATGATCTGTTTTCCTGCTGATCTACTTTATTTTCAGTTGGGGTGTGCATATTTTTTTCTTTTCTTTTCTTTTTACTATTTTGTACAATTCTTTTCGAAAATGATGTCTAGGTGGCCATCAGAGGTGATGAGGTGGTCCAGAGAAGAGAGAGAGAGAGAGAGAGAGAGAGAGAGAGAGAGAGGGATTAACCTTTTACTAATAGCTCCAGCAATATCTGTGGGGATCATGATGACCTCTCTTATTTGTTCCAAATGCTTCTGTCTCTAAGCCCATCTCTGTCTCAAGGGATGTTGGATGCTCTATTGAACTAGAGTTGTTTTACTTTCAAAGAGGAGAATTTAGGGGGGGTGTGGGGACAGTTGGGGAAAGTATTTTCTATAGATACTTTAGACAGATGTTACACATTTGCTGTTTTTTTCAAGTATCCAAATAAATGTGTGAATAATTTATTTTCTGTAATAAGTATTAGATATTTGGACTCATTGCATACTGATGCTGAAACGACAATAAATTCAGAAAACCAAAAATTAGAAGTAGACTATCTCAAATGTAGACTATTTTTTATTTTTTCAATTGAGATGCTTCTAAGAAGAAACTTCCTATCACATTGCTTCTCCTTGGGAGACATATTGTTATTCCACTCTTAAGTGCTATGGAAAGAGGTGTTTTTCTTATTAACTGTGAACATTAGGAAGCATGTTTTTTCTTTCCATCTGACTAAAAGGAAAAGTACACTAAATATGTCTTCTTTTTATTTCCAATTTTCTCATGAAATTTTATTTTGTAACAGCATTGATACCTTTCATTGGTGCACCCAAAGAACTCTGATCAGAAACATTCTGTCTTTTCTTCCATGATTCACATCTGTTTTTCTTATAATTGCATCTTTTTGTGTTTTTCGCCTCAATGCTCTTGCCTTTGCAACCTTTTTAACCTTTCAGTAGTTCTTTATAAGTAAATTGGAATTCTACTTGAAATTCTAAGCAGAGATAAACTTTCTTTTATGGCTTATTAATCTGAAACTATTTAAAACAGACCTTTGTGCTAGAAAGTTTTAATATTTAATAATATTAGGTTGATTCAATTTATTTAAATCAGAACAAACTAGAGAATTGATAACTACACATTCTCACATTTTGTTTATATATAAGCATCCCATTTTCTAATCTTTCATATTCAAAAGTTACCTTCTTAACCCCATTTCCTCTTCCAGTGATATTTTTATATTTCCATTTTCACCAAAGCTGCTGTATTAGTCTATATTGCTATTTCTAATGTTTTGTTCCACTCTTTTATTTTTTATTTTTTAACGTTTATTTATTTTTGAGACAGAGAGAGACAGAGCATGAACAGGGGAGGGGCAGAGAGAGAGGGAGACACAGAATCTGAAACAGGCTCCAGGTTCTGAGCAGTCAGCACAGAGCCGACGCGGGGCTCGAACTCACGGACCGCGAGATCATGACCTGAGCCGAAGTCGGACGCTTAACCGACCGAGCCACCCAGGCGCCCCTTCCACTCTTTCTTAAACTGATGTCTATTAGGTTTTCATTCTTTTAACTGACCCCCAAAAATGTCTCTAATATCTCTGTGCTTTTACCTTCACTTGATCCTCCTTATCTACTTCCCCTCTTGGTAGCATTTGACATGGTTCATTATCCCTTCCTACTGGGTACACCATTTTAATTTGTTTTCTATGTGATCACATTCTTCCTTGGTTCTAGGATAGAACTTCTCACTATTGCAGTCTTCTTTGTCCTTTTGTTGTTGTTGTTGTTGTTGACACTGATGAATTTTTAATAGAGAAAGGTACAGGATACATGTTTGAGATTTTTATTTAGTCTACTTTTCCTATCTTCTTCGATGATCTCATCCAGCGTAATGATTTTAAACAGAACCTTTGTGCCAAAGACTTTGAATTCACATCTCTAGCCCAAATTCCACACATTTTCAACTGTTTACTCATCACGACTACTTGAATGTCTGATAGACGTGTTGAATTAAACATGAACAAAACTGCTGATTCTCTAAAACACATTTTACCTATAGTTTCCCTTATGTAAGTTCATGGAAAGCCCGTTTTTCCAGTGCGGGGTCTGAGACCTTGCATTCTTGGATCCTCTCTTTCCCTCATGTGTTATAGTCAACCACCAGGAAAAGCTGTTGGTTTCAAATTATATCCAGAAATAGATCCTTCTCACACTTTCACAGCTTGCATCTTCATTCAAGCCACAGCCATTTGTTTTCTGGCTTATGGCAGTGGCTACCGAATAGTCCTTGCATCTATCCGTACCCCCTGGAGTCCATCCTTAATGACACAGGACTGGAGTGACCCTTCTAAAACACAAATCAGTTTGTCAGTCAGAAATTTACCAGTGGCATCCATCCTATTCTGCGTAAGATCCACAGTCCTTAAACTGCTTTGTAAGTTCTCGTATAACTTGGTCAGTTCATCCCCATTCTGTGTTGTTTACTGCTCTCTCTCTGTCTCTCTCTCTCCAATCTCTCTCTGGCTTTCTCTCTCTTTCTCACTTTCTCTACTCTAACCACACTGGTATCTTTGTCTTTCCTGGAATATGTTAGCAATTCTCCCTTCTTCATTTGTTCTAGTCAGTTTTCTGTCTGGAAGAGTCTTCTCACAAATATTTCCATAGTTAATTCCATCACCTCCTTCAAATTTTAATCCAGATTTTATCTTTCCATTTGACCACAGAGAACTCTCAGTTTCTCTTTATTTTGTGGCACTTCTTGGTATTTTTTTTCTGTATCACTTATTATGTCTAACATACAGTTTCATTTATCCTTTTATTATTTGATTTTTAAATTGCCTTCCTTCTTTTCCTCCACAGTCTTTATGCATACTTCATAGGAACAGAGATCTTCACTGTGTTCATTTAGCCTAGTACACTTTATATATTCAATAAATATTTACTAAATATGTGAATACTCTTTATACATAGTACACAAGGAATTTTGATTGACCACTGATTCACTGATTTTGTTACCCTTTTTGTTGTAGATATTATCAACAACAAAATAAAAATAAATTTAAAAGGTATAGTATATTGTATACACAGATACAATAAGGAGTGTTGATGGTAGATAATTCGGTGATGTTTACATCATAGGACTCAGGTTCCTTTCAGTTTTGTCAATATTTATGAAATTTGGACAAATATATTAAAATCAGGGTTGCAAAAGGAATACTGAGAGGTCTATATGAGTTTTAGAATTTCTGGGATGGCATTCAAGGTTGGTTATAAGATTTCAAAAGACATAGTTGTGGAATAAAAAACAAACTTCATGAATAAGTGAAAAACACGCATGTTTATGCATTGATTGTGTGTTTAGGGACACATGAATAATTATAGAGCCGTGGTTCAGTGAAGGTATGGGCTTCAAATCTTTGTTCCTCAGATGAGATGGCCTGTGACTAGTTACTCCATCTTTAAATCCTCAGTGTCCTTATGTGTAAAACAGGGTCTGTGCAATGCCTGTCCTGTGGAGTAGCTGTTAGAATTAAATAAGATTAAGCAGTTAGACCATAGAAAAACTTGTTCCCCCTGTAGCAAACATTCAATATATTTTTAAAATATTCATGCACATAGAGAGACATTTTGGATACAATTATACTCACCACATTGAGTTTCATGTTTGAGCCTTCCCTACGAGTGTACAGGGTATGAGGACTTATCACACTGTAAGCGTTACCATCCATTCGAAATACTTTAGTGACTAGAAAAGGTAAATATAATGAAGTCCAATCAGATAAACATTTACTTTATACACAGTCAACTGTACCAATCCAATATGAACTGAGAATGTATTAAGACGTAATATGTACTTTTTATTCACCAAGACCCCTAAATGGAAGGCAACTACTTCATTTGCTTCCCATCCTAGTAAAAAGTTATATTTCATAACACATGAGGCACATGAAGAAAAGCTCACTGGGTCACTTACTAACTACATTTATTCTGTTTCTTTCGAGTGTTTGAAAGAATTTTCCAAGATAATGTTAATTATACATGAGTTCACGCCATGTGCTCTCTTCAGAATATAACTCAATATTTCACACTCAGAAACTTATTTTGTGATGAGCCATCTGTAAACAGATGTTAAACCAAACCATTGGAGTTCAAATAGCGTTAAAAACAGGGAAACTCCATTCTCTGATTTTATAGAATGTAGGAGGTTTTCTATTAAAATAGCCAAAGGTTAGAGGATTAGGACCACACTAAGAGAGGGACGATGAAATGTCCTATGATACACGATCAAGTCAAAATCAACAGAGCGTAATCAACTATGTAGACTAGGGATGATGGAAAGAAACAAGTTAAAAATAAAATCTCAGATCATATAATAAGTTCATATTTGGCAAAGGCTGGAACTGATACCTCAAAAAAATTTAAGAAGTGTTCTAGATACTGATAATAATGCCATTTTCTCATGTTAAATCTCATTTTCTTTTTTTTTTTTGTCACAATGTAACTTTCAATGGTAATACATGAACTTAATTCGATAGAAAATCTTTCCTTGGGCTGCTTGGAGAAAGCAGAGCTTCATAGTTTTTTTTTTTTTCCCCCCAATACCAGAAGCCAAACTCATTTATTCAAAGATCATCTATTGTATAATTTTCTCTCAGGAAAACCCTTACATTTTAAGAGATAAGAATATCCATTAATGACTACCATGGACAATGCTAGACTAAATCCCAGAATTATAGTCAAACTAACTGTTCTACATACAAATGAAATGCAATATCTTCTACACTTTTCTTTTTTTTTTTTTTTTGTGAGGAATATAAAACTTTAAAATCATTTTAAAGATGAGTTAGAAGTGAATACTTTTGGTCTCTTGAATTTTAGAACTTACTTGAATTTGTAACATTTTAAAGTGTTATTATTCTACTCCACACTTTTTACCATTTTAAACAAATGAGCAATAGAAATTCAGTCCATTAAATTGTTACAATGCTTTTAAAATAATCTTTATGACACAGTTTTAACTTTCATATCTTAAAAATTACTCTGCATTCTTGGTAACATCAAATAGGTAATTCCCAACTACTTTGGGCATACCAACAAGGCAAATACAAAATTATGAAAGTATTTATAACATAGAAACTGAGTCAAATAAATAGCAATGTGCTTACAAATAATTATAATCTTTACTTTCCATAGAAAGAAAATTAATTTATAAAAGTAACAGATGCATAGACATATATTTTGAATAAAGAAGGAATTCTGTGGATACAAATCTTCTGATATTACTGGTAAACTCATTTAAACAGAGTAACATTTATTATATGGAATCCTATAACAATGAAAGCTATTAAATGAGATAATGGTTGCTAAAGTATCATAGAAAAACAACTCTGAATTATACTTCGGTTTAAATAAATAAAATAATTTATATAATTTGTATTTTGATAAGTACATGTGTATTTATATACACATAATATATCTGAGTCTTGGCCCTACTTTATTATGCTATAGAGAAAATCGGTAGAAGTATAAGTTTTGTTGACCTTTTGGAGCAACGCTGCATAATAGGAAAAACTCTAATGGGGAGAAGAGGCACAGTGAATGCTCTTTATACAATAATACGCCTCATATGTTCTGTCTCCTGCAAAAATGTTTAAAAAGTCACAAATAAAATTGACAGGAAATGTAGCCCTGTAGTTGTACAATAGTATGTGGTTGTTAACTCAGCATAAAGCAAATTTTCAATATGAAACATTTTCATCAGTTTACCACGGCTTAACCATCTACCTTTAAAATGTCATGGATGTTTGAACATAGGTGAGCAGGCAAATTTCATATTCTTCTCTCTAGAAATATTGTATTTGTGTGTAAGTATTTTCTTGAGCATGCGTTTGGGTGTGTGTGTGTGTGTGTGTGTGTGTGTGTCCTCACATGTGATGTGTGATTGATGTGGGACTCAGAAGTAGAGTTCCAACTCCAGTTTCAGGGGCAAATTCCAACAATATAAAAAGTAAACCTTAGATGGGGCACCTGGGTGGCTCTGTCGGTTAAGCATTCAACTTTTGATTTTGGCTCAGGTCATGATCTCATGGTTTGTGGGTTGGAGACCCCCATCGGGCTCTGCACTGACAGTGCGTAATCTCTCTCTCTCGCTGCCCCTTCCCCCTCAAAATAAATATATAAACTTAAAAAAAAGTAAACTCTGGGGAACCTGGGTGGCTCAGTTGGTTGAGCGTCCAACTCTTGACTTCAGTTCGGGTCACGATCCCAGGTCATGGAATCGAAACTTACATTTGCATTGAATATGGAGTCTGCTTAAAATTCCCTCTCCCCCTGCCTCTGCTTTAGCTCTCTCTCTCTCTCTCTCTCTCTCTCTCTCTCTCTCTCTCAAAAAAGTAAACCTTAGTGTCAGAAGTTTG
Source organism: Neofelis nebulosa (assembly GCF_028018385.1). Taxonomy (NCBI): domain Eukaryota; kingdom Metazoa; phylum Chordata; class Mammalia; order Carnivora; family Felidae; genus Neofelis; species Neofelis nebulosa. Next base: position 22,750,758 of record NC_080782.1, read on the forward strand.
AATCAATAGATGTTTCAGGCAATAGAAATGAATAATCCTTGACAGACTGATTTTCAAACATTTGTGTATCTTGAATGTATGTCAGTAAGATCAAAGAGAGTAAATTCCTTGCTAAACTGTAATGGAACCAGAATTAGAATTTCAGTCTTCTAACTACAGATATTAAATGCTTTCTGTATGTTATGATGGTATTATTTTTCTCCAACTCCCTCAGGACTCCTGAATCTAAAATTGTTAACATTAACTGTAAATATTTTCCATGTGTCTATTCAGTAACATTCCACCAGCCCTTAGTTAGTAGGTAGGGTTGAGTCAGCCACTAATAAACTGAATTATGCTTGCAGTTATGTGTTACTGACAATTACTGACAGATCAAAATATTTCATAATGTAATCATTGATAGATTAGAATCTATCTAGAACATAGAATGTTCTAGTGTCATTCATTCATTCCCTGAACAAAATCTATTGAGGAGTTGTTATATGTCAAAGCACTCTATTAGCCTGCAGGTCTAGCAAGAAGAAAATGCTGTTGTACCTAAATATCTTCAGCTCATCATCCCATTATTTAAGCAGGAATCATCCCAGTGAACTTACGTCATTAAGGTGTTTCACTTAGTTTAATTGTCTCTTTTAGCAGTGGCCTAAATGTCCTCTGTTCACAGCCAAAATTCAAGTCTCATTACAGTTTTAAAGAATACTTTGTTGCAGTGTGCTAAAACAAAATAAGATGGAGACCAGCCACCAAGATCCCCAGAACAGACAAAACCTAGTTAAGCCAGGAAGCAAAATGTAATCCAGTTTATTTCATGAATGTAAGCAAAAGTCATCTTTGGTTATTTCTCATAAATGCGTCTGATAATCATGAACAAAACAAATCCTCTTCCTAAAATGGTATATGATAATCACTCTAGCCAATCGCCTGCTGCCTGGGAAACCCCCATTGTAATAAGCAATCATTGTAAAGGTCAAACAAGTTCTCATTTTCACTTTATAAGCCCTCTTGTAATGTCACGCCTGTAAGCCCCATACCAATCTTGTGGTTGAAGTCTCTGTTTTGGAACAGTTTGTTTCTGGCTCAGTGAAATATTCAAGGAAAGCTGTCCGAATTTTCTTTTGACGAATCACATCGCCATTGACTTTATAATTGTGCAGTGCATGTTAGACGACTATTTGAAACAAGTTAGCAGACTACTTACAGTTCAGCTCTACTCAAGAGCAGTACATACATATCAGCAATACGGCCAAAGTGAAGTCAGGGAACAGCTCTTTCATTCAATCATCTGAGAAATATTTGAGTGATTTGTATTCATATATCTAAAGCAGGTGTCTTGCTACTCGCCTTAATCGGATGACTTCATTTCTGAACATCAATTTCCTCGTTTTAAAAAGAGAAACATTATTGGGGTGGCTGGGTGGCTCAGTCAGTTGAGCGTCAGACTTTGGCTCAGGTCATGATCTCAGTCTGTGAGATCGAGCCCGGCGTCGGGCTCTGTGCTGACAGCTCGGAGCCTGGAGCCTGCTTCGGATTCTGTGTCTCCCTCTCTCTCTGCCCCTCTCCCATTCATGCTCTGTCCCTCTCTCTCAAAAATAAATAAACATTAAAAAAATTAATAAACATTATTATATCCCCTCTCATGATTATTATGACAATCAGAGATCATATGATACACTTTGTAAGTTAAAAAGTTATATAAATTGATATTTACACAAAACTCATTTAGATTTGGTCTCTTAACTTACAACACCCGAACACATCCCTTACAGTGTAAGAACAATTTTAAATTCTTTGAATATTTGCTAATTAATTGATATGAAGGAAATATTTAATCCGGAAGAATTATTCTTATGAGCAAAGCTGTTCTCTGATCTTTATTCTTCAAGGATACTTTCTGAATATATGTCATACCAACAGATAAAATCTTAAGTAAGAAAGCTGGTGTAGTTCAAGGACACTTAACTATTAAATTCTGACAAAACATATTCAAATGTCAAATATTTTGCATTTTCTTTTACTGTATATTAATGTTTTCACACATTTCTAATTTAAAGTTCTACATGACTATGACATAATTTCTTGAGTATTTTAAGTCTCTTGAGTGGATTTTATTACAGAAATAAATAATTCAGAGAAAAAGTGTTATTTCTCTTTTTTCTTTCACATAGAATAAAACTCAAATTAGTGTGACAGTATTTTAGCAATGCATTAATGAGAAACGGGGGAATTTGAGAATATTTTCTTACATTTGTGGCAGATTCAGAAATTTATTCACATTGCATCAAGCTGTTGATAGAAAAGAAAATTTCTTGACTCCATTCGAAACTTTTGGGTTTTCCTTATTAGCTCCTACCTGATCTAGATAGAGGAGTAATAAAAACATTTAAAATCTTTTACATTTTTTACTTGAGAACCCACGTTGAATTTTACGAAATGATGTTTGGCAACCATCAGGATGCACATATTTGTGGCATTTGTTTTCCAGAGTAATTTATATATTTGATATTTCTATATTATAGTTTGAAATAGTCATCCATGTTTTTATTCCTTACATAATACCTACTTGTCTATCAACTGTTAGTTTTGAACACACAGTAACTGATTTATTCCCACTGATTATTACTTTTGGATCAATAGTAGCAATTACAATTGCATTTTGTAGTTTCTTTTATTTTAGTTGTTTTAGCTACATAAATAAATTAGGAAAGCTTGCATCTTCCTTTGTGTTTTGAACCCTATTAACCAGTTGAGAAAATAGGTATTTATTGAATGGTTGGTACAACTCACACAAAGGAAAATTCAGGCCAGAGATCGAATTTTTAAGTTACCTTTAACTTTTTTCATGTTTAGTGCTTTTATTGATCTAATTTGGTTCGCTAGTAAACATTTTGTAATATTTTCATTTTTTTTTAATGTTCATTTATTTTTGACAGTGATAGTGGGGGAGGAGCAGAGAGAGAGGGAGACACAGGCCCCAGGCTCCCAGCTGTCAGCACAGAGCCTGACTGAAACTCCAAACTCCTGAACCACAAGGTCATGCATGACCTGAGCTGAAGTCTGATGCTTAACTGACTGAGCCACCTAGGTGTCCTGCTAATACAGATTTTTAATTATGTAATCTTTTATAGTTTTTTTAAATTTTTTCTCTTTTTTCCAAGGTATTTGAGTGAAATAATCAAGATTTCTGCTATTCTTTTTTTAATTTAGACATTTTTAATGATACTGATTTGTTGAAATATACTGAGGTTTTGTGGGCCAATAGGTTGTCAATTACATAGATAGTTCACATCTGGTCAAAAAGAATTTTTATTCTTTGGGAATTGCCATAAAGTGTTTCTGTTTGATATATGCAATTTAAGTATATTTTCACATAATGTAAATATATAATCCTAGGTACAGTTTTTGTTTTTTTTTTTCAAAGTAGATCTTTCACCTAGAGTTAGTTTGTTTGTTTATTTATTTATTTATTTATTTATGTTTACTTTTGTTTTTTAGAGGAGATAGAGAGAGAGTAGGAAAGGGGAAGAGAGAGGGAGAGAGAGAATCCCAAGTAGGCTCCGCACTGTTAGCACAGAGCTTCATGTAGGGCTCAACCTCGCAAACCATGAGATCATGACCTGAGCTGAAATCAGGAGTTGGAGCTTAACGGACTGAGCTACTCAGGTGCCCTCAGCCAGAATCCTTATAAAGAGGGCTGCATGTATAAAACCTGTTACTCCAATCTTTTGTAGTTTTTCTTATCTGTTTCTGCATTAATATACCATAAGGACTATTATAAAAATATCATATTAAAATTATTAATTTAGCCACAGTTCTATGTATTCTATTGATTAAAAAGTCTATGACTTTTATTTCTTCTTGAGATGTAATACAGTTGCAGGTATAAATATTCTCTAATGGTTTTACCTTAAATTCATTTTTAAAGTTTATTTATTTATTTTGTGCAGAGATCGACAGCAAGAGAGGGGCAGAAAGAGAGGCAGAGAGAGAATCTCAAGCAGGCTTTGTATTGTCAGAATGGATTCTGATGTGCGGCTCGAACCCATGACCTGTGAGGTTATTTACCTGAATTGAAATCAAGAGCTAGATGCTTAGCCAACTGAATCACCCAGGTACCCCTTAAATTCTAATACACTTAATAAAATTTGCCTCCCCAGTGTGTTGTTTTAGGTATGCTTTTTTTGCATTACCTACAATATTATATTTTGATTGCAATGTATCTTTTATAGACAATCTATTACTTGACTTGCTTTGTTTACTTTATTATCTAATCTGAAAGAATTTATTTTTAATCATGAAGTACAGGCAATTAACATTTATCTTACAATGCTATTGTACATTGTCACAACTAAATTTTTTTCTTCTTTCTTTTTTAAATTTATTTGCATATCATTTTCTTCTACTGCTTTGAAATGTGCTCATTTTCTTACATTTATTTAGTTTTATATTTTTTCCTGTATCAATTCCATGTCAAATGGAATGTATAAAGTGTAGTACATAAAGTTTAACATATAAAGTTTATGCATTAACCTGTTTTTTAAAATTTATTTAGTTAGTTAATATACAGTGCAATAATGATTAGGAGAGAGAGAAACAAACCATTTTGTTTTTATTCTTCTAATGGGTACTTGCTTAGTAAGACTCAAACTCAGTTTCCTTATTAATATTGAAATTTATCAATATCTGTATCTCTCTTGGAACTCGAATGTTTTCAACCCCTTGGTTTCTCATGTTTTTCCTGTTCTCCTTACATTGGTCCATATGGGTTTCGCCTCTAATATTATATGTTGATTTCTATGTTTATACTTTTATTGCTTGGTCATTTTTAAAACTGAGTGATCAGCAGATTTTTATTAAAATGTTATTTTTCTAATTTTGTATGTCTTATTGCTTCAAACTGTATTAATCACTCTTCTTGTTTGGAATATCTCCGAAGTTATTTCAAAGATTGTCTCTTTTGTGGTAATATTCCTGAGATTCTGTATGCCTAAAAATACATAATTCACTCTGACATTTAAATAACAATTTAGATCAAAGGTCAGTAAATTTGTTCTGTGAAGAGTGAGATAGCAAATATTTGAGGTCTTGAAGGCCATGTGGTTTCTCTCTCGAGTACGATTTTCTCCCCTTATCCAAGCCTTCCATGGGTTCAGTTAGTTACTCATGGTCAAGCACAGTCAGAAAACAGATGATCCTTCTCCTAAGGAATCATCAAGGTCAAGAATAGCCTAATGCTATGTCTCCATGTCTACACCATTCACCTTGTTTAATCTCATCACGTTCATCCCACACCATTACAAGAAATAAAAGGGTGAGTAAACCACAAAAAATCTATTTTGAGAGAGAAGGAGACCACATTCACATAACTTCTTTTACAGTATGTTATTATAATTGTTCTATTCATTATTAGTTATTGTTGTTAACCTCTTACTGTGTCTTATTTATAAATTGAACGTTACTGTAGGCATGAAAGTATATGAAAAAACATAGTATATGTAGGGCTTCGTACTATCTGTAGTTTCAGGTATCCACCTGGGGTTTGGGAACATATCCCCCATGGATAAGGGGGGGTATTTTACGTCTGCCGTTATGTGAGGAGTGCATCCATAGGCAAAATATAAATGAATGGATGAGGCTGTGTTCCAATAAAATTTTATACAAAATAAACAGGCTGCCCTGCAGGCCACCATTTACCGACAACTAGCTTGGATATATATATAAAATTCTGAGTTTATTTTTCTTATTGTTTGTATACGCAGGCATTACTACACTGTCTTTTTTTTTCCCACCTAGCAATGCATCTGAGAAATATACTTTAATTTATCTACTGTTCTTCTATGAGTACTCTCCTCTTTTCTTTAGAATTTTCTCTTTTTTGAAAATCATTTCAAATTTCACAGGGTGTGTCCAGAGTTCTTGGTACGGCTTTTCCTTATTTTGATTATTGTTAGTCTGTCTTATTTATCTTTACAGAGATTTATGAGCCTTTCAATATGTTTTTATCATCCTCAGAAATTATTTTTTTATTTGTGCAAATATCAATTCCTTTCTATTTATATCATTTTTAACTTCTAGATTCCTTAACAGTTGTCGAGTTACATCTAATGTTTTTCTCATTTTCTCTCTTGTCTGCTTTATTTATACCTACCTCTTGGTTAACCAACTGAGCCACTCAGGCGCCCTGAAAATTTTTTTAGTGTTTATTCATTTTTGAGAGACAAAGACAGCAAGAGTGGGGGAGGGGCAGAGAGAGACAGACACACAGAACATGAAGCAGGCTCCCGGCTCTGAGCTGACAACACAGAGCCTGATGCAGGGCTCGAACTCATAAACCATGAGATCATGACCTGAGCCAAAATCAGATGCTTAACAAACTGAGCCACCCACGCACCCCTCTTTATTCCTCTTGGGTGTGATCTTTTTTATTCTGATTTCCAGGCTACTCACATTTTTGCTATTGTATTATTCTCCCATTCATTTCTAACATTGGATTCTTTAGCTCAACAATTGTTTTTTTTTTCATATTTCTAATATTTTCTTATCAGAAAAAAGATATTGTTTTAATTTTTAGTTTTATTTAATTAATTCTGCTTTCTCTATGACAGGGTTTTCCATCATTAGCTCTTTTTTTTTTCCTTAATGCTCCTTTTTCCAAGTATTTGACCAGTTTTGCCTGTAATTTTTGCTGCCAAAGTGATTTAAAACTACCTAATTCTACTTTGTGCTTTTTCAAGTAAGATTTGAGTTAGTAAGTGTCATCAACCTCAGAATAGGCAGTCTCGGTTAATATGCTACCCACCTTCCCTCCACCTCACGTCTGGTCACCCTTGCGACCTCCACTCATACCAGAATCTGTCCCCTAGTCTTCTCAGTATTTGTGCATCTCTGAGCTTTTGTGTCATCACCACGGGAGGCAAAGAGAGAAAGCTAGGGAATACCATCCTGCCTTATTGCTCTAGGAAAATGACCCTGGGTATGCATAGGAGGGATTCCCAAATAAAATTAATCCTGTAATTTATTAACCTTCAATGTTGATTAGCACTGGGCTACAGTTTAAGAGCTAGATGCTCGATGATTTTAATTGTATAAATCTGCTGACTACATGAAAAGGAAGTTGGGAAAGGGATACAAGGAAAAGTGGAGGTGTTTGGAAGGAGAGTTTTACTTCAGGCCAATGAATTATTTTGTGGAAAATAGGTTTATATCTGGTACATCTTGTTGCCTCCTTGAGAAATTGGTTTCCTCACATGTAAGATCAGGAAGCGGACTGGATTACGAGTGGTCTAACTCTCCTCTTGGTTATTAAAGAAGCTCTATTATCCTATGACACATAGATTTTGCAAATAAATTTTAAAGAAAGCATGTTTTCCTCAGAGCAGAAAGTTCCACCTTTTCAAAATCTGCTGTTACATGAAATGCATAAATGAAGATTGTCAAGTGACAGAAGCCGCATAGAAGTCATTTTGGTATTTAAGATCTTGGGAGTGAACCATGGGAAAGAATTTTGGATTTGAATTAACGTAAGGTTAAAATCTACCTCGTGTCTCACAATCAGAAAAACTATTTGAATTTTCTTGAATGCAGGCCTCCTTTTAACACTTTCATCTTATAAATTCTTTAATTAAACTATTTGAAGTAGATTAAATTTAATGAATTGAAGTATGGGAAGACAAAATAAAGTTCCTTTTCTTCTCACCTCCAAACAGTTCTTAAATTATATTTAATCTTTTAAAAGATATGGAGGGATGCCTGGGTGGCTCAGTGGGTTGAGTATCCGACTCTTGATTTCGGCTCAGGTCATGATCCCGGGGTTGTGGGATCGAGCCCCGTGTGGGGCTCCACGCTGAGCACGCAGCTTCCTTAAGATTCTCCCTCTCTCTCCCTCCCTCTCTCTCTCTGTCTCTCTCTCATTCTCCTTCTGTCCCTCTCTGCCCCTCTCCCCCACTCGCGATTTCCCTCTGTAAAAAAATAAAAATGAAATAGAAACAAACAAACAAAATGTATGTTTCAAACACTTCAAAAGTCTGAATCTCCTTGGAGGTGAGCCTCCTTCCCCACTATGCACCCTTCCCCCTCCTTCAATTCAACTGCCTGGGGAACACCATCCTAAAGTGGCATAAAATTACTTAACATTTTCAGTGTCTATGAACTCTGTGAAAGCATATTTATAAAAGTAGAAGTTGTGATACTTTAAATTAATTTAAATTTGAGATAATGAAATGTTTACACTGAAATTATTGTTTTCATTTTTGTTCCATAATGCAATTAGCTTAATAATTCTTCAGTGTCTATAACCTTGAGAGTTCTGATGAAGTAAATAAGGAAGCACTTGTATTAATTTTGACCTGAGAAGATACATGATACTGTAAATTATTCAGTTAGTGTGAGATTTTCAGAACACTGAAAATTGTATTCGCCTTGGAATTTAAATACTATTTTGAGGATGTATACTAAAATATATTATAGTAACATTAAACTTCTAGTAGTATTCAACATTCGATCATCTACTAGTTATCAAGAGTGAAATATCATTGCAATTTATCTTCTATATAATTGCCTCATCAAACTTTTATATGGTGATTTTTTTTCTCTTTGAATTTTAGTAGAAACATAGTCATGTTATCTTGCTTAAATACTTGATTGTTAACCAAAACGCATTACTGCATTTTTTTATACTGATGGCTAAGTAATTTATGCAGATAATTAAAGAAGTGCTTCAATTTTCATTACATCCTTAAACATACTTTCTTTTCAATCTAGATTAAACTTAATGGAGTCATTTGCATGCACTTTTCACTGATTTGGAGTTTGTTTGCAAACAAATTGGTATTGTAAAACTTATTGACTTACTCTCAGCATATTTCCGCATTTTATTGATGTATTGAAATACTTTCAGTACTATAACAAGCTTTCTTAAAGAATTTGTCACTAGCATCAAAGGTTTTCTACTCTACTGTTAATGTAATAGTAAATTAAATTAGGTGTAAAGACTTGCTGAATATAGAAATTGTTATCCTAAGCCCTAAAATAAAAACAAAAAATAAAGATACAAGCATGGAAATTACCTACCTATTTTGCCTCCCTGCCATTTGGTAGGCTAAACAATTTTTGTAACATACATATTCTTCTATTTAGAATATGAATAACCTTGACGTTATATAAGGAAATATTAAATAATTAAAAAATATTAATGTTTATTTATTTTTGAGAGAGAGAGAGAGAGAGAGAGAGAGCAGGGGAGTGGCAGAGAAAGAGGGAGACACAGAACTCAAAGCAGGCTCCAGGCTCTGAGCTGTCAGCATAGAGCCCGATGTGGGGCTCGAACTCACAAATTGTGAAATCATGACCTGAGCTGAAGTCAGACGCTTAACCAACTGAGTCACCCAGCACCCCAAAGAAATATTAAATAATTTATTTATGTTGAAGCAATACCACTTTTAGTTAGCTTTTTTATAATGTTTTTTTTTTTTTTGCATTATTCACGTGGACTTGATAATTATTCTTAGAGATTATTGTTTTCTTTCTTGGGATACATTTTAATAATAATAAAGCAATCATTTTTAATTTTTTTAAATTTTATTTATGCTAATTAATTTATTTTTGAGAGAGAGCAAGCAAGTGGGAGAGGAGCAGAGAGACAGGGAGGAAGAGAATCCCAAGCAGGCTCCACACTGTCAGTGCAGAGCTGGACGCGGGGCTCAAACTCACCAACCGTGAGATCACGATCTGAGCCCTGATCAAGAGTCAGACGCTGAACTGACTGAACGAGCCACCCAGGTGCCCCTAAAGCAATCATTTTTTAAAGGGATAGGAAAAATATTGTAGTGATGCCAACTGAAATTACCAAACATAAGTTCCAACTCTACTGAAGCTATGGTATAGAGCGTAGCTCCCACAGTTTACATGAGCCACAACACGTAATGAAACTCTCTCAGAATCTCCTGAGTAGAAAGCTCTTGGAAACAGACTGAAAGTCCGGCTAGAGGTAATCTATAACAACCTTCTCATTTATTTGGAAGAGGTTTATGTTTAATATCATAAAGTTGTCTGCTCCTTTCTTGTTACACTGCTTGATTTTTACCATCCCACGTACTTCTGCTTTCCCTGTTGATAATCTGCTAATCTGATGATGCACCAATTTCTGCGTGCTCCTTTCTTTCCTTCTTGACTTCATCTCCGTGGGCAGGAGGCTTTAGAAGAAAAGCAGCAATCAATATGGCTAACTACTTAATATGAGAGATAATTTTTACTTGATATATTCTTTGTTGAATAAAGACAATAGTTTCATTCAACTTAATTCATACAAATACATGAAAAATTATGTGTGTCCCGTGACTGTCTCCAGTAAGAATTCAGACACGGATTCTGCCCACAAAGAACTTTTCGTCAATTGACAGGGGTTATCAGCAGAATCTTCTGAGTGTCAATCACCTGAAGTTTGCCTTGTTTAAATCATATTTTCAAAAATAATCATATGTTGGGGTGCCTGGATGGCTCAGTCGGTTGAGCATCTGACTCTTGATTTTGGCTCAGGTCATGATCCCAGGGTTAAGGGGTCATAATCCCATGCTGAGTGTGGAACCTGCCTAAATTTGTCTCTCTCTCCCTTTGCCCCTCTTCCCCACTTGCACTCTCTGTCTCTCTTTAAAATAAGTGGTAGGGGCGCCTGGGTGGCTCGGTCGGTTAAGCGTCCGACTTCGGCTCAGGTCATGATCTCGCGGTCCGTGAGTTCGAGCCCCGCGTCGGGCTCTGTGCTGACAGCTCAGAGCCTGGAGCCTGTTTCAGATTCTGTGTCTCCCTCTCTCTCTGACCCTCCCCCGTTCATGCTCTGTCTCTCTCTGTCTCAAAAATAAATAAACGTTAAAAAAAAAATTTTAAATAAGTGGTAAAAAAAAAAAAGTATCTATATGTTGAAATGCCATAGGAAAGAATCCTCAAAAATTATTTTTGAACTGGTTTTTGAATTCATCCAGACGGAATTACACAAGATGTAGACAATATTAATTATTCTCTTTTGATACATATTTAGTTCCACAAGTGTATATTCATGTTTTGAAAAGTAAAATGAATCCAATTGATCTACTACTCTCAGATATTCTGTAATACTCTTAGAGATCTAACAAAAGTACCAAAATCTGATACAATGCAAATTAAACACAAATATTCAGGTGAAAAAAGAAATTTGCTAAGCATCTGAAGGACATAGAAATTTCTCACACATGTTTGGCTAGATCTTAACATTTGTCTTAAGCATTTCATGGTTATTTAAATTCAAATATTAAGTCAAAATTTCATTCATATATTTTAGTAAACTTCCTTGGCATTTTAAAGCCACATTAGAAAATATTTTGCATTTTGTTGGTTAAAATTAAGTCATTGTGACAAATTTATTACATCACTTAGGTTATTACAGAAATGCTTATTTTACACTATTACAAGCACATAATATTCATTTTTGAAAGGCAGTGATTTAGAATGAGATCATAAAAGAGATGAAATGAGATAATCAGAAAGTTAATATCAAACAGTTTTTGAGGTTAAACTTAATGACTGTCATTCTTGTAAAAATGCTTTCCTTTGTAATTTTATACTGCTGTCTCATACAACATTTGATTTATTCCAACTGTGTTTAATTGGCCCAGATGCAAAGATAAGGTGACAGTTGTGACCTTGAGACTGTGACCTGTGCAGTAATGAGGAAATGACTTTATGTCACAAACCTGTACATTACTAAGTTTTAGCTTGTGAGAGTGAATTCTTGTGTTGCTTAAATCTTCCAGAAGAGGTCTTCGAGTGGAGACTGAGTCGTCAGTAATCTGAGGATGTGGAAGGGTGGGATTGCCCCATTCTCTGAACACTGTTACACACAGAAATGGTTAGCAGTATGCGAGAGATACTGACTTTCTTTATTCATCTAGGCTTTGCTTTTTAAATATCAAGAATGTACCCCAGGTCCTGGTTTATGCTAATTTCTTTGATTTGTCACTATCAAGAAAGAGCAAGGACCTTTGATTTGTTCGTGATAGGCACCATTCTGTATTGCTGAATTCCAATCAAGAAATCATTCCATTGTATCACTTAATCCATTCCTTTGGATGTTTATTTATTTAGTTTGAGAGAGAGAGAGAGAGAGAGAGAGAGAGAGAGAGAGAAAGAGTGGGGGAGGGGCATAGAGAGAACTGGAAAGAGAGAATCCCAAGCAGGATCCACTCTATACACGGGGCTGGGTCTCACAACCATGAGATCACAATCTGAGCTGATATGAAGAGTCAGACACTTAACTGACTGAGCCACCCAGGCACGCCACACTATCTATTTTTTTTAAGGCACAAAGCAGCTATTCAATATCCTTTTAAAAGGAAAAAAAAAAGTTTAGAAGAATCCATACATAAGAAGAATCCAACATAACAAAAATATGTTACTCAATTTGCTACTGCAGCAGGATGCAGGGTTAAAATCACAGGACTTGAGAGTTCCATTTTTTTTTTTTCCTAATTCACTACTTTTTATTTTTATTTTTTTATTATTTTTTAATATGAAACTTATTGTCAAATTGGTTTCCATACAACAGCCAGTGCTCATCCCAACAGGTGCCCTCCTCAGTACCCATCACCCACCCTTCCCTCCCTCCCACCCCCCATCAACCCTCAGATTGTGGCAAGGAGAAAGAATGAAATATGAAACATGTCGCCTTTTGTAGCAACATGGATGGAACTGGAGAGTGCTATGCTAAGTGAAATAAGTCCTACAGAGAAAGACAGATGCCATATATTTTCACTCTTACGTGGGTCCTGAGAAACTTAACAGAAGGCCATGGGGGACGGGAAAGAGAGAAAAAAAAAAAAGTTAGAGAGGGAGGGAGCCAAAGCATAGAGACTCTCAAAAACTGAGAGCGCCATTACTTACCCCAACTCTTCATCAGTCTGAAACACTTTATTGGTACTTCGACAGGTTTTCATATTGTCCCTGAGTGAAGATCTCCAAAGCAAGGATATTTATACTAGATAAAAATTGCATCTCTTTTATTTCCTCACCCTGATATTCAGAAAAATTCTTTTGATTTTGAGATAGTTGAGATTTTACTAGAATTCCAGTCAATATGATAGCTCTTTGCTTTCTTCTCATACTGGTAAAGAAGTTGTGATTAGGAATCACGGGGAATAACAGCAGTGCACTTGGGTGCGGGTATTACGTTGTCATTCACCGGGAATATCGCTTGTTGTTCCTTAAAGGTTGGACATTATTTTTTATAAGTCCGACTAACGGAAGCATATTCATGAGCATGTAGGAAGGCGCATGTATCTCCTGCCTGCTTTAGTTTTCCTCTGCCTGACCAGTAAAGACTGTGCTAAGCCACTATAAATTAAAGAATAAAGGAAAAGTATGACAGGGTTTTACAGATAAAGCTAATTTATGTCATTCTTTTTATTCTTCTCTGCATAACTCACCAGGTAACAGCTTGACATAAGAACAAAGAGAAGGCAAAGTTGCTGGTGAAAGCTCATAATATTTGATCCTTGTCATAGAAAAGGAAGTCAATTTCGATGATTGCTTAAATGTAAAACACGCTTGTGAAAAAAATGGAAGAATCTTAACACCCTTGATGTCTGTTTATTATATTATCATACTACATGTTTCTGAATCTAAAATGAAATAAAATTCTACTTTATTTGATCGTTTTATGTTTTTCTTTTCCTTTTTGCTTTATTTCAGTGAGATCATCTGACATGAGTTCTTCTCTATAACAAATTTTTAAGAGTTCAGTACATGATTATTGACTATAGATTCAAGAGAAGATAATGCAAATATTAAATAGTGATATATTTTAATAAGATAATAACAACATAACATAACATACAGAACAGAACAGAACAAAATAATGTGAATCATGTGTGTGTCTGGGTAGCCAGAAAGAGCATCAAAAAAAAAAAAAAAAAAAAAAAAGGAGAGAACATTTTGAAAGTTTTTTTTTTTTTTTTTAATTTATTAACGTTTATTTATTATTAAGAGACAGGGATACAGAGCGTGAGCAGGGGAGGTGTAGAGAGAGGGGGACACACAGAATCTGAAGTAGGCTCCAGTCTCTGAGCTGTCAGCACAGAGCCTGATGCGGGGCTCAAACTCACAAACTGCGAGATCATGACCTGATTCAAAGTCAGTCGCTTAACCAACTGATCCAACCAGCCACCCTGAGGAAAGAGCATTTTAAAAGAAACAACATGAATCTCTAAAAGTAGTTTTATATTGATGTATTTCAGGAATTTATGCTTACTTATATGTTTCTGTTTGCCAGTTTTTAGAAAATGAAACTCTATTAAATGTATAAGGAGAAATAACATGATATATATCACTATCATGAAAAGTAGTTCTTTAGAAGTTAAGGAGAATATTTGTCATTATATGGACTTTTAATTGTGAACATTATATTTTATGATCAGCATCAAACTTTGATTTGGGGGGTGTATAGTATTTTGCACATTATATTCTTTGTCTTCAAACTGTTATGTAGATAATACTTTTGATTTGATATAAAATAACAATTATTTAAATAAAACTGAATAGGATTTCAATACATAGAACAATTTGAACCTGTGTCATACTCATCAAATATCAGAAAAACACACAGATTTCTGACAAAGCTTTCCACATAGTAGGTTAGGATTAACATTATTCCATTAAACTGATACTGTCCAAAAACCTCTTATACAACCATTTTTATTGGAGCCATACATTTCTACTTAGTTTATGTTTCTTGAAAATCTCTTTACTTGACTTCAAGTCAAGAAAATGAACTAGCTGATTTGTTTCTGATTCATTTTACATTTGAAACCACATACTTTGTAACAAAGTAAACATAAACATGCTGTGTTTTCCCTTATGACCCATTTCCTGAAATGCAGATGTATATACATGTCAACTAAATTTCATCTACTGACCTCTTGTGATCTATGATACCAAAAGAACAAATTTTTCTTTTAATTGGATTGTTGGGCTCGCGTTAGAGCCTATTGCACATTTATGTTTTCCTGCAGTGAATCTTGTAAAATCTAAGAGGCTTACTGTCTGGTAGGCTAGACTAATTGCCGTTGTGACCCTGCAGACCTTATTTTGGATGAAGGTAAGGAGAAAAACAAACAAACAAACAAACAAACAAACAACAAAACCAATTTCATTTCAATAGAAATACCAAACAAATCATTAGTGTTCAGTTTCAATTACTTTTTAAGTGTTTTTGAGAAGCAAAGAGTAACAAGACAAAAGGTATGATCAAAACATATTGAAGTAAAAACACAGCATATTAACAATGAATGAATTAATCAAGTTCAGAATAATCTTGAGATAGGTTATACCACTCTATATTTTTTCCTTCCAGCAAGACTACAATAGAGAAAGCAGAAAAGTATCTGGAAATGTCTGGGTTTTCAGTCACATATTTGAAACAACTCTTTAGTCTTTTTGGTCTAAAAGATACGTTTGAACATTTCATATGCCTTGGGAGAAAGATGGCTGCTGAAATGTGATAGTTCTCTACTTTTATAGATACAGTTGCCTGATGAACTGGCCTTCCACAAGCTGAAATTAACTCAGCAAAGACATACTTCTTAATATGTGGGCTGCCTCCAAAAATACTCCTGGAATTTCTTGATGAATTGGAAGAAATTGTATTTGGCAAAGAGAGATTTCACCATACTTTCAAGAATATGATATTCTAATAAGTCTCCCTTTAAACCTATGGACTTTAAAATTTTTATAACAAGTACTCCTATGATAATCATATGGATCAAAAATTATTTACCGTTTAAAATTTTTAAACTACAAATTTCCACTTTGAAGTAGATATGAAAGTCAATTATTATAGCAATAGTAAAGTGATAGGTATGCTATTTGATAACAACGGAATATGTTCTTATTTTAAATTATCATATTTTGTTCTATCCAAAATTAAAAGATTTCTATTAGCCAAATGCATGTCTAAGAAATCACTAATATGAGCATAGCCCCCCCTTTTTTTTTACTAAGATGTCTTCTTTGTATAAAAATTATTTATATGTTATTTTAAGTTAAAATGCTGCTGATTTTTCAAAGCGTGTATTCTTTTCATAAATAGAGTTATCGTGTGAAAAGAGCTTAGTAAGAAGTCTAAACGTTTGTGTCTTTTCCAATTTCTATGTTTGGTTTATTTCATAAGTGTTTATAACAGAGTATTGCTAAAATAGATAGTATAATATATAGATAATATATGAGCAACTGTTATGATCTGAATATTTGTGTCCCCCTAAAATTAGTATGTTGTAACTTAATCCCCAATGTGATAGTTTTTGGAAATGGGGCCTTTGGGAGATAATTAGGTCATGAGTGTGGGCCCTCACGAATGGAAAAGATTTCCCTATCAGGTAATGAAGGGACCAGGGCTCTCTCTCCACCACATGAGGATAAATGAAAAGTGGGCAGCCTGGCACCCAAAAGACGTTTGTCACCCAAACTTGAACGTGTTGCACTCTGATTTCAGACTTCCAGCCTCCCAAACTGTGAGAAATAAATGTTGGTTAAGCCACCCAGTTTATGGTATTTTGCTATAGCAGCCTGAAGTAAGACAGTAATAAAACATGCAAAAAATGAAATGTTATATTGAATACATGAGCTGTCACTTATCATAAATAATATAGATACGTGCCATCGATAAATGCAGCTGTGACTTAATTCTGTGAAATCTAACTTAACTGTCTTAAACATTCTCATAACTTCCTATACAGATTCTATAATTACTGGGCTTCAGTTAAAGCAGTATATTTCTGTTCACCAAGTGCTCAGAACTACCTGTTATTTGGCTTGACCAAACATTGGACTTCTGTCCTCTCCACAGAACCCTGAACTTGAGCTCACTGAAGCTTAGTAGAGACAACATCTTCCTTTAATTGCTCATTCTGAGCGCAGAGATAAATATGTCCCATTAAACCATCTTGATCATGCCTGCTTAACTCCAGCTCACCACAAATATAAGTTCCTGTCAGCCATGCTTACCCCTCTTTCGGTTTACCCCAAACTTGTTTGTCTGTTTTATTTGGAGACATTTGTCTTTGACAATGCCATTTTGCCTTCACAACGCATCTTAACGTAGTAACTGAAGAGAATTTGCCACATCTGGTCAAGAGTTAAAGATACAAGTTTCAGAATATATAATGAACTGAGCATGTAGCATTTCATTAACAATAAATATATTGAAATGCAAGGAGTCCATTTGGCTAAGAATACGACCATTTCCAGATTCAACAAAGAGTAAGCACTCATGTGGCATTGTGTATAATTCTATGCCCTGAAACGAAAGAGAAATGGACTTCAGATGATAGATACAGCTGTAATTAAAAGACTAGAAATCTAGGGCCGCCTGGGTGGCTCAGTTGGTTAAGCGTCCGACTTTGGATCAGGTCATGATCTCACAGCTCGTGAGTTCAAGTCCTGCGTCGGGCTCTGTGCTGACAGCTCAGAGCCTGGAGCCTCCTTCTGCTTCTGTGTCTCCCTCCCTCTCTGCCCCTAACCCACTTGCATTCTGTCTCTGTCTCTCTCAAAGAAATAAATAAACATTAAAAAAAGAAAGCTATGGATGCTATTTAAACATCCAAATGGAATATAGTGAAAGTATGATAAATATCTTGGCTAGGACAATTGTAAGAACATATACATTTTTTCTGATATCTCAATGTTGATGCTGTTTTAGAGTAAGAATAATGCGATTCAATAGCTTTTTCAAAGCAAGTACCGTCTTAAACAGTACTGTCACACCCGCTTGCACTTTTAAGATGATAATAGAGAAATTCCTGTTAATAAGCAACCATTTAATTATTATTAAGAAGGGCATTAGATTCCATTTTACTTTTAAGAGAGTAGTTATCTGAATGAAATACACCATCACTGTTTTTATTCTTCAGACAGAGCTGGCATTCATCTACTTTGATTTATGGCACTTCCATTGCTTATTCACCTTAAATTACATTTCATTGTTTCCGTCTTGAACGGTAATAGTGTCATCATCAGGAATGAGTTTCTCACATCAAAAAATGTGTACCTGCTGTTTTCCATCTGCTTTTCTTGCTCTCTCACCTTGCTAGGACACCTAGGAAGCTACATAATAAATCAGGCAGAAACTCCTGGTATGAGATATCTCTTTACATACTGGACCCTCAAAGAAATGAAGTTAATTTGCAAAATGGGAAATGATTATTTTTTCATATTCATGAAGAATTTACCACTAGCATTTTCTTTTATTATTTACGTGGTGGCATAACACAAAAATCTAAATAACATCAAGTGTACATCCTGATGGATTTTTACAAATTTTAAGAGTTTCGTAATCTACTCAAATAAAAAATTTTAAAAAATGTATATTCAATATAAGGTTGAAAGCCTATAAGACACAGTAAAATATCTGTGTTCTAAAATTTCAGACACCGAGTTTACTTATGCTTTTCCACTGAAAATTCTATGAGATATATTATACTTCATTTCAAATTTCCCTGAAGCTTAATCACAGGTATGTCTGTCTTCACAAGTACTTTTTAAAAAAAAAAATATATGAGGCAAAAAAAAAAATTGTAAATGATACTTCATTTGATTTGAATGGAACATTTATTCTTGTAGATTTTATTGCTCTGGGAATGAAAGTGAGGAACTAAGCAGAATATATGCAAACTTTCAAAATATTTTATTAATGCAGCCATGGAATGCTCTATCATTTTTTTTTGTTTTCAAAGATGGGAGAAGTGATAATGTAACTTAATGTGCATAGGCAATTCTATCATGCCACCTCCCCCCCACTATACTATTCAGCCAGGTACTTGGAATCTTATGAAAATGTACAGCATATATAAAAATAAATATATGTATATGATTTGTATAGATACACAATATATTTTGCATTACTGTGTTTGAAGATATGTTTCTTCTAATACATATGCAATTTTTGATCAGGTAAAAGTTTCACCAGCAAAAGGAAAGCTCATCCTGTTAGTTTACTCACCTTTGTCCCACATTTGTCCAAAGAACCTACTGATATGAAAGTCCTAATTGATCTCTTTGCTTCTATTTTTCTCCCGGCCAAGCATTTAAAATTGCCAAATATTGACTCCCTAGAACAATCTGTTGATAAAGCAAAGTGACATTTATTGCTTACCATAATAGTGGAAATTAATCCTTGAGAGAATCTTGTAAAGAATGGGAAAAGACAGAATATATTTGCGGTTGGTTGGGATCCTGACTTAAGGTGAGGCTTCCAGTGTGATGTCTTGATGAGAGTTGGAAAAATGCATAATATAATAATTCAGGATTGGTGGACACAGAGTTGTCAGTAGTCAAGCCCAGGAGAGGCACATCTTGCAGAGTCCTTCATCCTAACTGAGCTTTGATTTTTAGCAGTTGAATACTTTCTGAAAGTTTTTTAGCAAACAATAACAGTTACATACAATGTCGTCTTCCTGAACAAATGTTTTCTAGACTAGTATGGACATGCTAATGTGAAGAATGGAGTAATAGATTGTATTAATGAAGACATTAAGGTGGGTGGGTGGGTGTAGATGGATTTGGTTCTCAGTATCACCTTTTATTGTGACTCTTTAGCTTAAGCCAAAGGGTAGAACATCAGCATCTGGAGAAGTGATCAATGCATTACTTCATTTCTAATAAAGTGGTGTAATCACATACTAAATATTTGAGGATGTTCGTTTCAACCTCTATGAAGTTCCAATTTTCTTGTTTTTTGCTTGGAAGGTCAGTTATTGGATCATTCAATAGGATAGCAGTGTCATAAGAGCATTTAAGATTCTAATGGCCACACAGATGAACACAGCAACACATAAAATACTAAAAGAAGGATTGTTATCAGAGCCTGTGAGTCAGGTTTAAGCCAAGGCTCAAAGCGCCTAAATTAAGCCAAGAGAACAGATCTTACCTTCAATATGAAGAGCCCACAGAAACACATGGCATTATTTAAAAAAAAAATCTATATAATTTTTTTGTGTGTTTCTCAGATCTGGGACGAATATTGTGCCTGTATCCATAGAGAATCTTCCAAAGGTCTGTATGGATGCAAACACAATATTCTTCTCTTAAAAGAGCATGTATGCCTTATTGAGAAGCCGATACTATATCTATAAAGACCTGTTCCAAACTAACGTTTAACTTAATGAGTCCTTGGGGCAAAGAGTTCTGTGACCTCGAAAGCTTTACTGAGTTCTCTTGCTATCTTCTGACCTATGGCATATAGTACCCTCTTTACTGCGTGGGCCTCTTAGAAAGCATAATTTGCAGAGGCTTAAGGACAGAAAAACATTTTAGAATTGTCCTTGAATTATTAATATTCTAGATTCCTGGATGTCTGGTTTATTATAGTGTTTGCCATGTAAAAAATCACTTAGTGGTTGAGCCAATTTCACAGGAAACCAACTGATTACCAAAAGACACTGGTATCATGGGAACCTAAAAAAAAACAATGGGTGGTTCTAAAAAGAAAGTGTGCACAAATGTAACAAGTAAGATTCATCATTCCCTTGGGCCAAATCATGATTAAATTACAACTAGTCTTCTTATGCCAGAAAGTAAATTAGAAAGCAGAAAGTAATTTTAAAAATGTGAGACTTACAGATAACAGATGTCTGCTTATGAATTGTCCAAAATCTTAAACCAGCAAAAAGAAAAGAAAGTAGCTAGGAAAAAACAAATGACACATGCAGGCATGCATGTTAAAGTTCAATATGTAAATCTAGCTCTGTGGATTTTGTTCTCCGGATCCTGAGTGGAACCTATGTAACTCCTGAAGACTATTCGCTTCTGGAACGTTTCTAACAATCTTCAGCTTGACCTTAATAATCTTCACAATCATCAAGTGAGTCGAGAATTACTTATGTTTCTGCATGACCCAACCTTGACGTAAGGGCAGAATTCTTGGACTGTGCTGATGTGATGATGGCTCATAGTATCTGGTCAGGATTTTTCCAGCAGGGTTCAAATAATGTCTTTCTCTGATATTAATTCAGAGACCAGTTGTCCAGATTTTGTTCATGCGGAGGTTAGCTCAGATGTTAGGAATGGCTGCCCACAGCTGGTGGCAATAATCTATACAGCATCGTACGAGATATTTGTTCACGTCTGCTTGTCCGAGTGTGAAAATTAGAATTGGTGTGATATTCTCAGAAACAAGGGGTGGCCTCTTTGTGATTTTTAAGGGGGGGTAGCAAACCCAGAAGGTGTTGATCTCGCTGTCATTTAAAGCAATAGCAACACCTTAGGCCATGAAAGTTTAGAGCCTCTGAAAGCTCTACCAATTTTGGTTTCAGAATTCAATTTGTGTTTACCACCTTTTCCAAAGATTGGATGTGATGGGGACAATTAAATTCTTATTAATTGCCAAAGCTTTACAAAGATATTTGTAATGGTTCCAGTAAAATGCTTACTTCTGTCATGAGAAGAGTTATTTTGTAATTTCCTACAGTGTGAACACAAAATCAAGTGATTCTTTGTTACTGGTAGAGTCACAAAGTTCCAGCAAAGAAAGGCTTTATCCTATACCAAGAATAAGCACATAGTATGTAGTATGAGGAACATATTTAAAATGTTTTGCAAGTTAGCTGCATGAAATCTGCTGGAAGATGGTCAAAGGGACTCTGGTATTTGGGTTCTTGTCAATATCTTGCTTTTACAATTTTACTAGAATTATGACAATGACGGATAAAGCATGTACTCTAAAAATTTTAGTGAAGCTTTCACACAAATATTGATTGAAAAGAGTGGCCAATTTGTAATATTGTGATAAAAGTCCAAATTGTTCTGACTAATGCCTTATGTTAGGACCATTAGCAAAAATGGAAGACAGTAAAATTCTCACTTTAATTTTAACACATGATATATAGATATATGCTTAGTTGGGTATATTTCTTGGATCAAAAACAGATCATGGAAAAAAACAGATTATGAGCAGTTAGGGAATTACTTTTTGACATAATATATCGTCAGAAAATTATTACAATGGGTGTTGAATTAAATAAATAAATGAATAGATTGATCAATCTATCAAAGATAGATATAAATAATTATTGTAGAAGTGCTTGTGACTGATCTTGAGTAGGTTTATTATTAATCCTGAAAATTATACAATCATTACTATATGTATTTTAATATAATACATTCAATATAAGGAAGACTTTCTCTTCTGATTGTCAGTTTCATAAACAATCCAACTCTTAAAATAGTTTTTCTAAAAAATTTTTTTAATGTTTATTTATTTTTGAGACACAGAGAGACAGAGCATGAATGGGGGAGGGTCAGAGAGAGAGGGAGACACAGAATCTGAAACAGGTTCCAGGCTCTGAGCTGTCAGCACAGAGCCCGACGCGGGGCTCGAACTCAAGGACCGCGAGATCGTGACCTGAGCCGAAGTCGGACGCTTAACCGACTGAGCCACCCAGCCTCCCCTAAAATAGTTTTAAATTAAATTGTTTTCAGGAAATGTCCAAACTTAAATTATTTTTGTTGTCTTTTATAATGTAAATGTATACCCTTTGTAGGGTTTATAATAATTAAGGTGGCAAAAACATAAATGTCTTACCAAATCGTTTGGACGTTCTCTTCTGTATAGGTGCATTGTAATGCTAAAAAAAGGGGGATCAATTAAAAGTCTGTATTGATAGCACAGTTTGTTTTCCCTTTCAAATGCATTCAACTACTTATAGATTATTTATCAAATGCTAAGTTTTACATTTGTATAGGATGCTTTTTCCTGTGTGATAACTTCCTAATTTTATTTACCTTTATTATGCTAATGATCACATACATTAGTTTGTATTCTAGAGTTGGCAAATAAATTATAGTGAGATACCAATAAAAGAGATTGCTATCTGAAAAAAATAATTTTGGATTCATATTTCACTCCATTTGATGTCAAAAACCAAGACTCCAGGAACATACATGTAGCCAAAGTTGGATTTATTACTTGGAGAAACAAGGGACACTACCCCATGGAACAAACCGTGGGAATGTTTGGTCATTTTAGTGGTTGTGTAGTAACTTTGTTTCCAGTGTCTAATTAGAAATGATCATGAGTTATTTGTTTTTTGTTGTACCCATGTCACAGAGATTTCTAGTCAGATATTTATGTCCTGCAAAATTGTTAATGTCAGTAGGGGAACCACATGACCTATCAGAGAGCAGCTAGACCAGCTACCAGCTGTCATCTGTCAGGTATGATTATTTCTTTTTCACTCTTTACCTTTAAAAAAATCAATTGCATTTAAACTAAAATACAAAAGTCAATCCATTAAGATTTTAGGATAACAGATATGCATCTATGTAATTTTACCGTGACTGAAAACCAAGTAGTATAAAACATGAGACTAAACAGTTTTCTATGCATAAAAATCAAAGATGTTTGCGCACACACACACACACGAGAATATGGCTATGTATCACAAGGCAAAATGAATGGAAATGTTTGTAGTAGATACCATCAGTAAAGAACTGAGTCTAATACGTATGAATTGCTATAAGTAAATTAGAATAGAACAAAGAGTGTAATAAGCAATGAATGTAAACTGTCAGTTTATAGAAAAGGAATTATATTTGGCTCATAAATATATGAACCAATACTTTCTTATAAAGAGAATCACAAATTAAAACAACAACGAAACATTATTTTCAGGTCATGATTGGGGAAACAGTATTAGGGAAACAGTCATTCTCATAGTCGGTATGAATTTAAATGTATGAATAATTAAAATATATTCAAAGTCTTTTGAAAAAGGAGATCTATAACTATTAGAAAAATCAAGTACTACTTCTAAAGAATTTTATTTATTAAAAAAATCACTTTGAGAGGATATTACAACAAATCAATATTGTAAATTGTTTAAGATGAGCACACCCTTGTTTTACATTTTTTTCATTATATGGTTTGTTTTAATATTACTTTTAATTTCAAGAAGAGTTATAATTTCAGTTTGGGGGGAAAAACAAGGTTAGGTTAATAGAGAAAAATCAATCTCAAAATATTGAACTTTTTAGGAGGCAAAAAATTATTCTAGTTGAGTGAAATTCATGTATTTGTTTACTTGCTTAAAACATTGTTTATATCACATTTTGCTTATTCATTTATTCATGGAAGGACACTATCATTACCTCACATTTTAGCTATTATGAATAACACAGCTATGAACACAGGTATACAAATATCTCTTTGAGACATTGCTTTCAACTCTTTTGGGTATATGTTCACAAGTGGGATTGCAAGTTTTTATGGTAATTATATTTTTAGATTCTTCTAGAACCACCAAACTGTTTTCCATAGGATCGTACCATTTTATATGCCCAGCAACAGGCACATGAGTCCCAGTTTCTTCACATCCCTCCCAACTCTTGCTCTTCTCTGGTTTTGTTTTTTGTTTTGCATTGTTTTATTTTGTTTGATAGTAGCTATCCTCATGAGTAGAAGGGAATATCTCAGAGTTTTGACTTACATTTCCCTAATGATTTGTGATAGTGAGTATTTATTTATGTGTTTATGCAGCCATTTGTATATCATTTTTGGAGAAATGTCCATTCAAGTCCTTTACTCACTTGTAAAATAGGCTATTCATTTTTTATGCTTTTGAATTTCAGGAATATTATTCAGCCTTAAAAAGGCAGAAAATTCTGACATATGCTATGACATGGATGAACATTGAAGACATGCTAAGTGAGATAATTCAGTCAACAAACACTGTATGATTCCACTTTTATGAGGTACTTAAAAATTATACACAGAAAGTAGAATGATGGTTGCCAGGAGTTGGGAGGAGGGGGAAATGAGGAGCTATTGCTTAATGGATATAGAGTTTCAGTTTTACAAGATAAAAAGAGTTATGGAGATGGATAGTGGGGATGTTGGTACAACATTATGAATATATTTAATACAATTAATAGCCATTTACCTTTTTTTTTCTGGATGGAATGTCAAAGTGACTAAGGAACAGAAGAGCCATATTATCATAAAAATAGTATTTTGAGTATTGTGAATCATAGTCAAAACCTGTGAGTTCCGCTAAAATTATGTCTACATATCATATATCTACATATCATATATCATTAAAAATATAAACCCGTGAAGAAGCTACTAAGACCACTGAACTACTACTTTGGACACAGATGGAATGTCCAATAGTGCCATTGCTCAAAGTAGATTGATGGTTTGATATTAACCATTAGTTAAGCCTGGACAGCTTTTCAATTAAAAAAAAATTAATGATTATTTTTGAGAGAGAGAAACAGAGTGTGAACGGGGGAGGGGCAGAGAGAGAGAGAGAGAGACAGAATCTGAAGCAGGTTCCAAACTCTGAGTCAGCACAGAGCCCAGTGCTCAAACCCACGAACTGTGAGATCATGACCTGAGCCGAAGTCAGACGTTTAATCAACTGAGCCACCCAGGCGCGCCAAGCCTTGACAGCTTCTTTAAAACTTTGATAGTTTAACCAAAATACAAAATTTTGCTTCACATATGGAGATATAGGAAAAAGTGATCTCATCCAAATCTGCAGATGCTGAAAAAAGTTAATGATGATATTATAAATAAGCAAAGATAAAAACTGGGAGAAAGATGAAGGAGAGATATAGAAAGAAAATATAAGTATCATCTATAAGTATATAGAATTTCATTTTACTGTGGTGACTTTTCTCTTAGGTTAATTTTTTTTTAATTTAAATAGTAGTTAGTGAACACACAGCGCAATATTGGTTTCAGAAGTAGAATTCAGTGATTCATCACTTACATATAACATCCAGCCCATCTCCCACCCACTTCCCTCTGTCAACCCACAGATTGCTCCCTATCATTGAGTCTCTATGATTTGTTTCCCTCTCTTCTCTACCCCCTCTCCTTCCCCTATGTTCATCTGTTTTGCTTCTTAAATTCTACATATGAATGAAATCATACAGTATTTATCTTTCTCTGATTGACTTATTACACTGAGCATAATCTCTTAGGTTAATTCTGTCCCCTTCTGGAATCTCAATAAATATTGAGATTCTGGAGAGTAAAGAATCCTTGCACACCAATTATCTGTCTATTCTCCCTGACTGAATGAAACCTGTAATTTATATGGAAATTTTTTTTAATAAATGGTTGATAAGATTCCCATTTTCTCTGCTCACCTTTATAATTTTTTTTTTTTCAGTCATACGTCTTTAGATTTGGGTGAAGTAGATAAATTATTACCAGGTAAGAATGTCCTCAGAATCTGTCATCTCTGTTTATTTAAATAATTCTTGTGGATTGATTTGAAATTCAAAAATAGGCTGAGAATTTAGATTTTTATCGAATTCCCTTTTTTTCATGACTGTAATGTAAATGGTAATGTAAATGGTAACAGTAACCCTCAAACTGCAAATTGTTTATTAAAATAATAACATAACCTATATTTTATACCAACTCTATTTTATGTAGCAGTCATTCTTTTAAAATAACCACTTAATGGTGTGGGATTTCAAAGTATGCTAATGCTAGGTCACAAACTTAATATATTTTTTTTATAATACGTTTTATTTATATGCCATCAACTATATATGCCGACTGAACATTTGCACAGAAGAGATTAAACAGCTCTTTTTCAAGAGATTTCCAGTGAACCCTAATGACCAGAGCAGCATCTGTAGATAAATTTTCAAGCGGTCCATGTGTGTTTGCCATTTGTGGTGTGAGAATTTAGCATATGTAGTGTTTGATGTTTTAGTCATAAGACTGAGGTATTAATTAAAGCAAACTTTTTACTTTAGGCAAGTGGAAGACATATTGCTATAACATATTTATAGTAACAAATGACATCTTTGTAACATTCGTTCTGCAAATAAAACTTTTACTAAAGGAAGCAGCCTTAACCTATATCCCATGCTTCTGTGTCTATAACTGTCATCACAAAATGGGCAAATTTTAATATTTGCCAGCATCTGTTTGGACCTACACAGAGGCATCTATACGCTGGATGAGGATAATTGTCTTCAACCTAAACTTAATGTTTTGAATGCTCCTGAAATTTACGATCTCGTCGAGAAAGGAATCAGAAGTATGTTTACTAGGGCATAACAGAAGTTAGATTAATGTAGGTCACGTCAAGGATTGCTCAGCCAAGTGCTTTGTAAAGATTAGTAACTTTAGCATTTATTTCCAATCACCCATATCTGACGATATGGGTGAGCCACGCTTGACAACTGCCGCATTTCTCACTCGCTGAAGAATTGTTCAGTACTCGACTCAAGAAAATGAATGAATCCGGTGAAGTCAGGTAGCTACCTCTCTCTGACTTCTAGTAAGAAGAGAGAAAGAGTGCTATGTGAAAGGGCTAACTATGGACTCCTTTCAATTTGTGTCACAATTTCCTAGGTATGTTAAAACAATATGATAGATGTTCAAAGTAAGAAAAAAAATACACGTAGGAGGTGAGTTGAAAGAAAATCTTTACCTGAGTCCTTTTATATGCCATATATAAAAATGGATGAAAGATTTTCTTTAAAAATGTGGCAAGCTGTTTCCTCTTTTAATTATTATTTCATTACAATTTAATTTTTTGTACTTACTGTGAAATCTAATCTGAAATTAATGTCAATGGCTGTAATATTATATAGTCATTTCTCAATGAAATTAGCGCTGCTGTTTAAACGTGACAAAAATAGTTCTGGGATCTTCTAGGCCTCAGTTTCATAACTGAGTATACTGTGACACACAGAGGTGAGTTTAAGAGATTTTGGTGTCTGTTATAAATGGTTTTTACTTAGTAAGTTGATAAATATTATGCATGTTTCAAGAATACTGCCAAAGGAAATTCTCTGGAGCATCCATTGCTGTTTTCATTTTTCCTTCTACATATTTAAACAAGGGTCTTCAGTTTTTATTCAGAATAAGATAGTTAGCCATTTGTATTTATCAACTACAACTTTGTATCACACCAGAGAATATGACAGAGAAATGATTTGAATAATTAATTTCAAACCTTCCAAACTATATGACTCAACATCTGGCAAATTTACAAGAGAAAAACATTACAATTTTTATGACATGCAGTCACCATTCATTCACTGTAACTAATGTTTATGAGCGACAATATGGAAGCATGTTCTGGTTCTCTATTCCCCTGCCTCCACCATGGATAATGTTACAGGAACAAAAGTTTTGTGTACCAATTAGTGAGTAAATAAATGTAGATGAATACATACATACACAACATAACAACATTTTAATAGTTGATACAGCTGTCAAAAAGTTTTTCTGCATACTGTTTAACCACACATATTTTTTTTTGAAATTGACTTGAACAATAATTGATAAGTTTCAGATACCTTTGGATATTAAAACACAGGTTAAAAAAGTAGTGAATGCATTTTGCTGAAAAGGGGAGCTAATTCTTCAGCCCTTCTTTTTTAGGAGCTAAGTCCTAAATACTCATTACATATTTGAGAGATTATATATCACACAAAGCAGGACAAAAAGCACCACAAAGAGTAATTTTTAAATTTTCTTCTATGAATTTGTATGTGTACACGTGTGCAATATTCTCAAAATAAGAGCAATCTTAAAAATATCAGAATTACTAAATACGCGTTTGTCTTAAAAGTGATGCAATTCATTCCTAGAAACTTTGTCAGAAAACAGAATGTAGGAAATAATTTTATTCTGAATTAGTGTATCTAATACATATCCGAGACTTCACTCGTTTTGCCGGTAGACGAACCACCTTCACTGATACTGGGAGATGTATTCTTAGAAATACGTTTGTGCAGTCGAACAGTAAACAGATAAAACTAATGAGAAACCAGTCATCTCACCATAAAGTGAGCCAAGCTCTCTCCTCTGTCTCTAAATATAGGTGAGGATAAACAACACAGCTACTCACGCTCAAGTAGTCGCACAGCCCTAAGAGCTGGAGGGATCACGAAGGACGCCTGGGTGGCTCAGTCTGTTAAGTGTCCGACTGTCGCTTCCGCTCAGGTCATGATTTCCTGGTTTTGTGAGTTCAAGCCCCGCATCAGGCTCTGCGCTGACAGCCCGGAGCCTGCTTGGGATTCTCTCTCTCTCTCCTTCTCTTTCCACACCTCCCCAGCTCACGCTCTCTCTGTCTCTCTCAAAATAAATAATTAAAAAAAAAAAAAAAGAAATCTGTTTCTGCAGCTGAACAGGAAATGGATAAACCTAAGGAAACACCAGTCGTCTCATTGTAGAATGAGCTACACTCTCACTTCTGTCTCTAAATATAAGTGAGGATAAACAACAGAGACACTCGTGCTGCCGCACTGAGAACTGAAGGGATCGATAAAGTAAAACAAACAGTTGTGTTTGTTTATTAAAAACCAGCTCAGCAAAAATATTGAAGATTACACTTGTAATTATTCTTACTTTTTAGCACTTAAAACCATCAAAATCTTTTCTTCTTTCCCTTAGCGGTATTTATTTCTTTGAACAACATTTAAGGGAAGTACTGTGACATCTGGTAAGTGATTTCCATCACTTGTTAAATCTTTTAACCATATTTTAAGTCGAACTTCCCCATCAAAAATCTGTTTCTGGAGACCCATCTCAATAAACTTGTAAATATTCAATCCAGAAAGAAGAAATAGATTCCATACCGGATTCTTGTCTTGCATTCATAAATGTCCTCCAAAACTAGTTTCTTAACACTGAGATTCATACGACATTAAAATAGGAAAATATTTTTGACTAAATGAAATCTATTCCTAAATTAGATCTGTCTAGTGGATGGAATTTTATTAAGGGTCTCTACTTTTTCAATGTTTAATAAGGCGCTTATGAAGGTGATTTGATTAGATTAAAATTGAAAGCATCATGCTACAGGTACATGTAATACCTGCCGTGTTAGTTGACATTTTATCTGTGAAACTCTTAATTGCTTGCCAGATGTCATGGTCATGTGATTCAGTGGTTAGAGATCTATGCTGCTTGAAGAATTAACTAAGTGCAATGGGAGTGTTTATTTCCACACAGAGATACTTAAATAGATAGGAAATATAGATGCATATGGAAACTGAATGAGCTTATACTTTAAAGTGAGACACATTTTACTAATATTTACATTATAAAATCATACACTGTCATTTCTTTAGGAAAACGTGTAGTGGTCATGATTTATTGTTCAGGTCTTCTTCTAAAGAACCATATTATTTTTGTACAAGTTGACCAAATTCAAAATCTCCCTGCCTAAATGTGAATAAAAAATAATGTCATTATATAAACATTGGATTATTCAAACCACATTTCTTTTGTATTCATCAAGTAGGATTTTATTTTCGCATTGAACAAAGGCAGGACTCAGAATTATATGAACACCATTTGTACTATTTTTAGAGCATTATGAAACAGTTGCTGTTATGTTGGTGTTTTTCTCAATGCCTCGTTCTGTATCATCACTGCGTTTAAGAAACAATGAGCCGCTTCTTACTATCCAAAACTGTTAATGCAATAGTTAAAGTCAAGTACGTGTATGATCAGTTATAAAAGCTATAAAGGAGAACAAAGTGAAATTTCTATGTCAGTTTAAATATAAAATGTGTGTAGTATGAAAAATATCTTAAGTGCAGAGTTCCTCTTTAAAACTTCAGAATTCTTAATATTATATGTGTTTGCATATGTAGTTTTTTATGTTTCTCTTCTAAAAATTACATGTATTAAACACCATGTCCCCTTTGTGAAAAAAGCATATCTATAAAATACAAAGAGCCACATGCTGCTTTTCTTCTGCCATTCCTTGTGCTTCTTTTAAATAGTCTTTTTAAACTTGGTGGAATCTCATTTTAATATTAATTGTAACATTTTGCACTTAGATAGTGCTTTTCCTCTGAAGAAAGCCAAAGCACTTAGCCGTGAAAAATCTCAGCCATCAGCCAGGACAAGCCAGTGAGGAAGGACTCCATAAATGAAAGCCAATTTAAACTAGGAAATGATTTGAATTCATACCCCTTTCAATCAGGCAACAGGAAGAGAACCAATTTTTCTCCAACCTTAAGGGTTTGCAGCAGAAGTGAAAAGTAAATTGCACTACCAGGGACCTTGTGGTTCAAAAGACATATGGGAAAGAGGGAAGAACAAGAATTACATACTAGACCTGTCTACATGAGGCGAGAAAATGGAGTACAGCATGCTAAGCATGGCTTGATTCATTCCAAGGAACAAAACTTAGGAAGTGATACATTTCTGGGCAATGCATGCTGTTCAAGAAACCCAGGAATATAGTAGAAAATGCACCACACCCCACACATGTGTGCACATGCGTGCACACATGCCATATTTTCCCACCGTATGAATGGTATTCAATGCACACGCATGCCTTAGTGTCAGAACTTTGTTTAAATCCTCATTCAGTTCATTGAGAGCATAAAGGCTCAAAGCCTTTATGCTTTCATGTGAAAAGTGGAGACAATGACAGATTTCTTGACAGATTGTGAAATTGTAAGAAACAGAATATATATATATATGAAAAAATATAATTATTTTAAATTAATGTTTAATTCATTGGAAGTATTCAGTGAATGATAAATGTCATTAGTATACTTATGCAGATATAATTTCAGATGACAATATAATTTAATAAAGACAGTGATTCCTTTATTCAAGGGAAACAATATCCCTATTTTTGTTGGGAAATAAAGATCATTTTAAATGGCATCGTGATCTTCCTTCCGTTATCAATTTGTTTTTGAAAATTCATTACTTGGAATTAAAAACAAAATTTAAGTTTATTTATTTTTGAGAGAGAGAGAGAGAGAGAGAGCAGGGGAGTGGCAGAGGGAGAGGGAGAGAGAGAATCCCAGGCAGGCTCTGCACTGTCAGCATGGAGCCCCATGTGGCGCTCAAAACCTTGAACTGGGAGATTGTGACCTGAGCCGAAAGCAGGAGTTGGACACTTAACCGACTGAGCTATGCAGACGTCCCTCATTACTTGGACTTGTTAAGTAAACTTTATAGAAATCAAAACTCAGAGCTCCTCTTATTCCATGAAGTTTTCCTTTCCTGATAAAATTTTTAAAGGCAAATTTTATTTTATGTTAAATACAAACCTTATTATATGGAGTCACTTAGTTTAATGATAGTTTAAGTTGAACATTTTTCTGTAATATCCTCAATAAAATACTCTTAACTTTTCCAAGAAAAATTTAACCTAAAATACATTATCAATAGTAACAAAAATATTCATATATTAATTCTGTGAATTGAGAATGGCTTAATGTTAGGTGTACCTGAGTGGTTCAGTTGGTTAAGCCTCCACTATTATTTTTAAATTTTTTTTTAATGTTTTATTTATTTTTGAGAGAGAGGGAGAGTACGAGCGGGGAAAGGGCAGAGAGAGAGGGAGGCACAGAATCCGAAGCAGGCTCCAAGCTGACAGCACAGAGCCCAATGTGGGGCTCGAACTCATGAACCGTGAGATCATGACCTGAGCTGAAGTCCATGCTTAACCGATGGAGCCACCCAGGCGCCCCAAGCCTCCAACTCTTGATTGCAGCTTAGATCATTCATGATCTCAGGGTTGGTGCGTTCAAGCCCTGCTGTTAGCACAGAGCTTGGGATTCTCTCTCCCTCTCTTTGTCCCTCTCTTGCTCTCTCTCTGTCTCTCAAAAGAAATAGTTGTTTTTTTTTTAAGAGTGGCTTAATGTTAAGAAAAGTAGTATTTTGTTTTCCTACTTTGCGTAAAATTTATTTTAAAAAAATCACCCTAAACCTCTTACATATATTCTTAAGAACAAAATCATCCCTCCTCTCTTGATGTTTTTTTCCTATCCACAACAGGACCTGAGGATAATCTCACCCTTCCAGTCTCCATTTCACATTCTGATATTTCTGCCTTCAACAACTCATCAGACTGCCTTGACTAATCTGACAATTTCCCATAACAAGTGCATTAACTCCATGATACTGTGCTTGGACTTCGCATGTGTTACCCAGTATTTGCTTGTTCGCTTTGGAAGAAAAACATGTTATCTATTTATTTCATCGTCTCATTTTTGCCTTATTCTCATCCTATCTTACTCCTGTTTTTACATACCATCTAGCCACTTTTAAGTAACTAAAGATCACTTGTATCCAATGCAACACTCAGGATATTTATAGGAGCTGCTATCCTGGATGACAAAGTATGAATCATCTTCATGACAGCAGTCAATGCCAAATCTAACTTTACTTGGAAGCAGTATTAATCCTTGTTTATCTTTAGTTCAAAACACTAATTAATAAAACAATAGCAATACTGGAAACCATTTTCGTAACTACAGCAACTATACTGGCTTCCATACAAGCAGAAAGTTTGGTTTATATCATTGCATTTCACATATTAGATCTCACCTCGCCGTTGAATCTCTTTGAGGCTTTATTTGGTCCTCCATTACTATTAAGTTCTTCCCCTTCCGTTTAAAGGGAAGGATACCTCAGCCATGGGTTTCTGAGGACTCATCAGAGGATAGTACTTCACATTAGATGGACGATTATTCAACATTAGGTGATTTTTTTGCAGAGGTGTTCATGATGAGATATATAACAAATATGCAGTATGTGATACTAATCTATCAAGGAAAACTGTAACTCAGCTTAAAAATCAAGATTCTTATTTCCTGAAATATTTGCAATTATAAAATATATTCTTATAAGTAGAAGACGTTTTATATTTAATGATACAGATTAGAAAATGGTTAAATAAACACAATTACCTTAAATTTCAGAATGTTTAATGACAATATTTCCTCAATACTTATTGGGCACCCATTATGTACTAGATTGTATTCAGTGAAAATTATCGTAAGATCACTTTTATGATATATGTATGTAAATGGCTATGCAAGTGAGGCACCTTTTAGTTGAACAGTAGAATCAAAACAGTATTTCTTGAACTAGATATTCAAACCTATTTTATACCTCCATTTTCACTTTAGCAGCCATTCAAGATCTATTTAAATTGAAACTTCAAGAAACTTCTTTTTTTTTTTTTTTTTTTAAATTTTTTTTTTCAACGTTTTTTTTTTATTTATTTTTGGGACAGAGAGAGACAGAGCATGAACAGGGGAGGGGCAGAGAGAGAGGGAGACACAGAATCGGAAACAGGCTCCAGGCTCCGAGCCATCAGCCCAGAGCCCGACGCGGGGCTCGAACTCACGGACCGCGAGATCGCGACCTGGCTGAAGTCGGACGCCCAACCGACTGCGCCACCCAGGCGCCCAAAACTTCAAGAAACTTCTAATTGCTACTGTCTAGCAAGGCTGTCAAAGAAGACAATATCCACTATTTTTATTTTTATTTATTTTGGTTTGAGGATATTTGAGATATAATAATGCACTTATCAATACAACATCAAAGTGGAAGTGTTCCCAATATTAATGTTTGTTATTAAGCTTTTCAGCTGTCTGGTAACTCAAGTGGTCTATAGTTGAATACACTCTAATGCCAGATGGAATATCAGAAAATGTGTATGAGGCTTTAATTATCTGAAAACCCGAAATGAACCACTACTCATGATACCTGGGGATTTTAATGAAGAGCGTACATATGTTCTTCTTGCTAATTGAAGATGAGCTTCATTTTAATGGATTTAATCTCCTGAGAATTTAAAACATAAAAAAGAGAAGAATTGAAAAGAATTTTAAAAACCCAAAGCATACTTTGCAAAAACTCTTCCTATTGAACGGAAAATTATTGGAAGGTTGTATTTTTTTTATGGCAAATGATTTTGTTGAATAGGTAAAATATGTATGACATAGAAATTCTGGAAAGCATAAGTATTACTTTTCTCATAGTTATCAAACAAGTGATATGCAACCAAAACATTAGTGATACATCTGAATAAAACATTAGATCTACAGATTTAAAGTTGAGTATTCAACACATTTTTTAAAAATGGGCTGTAAATAGTACATTAATAATAGTGAATATTTAGAGGTAGACAATTCTTAAATGTAGTTTAGAATAATTAAAGCTTTGTTTTGTAAGTAGTGCATACAGAAATCATAACAACTGTAAGAGAAGGGAAAAAATGAGTGTTATTTGAAAGTGAAAATGGATCAAAGGGCAAAATCAATTTAAATGCACTTTAAATGTGATAAATACACAGTACTTCCAACAGCTGCCATGTTTATTGGGAGATATTAAAAGTTAGCTGGAAGTCACATGATTCATTCAATGATGGGTTTATGTACCAGTTACCACATGATGGTATCAGTGGCTAATCCAAACGTTGCTTGCGGAATAGAAAAGGAGAGGATTCCCCATGAACAACTGGAAACGTAAATATGAAAGAATAATCCTGGAGAAGAAGGTGAGGCCCAGAGAAAGAGATGTTGTTAGAGGAAAGAGATGTTCCAATCACACAAAATGCTGTAGGGTTCAAACATGGAGGACGGTTTTGAAGGGCCAGAGAGGGACTTAAATGACTGTGAAAAAATGTGGGGAGTGGGTATTGGCCGGCTTTCCCCTGGCACCACCCAAGGTAGTCAGGGTGGTGCCAGTCCACCTGACAGATATGTTGCTTATCTTGTACTAAGTAAAAATGTCATGATATCTTGAGGTTCTCATGCATTTCCTTGAAGTAACTCTCAATATTTCTGGTTGCCCATTCACCAACCAGTAGCTATGACAGTCACCAATATGCTGACTGCGCTGGACACATCTTTCTATGGCAGACTGATTTGTTCTTTTTGTATTTTTATAAATTACTCTCACTAAACGTTTATTTATTTTTGACAGAGAATGCAAGTAGGGGAGGGGCAGAGAGAGAGAGAGGGAGACAGAGGATCCGAAGCTGGCTCCGCACTGACGGCAGCAAATCTGAAGTGGGACTCAGACTGATGAACCTTGAGATCACGACCTCAGCTGAAGTCAGATGTTCAACCAATCGAGCCACCCAGGCGCCCCTAAATTACCCCCTCTAAATAGCATAAGTACATACTCTGAATCTGCTCAACCCTGGGCCCCAGTGATATCAATTTTCTTAGCTGAGGTTTGGATTGAGGAAACAGCTGTACTCGGGGGTGATTTACCAAACAAATGCCATCTCACGGGTCCATATATGAGTGCCATATGGCCTTCACCAGGTGAGAGGCTGAATAACAATCATGTTATTATCTTTGTTCTGGAAGAATGTCATTCCCATCAAGACACTTTGTTTTGAGCCCACTTGTTCCAAAACTTGATTTCCACTTTTAACGAGCCAAAGCGTATCATGTGCTCAAATTTCAATTTTGTTGGTGACAATGTGAGGAGTCTCCTGTGGTTTGGAACTATATGAATCTTAGAACTAAATTAACGCTTTTCTAGAAAGAAAAAAAATAATAATTCACTGGTTTTAATATCATTCCAGAATGCAGAGCATTTGTTAAAGTGATGGCTCACATTATTCCTGGGCAGTAATTTAAAGGACCTATCTATTGAATGTATTGAATCCTGCATTGTATCTCTAAGTCTTGCCATTTACTCATGGTGACATACGATAATTAGGGGGAAGGGGCCCAGGACCTGGCATGAGACACCCAGCAAGAAAAAGAAGAAATTTCACCAGGTATGTGACACAAGTATTCATATGGCAGAATAAATAATAAGCAGCAGGACCCCAAGCCTAGAGAGGATTATGTCAGCAGATATGCAGGACCAGGAAGCAGAAATAACAGAAATCGTAGAGTCAGCAGTGTACTACTGTTTAAACAAAAGAGAAATACTAGAAAGTATCAGTTAAAACCTTTAAATATATATATATATATATATATATATATTTTTTTTTTTTTTTTTTTTTTTGCTATGTGATACTGAAGCTGGGGTTTGCCCGCTCTGTGACCCAAGCTTCCTTGTTAACTATTTGCCAGTTAGGTTCTACTAATTGGTAGCACTGGTGGGAGAGTAGAGAACAGGAGGAGGGGAGAAGAAAGTCCTTTCCAGGTCTGAGCCCCAGGCAGGCCCCACAACGGTACATAACGGTTCGCATCCTAGTGGGCACTCCCGCTGCTTCCCGCACCAGCTTGTGGGAAACCCTCTTGAGTCACAAGTTCCGGAAGCTTCCCTTTTCTTTTGTCTTCTACCAGTCTTAGGCGCAGTAAGTGCTTCCTGTAATTATTATACTCTGGATTACGTTACAGATGACATTTTTGTCATCTAGCCCTCTAACACCAGTGTGGTCTTTGAGAGAAATCTCTCTTACAGTTTCTATTCTCTTAAAGGCCCTCTTTTTGATAAAACACGACTACTTTGCCTCCCTCTCTTCCTTTATTCCACTTCTTGGGAGAACATAATGCCTCTGTCAACCTATGTAGCCACCTGTTTCCAAGGACCTGAATCTCACTGGAGAGGCAAACAACTGTACGGACTGGGTTAACATTAAACTCATGATAAGAAGTCTCAAATGCATATTCTCAATTCTCCTAAAAATATTTCCTTGTTTTTCTGGTATCTGTCCTCCAAAGTGATGCTTCCCTGAACTTTAATATACCCTGCTGTTTACAATCCCTTTCTCTTACCTCATAGGTCTGTCTGAAACACTTCAAAAATAATGATATAAAAAATAAATGGAATTATTTTGGTAGACAAATACATGCATCTACATATTATCAACTCAGACCCATTTTCTGTCTTCTTAGATCATAGGCAAGGACAACCTCTCAACTCTATTCGGAACCCTGTACTTCATAGTTTCTCAAAGACTTTGCAGCTGGAAGTGTCTCTTTTTATTGGATCATGAATATCAATATTGCTAATCAATAACTCCATTAGCATACGCCTATAGTATTTTCTCATATTGTATGATATCCACCACTAAACCACGTTTCTGTCACAGCTAACGCCCATTTCTTTGTCCATTTCACAGCAAAGCTTCCAGACAGTTCTTTAAGCTTCCTTTTCACTTGTGCTCATTTCTAATTCTCCTCTCGAAACATTCAGATTCTGATCCCACCTCTCTGCTCAATCTACCAATTACAAAATCCCCCAAACTTCGACACTGTCTGCCTTTTTCCACTTCTCAGAAACAGTGGCCACTCCTAGAATTCTCACTGATGGGCTTTCTCCTAACTCACAGGTGTGCCTCCTTCGGGCTCCTTCTCGGTTCCTCCTCTCCAACCTTTGCAAAGTCGATCTGATCCGTTCTCTCCTCTCCCCACGATCTCATCCGGTGCAATGATTCTATAGTTCATTTCCGTGTCTAGGGTACTCCTGTTGATATCTCAGAGCCAGATGTGTCTCCTGTTCTCCAAACTCCTGTGTGGCGGCTTATCCCACACACCAATTTTCTCATGTGAGTCATTTCCTCACCTCCAGTTACTCCCTTTTTCCTCTATTTTGTGATGTTTGTAGTTCCTGTAACTCTGTGAAATTATCCGGGTTTTTTTCTTCCAGTTTATTTTACTTAGTTCCCTCCACTAGAATACAAGTTCCAAGAAAGGGGGGGCATTTTTGCTTTGTGACTGCTGCACTATCAGCTTTTACAAAAGTGACCGTCATATCAATAGCTCTGTAAATTTTTGTTAGACAAATAAAGCATGGACAACCCCTGAGAAAGGGTTCTGTTGCCTGGTAAAGTATTTCCTTATAGAATATATTCATTTTAACGGATTAAATGGAAATACACGTATGGCTATTTGAGCGAAGATGTGTCCCTGAGAATGGATTAGAGTTTAAAGTTTCAGTTACACAAGATGAATAGGTTCTAGAGATCTATTGTACAACATAGTGCTTAATTTTAACAATATGATGTTGTTCACTTAAAATTTTAAAAGGGTGGATCCATGTTGTGTTCTTACCACACACATCACCAAATTAATTAAATAAAATAAATACAAAGGGGAACTCTGGTTACCTCGATTGTAGTGATGGTATTATGGATATATACATATGTCCAATTTCATCAAATTACATGGATCAAACATGTTCCCTGTTTTTGGCATACAGTTATATCTTAATAAAGCTGTTAAAAATAACAGGAAGCGTCCTTTGTAAGATTATTCCTTTTAGGGTAGCTTATTTTTGTTTGCTTGGATACATGTTACAAAATATCAAATACTATCAAGCTTTGTAATTGCTAAAGTCTTTATAGATTTTATTAAAAATATATATGAGAAAATGTTGTCTACTAAATCTGACCCTTTCCTGTCAATTTTATTACCCCAAAATTGATAATAATCACTAGTGTTTATCAAACATTTATTGTTGATGATACATTAACTGTATTTCATAAATGGTTTTAATAAATACACAAGAAACTTTTTGATAATTAATTACTCTACATGTGGAAGCTGAGGCTTAAAAAGATAAAATTTTCGTGCTAAACCTACCAGCCAGTAAGTGCTGGGAATTATAGCTGAAGAAAAAGTGTATAACACTTTCCTGAAGATTAGGAATTATTGAAGAATTATTTATTTAATCCGATATGGAATCCTTTCTATGTAACAAATTTTCTGATGTGGATCCTGTTTACTGTTCTTTGAATTCACATTGTTTGTTTTCTTTATATGAAATGCCATGCAGTTTGGAAAACTGCTAAACATTTCCATTTATTTTACTTTTCCTCAAGAAAGAGTGTCCTTAAGCATAAGTAATTCTACCTCTAATGTGACTATCCAAACGCTTCATATATTTAGGTTTCCTTCATGAATCTTAGCACATATTTTTAGGGAAAAATTATAACTCAGCTACACACTGCATTTTATGTCTGGATATAGATGGGGTTTTTATTAAAAGTCGGAGTTTGTGTTGTGTTATTTTATTATAGCAATAAAAATTCATTAGCTTTGATCAGATGACTACACAAATAACCTATTTGAAACTCCTAAAGTATGCAAGAGAAACAAGCTTCTAAAGCCAAAATAATAAACCACTTTCAAACAGGAAAAATTCAAGGTTGGTAGAAAGCAAACTCATGTGTGAAACCGTTTTAACTAATAACAATATCCTTTTTTTAATGAAAACATCACAGAATTGATAGATTAAAACAAAGACAGAAATAAAAACTTAATATGTAAATATATGTTGGGCCAGGAAAAGACCGCGGCAGCCTGTGATGTGATCTTCTTAATAGAGGTGGGGCTGCTGGTCTACAGAAAATGGTTGCTTCTTTAGGACCTTAAATATATGACTTCAGGCTACAAGTCCTATGGTCTTTCCCTAATTCAGAAATGCCTTCTTTTTTTTTATTTATTAAAAAAAAATTTAATGTTTATTTTTGAGAGAGAGAGACAGAGTGTGAGCGGGAGAGGGACCTAAGGAGAGGGAGACACAGAATCTGAAGCAGGTTTCAGGCTCTGAGCTGTCAGCACAGAGCCTGACACGGGGCTCCAACTCATGGACCATGAGATTGTGACCTAAGCCTAAATCCGACACTTAATGGAATGAGCCACCCAGGAGCCCCAAAAGTGCCTTCTTTTGAAAAACAGAAGATGCACATTTACATGACAATTACACTTAGAAACAAAAATTACTGCAGGCACACAGATTGTTTCCCTGGTTGGCTTTCGTACTTTTACGAAGTTTATAGATAATACACATTTTATGCTTTGTAGTCTCTGTTGCCACTGCTCATCTCTGCTGTGGCAGCACGATGGCATGAATAATGCCGACCCAAATGGGTGTGACTGTGTGCCAATGATGCATTTATAGATACTTAATTTTGGATTTCATATAATTTCAATGCATCGGTAAAATGCAAAATCAACCATTAAAAAATGTAAAAAACATTATACGCTTACAGTCCTTGCAAAAACTATGTTTGGGTTTGGCCCATCAACCACAGGTTACAGAACCCTTCTCTTGCACATGAATAAGGCCACTACCAGTCCCCGTCACCTACCATTAAATGAATGAATTTATTTTATTGTTGTTGTTACTGGATGTTTAAACAAGTAGTTTTAAAAACAGGTGCAGGTAAATTATTTAAACATGTGTTTTAAGATTTGAAAAAGCACATCATGTTCTTAAGCTGGGAAGAAATTTAATTAATTCCAGCATCCTTTGCATTGTATTTCTCATCATTGAAATTGTTTTGTATTTAACATATTGGTGACTCCTTTGTTTCTGAGAAATTACCATGACTGATTATGTCTAATTTCCTTGTGGCTTATGAATTTTCTGAAATTAAACAACAGGTTTTATCAAATTTGGTAGCATCTCAGTAGTTAGTATGATGTTTTACATCCTGCTACTTAAATTGTGGTTCTCAGACCAGACTTAGCATCACCTGATATCTTATTAAACATGTAGAATCTCAGTTTCCAACTCAGGCACACTTAATTAGAATCTGCATTTTAACAAGGGATTCTTATGCACATCACAGTTGAGAAGCTCTGTTTTAAAATACAGCGAGCACTTAGATATTAATAACAACTTGCTAAAAATATGCCCTATCAAGGTAATTTCCTTAGGTGCTGAGGAGATACCTCAAAATACCTAAAAAATATTTTAGCTTTATGCATCATTGAAAATAGGCAAGCACCAAACTCTCCTCTACCAGGATCACATGGGTAATAGCACTGGGATCCATTCCTTGTGGTCATTTTGTGGACAAAGAGAAATGTTTAGTCTATATAAATATTATCATGGAAATTCATGGAAATACTGTTAATGTGGTTTTTAAATAGTTTAGATCATTAAAGTGTTGACAGAAACTTTCCTGGATTGCTATGCAGTTAATTCTCGCAATGCCATTAGTATATATGAAACCATACCTTGGAGATATTGTGCGTCGGTTTCAGACCACTACAAAAACAAATATGGCAATAAAGGGTGCAATAGCATTTTATCTAAAGAAACCATGCAAATGAAAGAAAAAATACTTTATTATTAAAAAATGCTAACCATCATCTGAAATTCCAGCGAGTCATAGTCTTTTTTTGGCAGAGGGTTTTGTCTTAACGTTGATAGCTGCTGATTGATCGGGGTGGTGGTTGCTGAAGGCTGGGTGGCTGTGGCAATTTCTTAAAATAAAACAATAGTTTTTGAAGATTGTTCCATCAACGAATGCCCCCCTTCACGAACGATTTCTCTGTGGCACGCAGTCCTGTTTGACAGCATTTTACCCACAGTAGAATCTCTGTCATTATTGGACTTCATCTTCTCAAACATTGCCACTGCGTTATCAGTTACAGGCATGGAATATTCTCAATTCTTTGTTGTCATGTCAACTTTCTTCACTGCATTTTGACCAGGGGGAGCTTCCATCTCAAGAAACCACTTTCTTTGCGCATCCAAAAGAAGCGACTCCTCACTCATTAATGTTTTATCATGAGATTTTAGCAA
Source organism: Neofelis nebulosa (assembly GCF_028018385.1). Lineage (NCBI taxonomy): Eukaryota > Metazoa > Chordata > Mammalia > Carnivora > Felidae > Neofelis > Neofelis nebulosa. The sequence goes on from NC_080782.1 coordinate 22,793,023, forward strand.
TCAGTCACGTCTTCAGGCCCCACTTCCAATTCTATTTCTCACACTTGCAAATTACTTCCTCCACTGAAGGCTTTGTCTCCTCAAAGTCATCCATGGAGGTTAGAATCAACTTTTTCCAAACTCTTGCGAATGCTGGTGTTTTGACCTCTTCCCACGAATCATGACTGTTTGTAATGGCGTCTACAATGACAAATACTTTCCAGATGATTTTCAATTTCCTTTGCTCAGATCCATCAGAGGAGTCACCATCTATAGCAGCTAGTGCCTTACAAAATATATTTCTTAAGTAATAAGAGTTGAAAATCAAAATTACTCCATGATCTTATGGCTGCAGAATGGATGTCGTGTTAGCAGGCATAAAAACAACATTAATCTCATACATCTCCATCAGAGCTCTTGGATGATCAGGTACGTTGTCAATGAGCAGTAATATTTTTAAAGAAATCTTTTTATTTTTAAGTAGTTCTCAACACCAGGTTAAAATATTTAGTCAACTACGTTGTAAACAAAGGTGCTGTCTTCGGGGTTTTGTTCTATTCGTAGGACATAGCAGAGGAGATTTAGCATAATTCGTAAGGTCCCTGGGATTTTCTGAATGCTACATGAACATCAGCTTCAATTTCAAGTCACCAGGTGCATTAGCCCCAAAAGAGAGTCAGCCTGTCCTTCGATGCTTTGAAACCAGGCATTTACTGCTCCTCACCAGCTATCAAAGTCCTAGATGGCATCTTCTTCCAAAAGAAGGCTGTTTAGTCTACACAGAAGACCTATTGTGTAGTGTAGCCATCTTTATTAATTTTTTTAGGTAGATCTTCTGGATAACCTTGCTTTTTTTATGTTTTGGAGATGGCTTCTTTCCTAAGACCTCAGGGACCAGCCTCTACTGGCTTCAAACTTATTTTCTGCAGCTTCCTCCCCTCTCTCAGCCTTCAGAGAATTAAAGAGAGTTAGGGTTTTGCTCCAGATTAGGCTTTGGCTTAAAAGGATATTGTGACGGGTTTACTCTTCCTTCTATCCAGACCACAAAAACTTTCTCCATATTGGCAATAAGGCTGTTTTGCTTTCTTATTATTCATGTATTCAGTGTAGTACTTTTAATTTCCTTCAAGAATTTTTCTTTCCTTGACATTCATAGCTTAACTAACTGGCACAAGAAGCCTAGTTTTCAGCCTCTCTCAGCTTTCAACACGCCTTTCTCACTAAGCTTAATCACTTCTAGCATCTGATTTCAAGTGAGAGATGTGTGACGCTCTGAGGCCATTGTAGGGTTATGGATCAGCCTAATCTCAAGACGGTTGTGTCTCAGGGACAGGGGAGGCCTGATGAAAGGGAAAGAGATGGGAGAACAGCCAGTCTGTGGAGCCATCGGAACAAACACAACATTTATCAATGAAGTCCACCATCTTATATGGGTGCAATTCGTGGAGCCCCCCCAAAATTACAATATAACATCAAAGATCACTGATCACAGGTATCCATAACAAATACATTAATAGTGAAAAAATTTAAAATACTGTGAGAATTACCAAAATGTGACACTGATGCAGAGTGTCTGTCGGAAAAGCTGTGGAAAAAATGATGCACTCAACTCGTTCAACCCGAGTTTGCCACAACCTTGAATTTTTAAAAAATGCAGTAATTGTGAAGCACAATAAAATATTGAAAGAACAATAAAATAAGTTATGCCTGCATCTAAAAGGAAATAGGGGTTCTTTATTTTTTAGGATTGACTTAATGATATTTTTTCAAGACCCCAATCCTGCTGAAAGCAGAGAAAATAAACATTTATACAAACAAAGTAAAATAACTTTAAATGACTAAGTAATAACTCTGTCATGTTAGGTTTAAATTCTTTCTATTTTTGAGCATCCATCGTATAGCAATTAGTCATTACAAAGTCACTTAGACTTACCTGTCTTTATGTCATGCCATGGACCACTATTTCAATGTGGTAAACTTTACAGATTCCGTTTCAGAATAACATTTATAAATAAATAAAATTAAAAAAAGAATTATGGAACAAAATTATTATACTGAAATATGATTCTGAAAACATTAAAATGTGGTATAGCAATAGATGTGTTTATTAATGAAGTATTTATTATGGGTTTATCAATGAAGGAGCTAGCAGATGGTATAATAATTACTCTCCTTTTGCAATAACAATAACTGTAAAAGATGATTTGGTCTAAGGGCGCCTGGGTGGCTTACTCTGTTGTGCGTCGATGTCGGCTCGGGTCACGATCTCACAGTCTGTGGGTTCGAGCCCCGTGTCGGGCTCTGTGCTGACAGCTCGGAGCCTGGAGCCTGCTTCGGATTCTTTATCTCCCTCTCTCTATGCCCTTCCCCTGTTCTGTCTGTCTCTGTCTTTCAAAAATAAAACATTAAAAAATTTTAAAAAAAGATAATTTGGTCTATCTTCAATAACTGTTATGTGATATGAAAATCTCTGTGATTTCTATTGTTGAATCAAAAGTATGATGATACAACTTAGTTTTTTGCTTATGTTACAAATTGATGGACATGCTCTATTTTAGTTCAACGTAATTGAAAGTACTTTTTTTCATATGGGGCGCCTGGGTGGCTTAGTCGGTTAAGCGGCCGACTTCGGCTCAGGTCATGATCTCACGGTCCGTGAGTTCAAGCCCCGCGTCGGGCTCTGTGCTGACAGCTTAGAGCCTGGAGCCTGTTTCAGATTCTGTGTCTCCCTCTCTCTCTGCCCCTCCCCTGTTCATGCTCTGTCTCTCTCTGTCTCAAAAATAAATAAATGTTAAAAAAAAATTAAAAAAAAAATAAAAAAAAAAAAAAAAAAGAAAGTACTTTTTTTCATATTCAAGTTAATGAACTTCCTAAGAGATTCTCAGATTAAGATTTTCCATATGAGGTTTACTTGCCATGTTTTTATTCTCTTACCAATGATGTTTTTTGGTTTTGTTTTTGTTTTTAGAAGGCAACATTAAATATTCTAAGAACATAACAGAGAAAGGTATTAGGATCCTCTCCTTGGCCATCTTGGTCCCAGAGTGGCAAATTTGGAACAAGTTGGAAACTGCTGTTAATTTCTGTGATGGAGTTATTTTGTCTTTCTCTTGTCATCTACCAATGGATGCAATGCCAGAGAAAGTCATGGTCTCTACTTTTGACAATACTAGGAAACTGCCCTTGTGTGTGTTTGACATTACTTTGGCTCACTAGAGTTACATGTCTAACTTAAAGTTCTGGCAGTGAACTTGACTTCCTGGTCTAACAGAGCCACTTAACACTAATACAATGGCCATGTTTAGAACACTCCCAAACATGTAGCTTGTTCACACCCTGGCATCAGGGCACATGAAACCTGGGTTTCTTCCACACTGCAAACAGTTCATGGACAGTCAGGGGAAGTGCTGCTCTGAATCCTTGTCTCATTGTCATATCTTTGTTACTACAAGATGTTTCAGGACCATTCTCTCTGGTGTGGCTGTATTCTAGGGGGTCTTCATGGAACATGGCGAAGCCTTTTTGTTTTTGGAATCCTATCTACCCAGCACCTTACCTTCATCCTTACAAAATTTTGGTACGGAATGAAACATCCAGGTCACAAAGAATCTAAACATAGGCGAAAATTTATCACTTCCTCCCTTCCCACAATTCTCTGACCCGGAAGTGACAGGTTTTCTATGTCCTCTTCCTCTTTAACAAAATATGATAATGGTCACATCTTACCTTAAGTTCTTTCTTGCCTGTGGTCTAGTAAAATATTATTACTGGATCAGTTCTCCAAGGCCTGTCCTTCATATGTTAACAAGAACTACAATTATTCAAAAAATCTCTTTTCCTTTTTGTGCCAAATCAAATTCTAAAAGAATGGTTTCATGATGGAGTTAGCAGGATATTGACCGTGTGATTTTAAGCAGTATATATTTTCTGTATAAAGTGATAAATATCATTGATTAAATATCAGAAAGCCAAGGCCACAGCATTTTGAGGAAAGCAAAAATAGAATGGAAAATGTAAATGTGTATGTCGCGGCATATTAGATCATTCTAAAAGTTAAACTAAAACTAAGATTTAAGGATTTAAGGAATGCAATTAAGTTTTCGGAACTTTGATTTTCAGTTGCTTAGTTTATAATAAAAGTTGAACTTTTGGAATCGAAGCAGATGGAAGTGTGTTTGATAGACTCTTCTTATTCTACCATTCCACAGTCATTTGCGCAGATTTTGATGGGTTTGCAGAGCTGTATGAAGCAACATATATTATGATGTAAATGCCATCATTATGACATATGCTTAAACTTCTGCTGAGAAATAAATAAAATATCTTGAAATGCCTGCTGTTTATCCCAGCTGTTTATTTCTCACAGCCCATAAATGGAAAAGTCACACAGTTTAGCATTTATATGCTAGAGAGGCATTTGGAAATAATTAAAACTCTTCCAGAGAGTGCTTTCTTTTTGTTTTGAACTGGAATTAACTCATAAGTTCAAAAAATGAGGACAAGGGCATTAGCTGAGAATAAATAAAGGATATATTTTTTTCCAGGATAGTGAAGAAATGATCAAGAATTGCTTTGCCCTCCCAAATTTCCAATAGTGGAGTAAATAAGCGAGAAGACGTATCTGGAAATAAGTTTAAGCCACCCGATCTGTATGCCTGGCTGCAGTTCCAGTGGAGACACAACTGCCACTGGGAAACTTGCTCCTGTGCGTAAATTGAGTTGATTGCAATGAATCTGAATTATGCTCATACTAATACACGCAAATAGGGTGACTCAAGGAGGTTTCATTTGCGTCACTAAAAAATGGTGCAGTATTTTATGAAATTGAACGCTAAAGTTGAAATATTCTGTAATTATAAGCAAATAAATATATTTTATATAAATATTTTAATAATTGCTATTTATTCTTTCATAGATTGCTATAGTCACATAAGCCTATTATGTAAATATCCCAATTTGTTTAACATAAAATTTAAGTTGCTTATTTTTCTAAGGACGATACGGCAGTTCATTTTGAATTCGTTGTTATGGAAATGGTTAAATGGGCCAATAGATTTTGTCTACCTTCTCACTCTAATTAACTATTTATCACTATATTAGATAAAACTCTATTATAATGACAGAGCACACCACTTTATAGAAGGCTCACATTTTAAGAAATGGCACGGTATCATATTTTTTTATTTTTATTTTTAGCATTGCTGAGATAAAAATGATCTAAAGAACTTCTCAAACTTTTAGTCATAATTGGTCAATATTATGTAGCAAACAAAACACATCCTTATTATACAAAACAGTTGGTGGGAAAATGATTTTTTCATTATTGTTGCTGTCAAATTAATTCCAGAATCGTATCCCAAGATTTTTGTTTAAAACAAATTTGATCGAAAAATTTTGTATACATATTAATCACATATATATTTTTAAATGATCCTTTAAGACGTAATGTATTTAATAGTTACCATGACTCAATTAATAATTCTATGCTTTCTTATGGGTAAGCAGGTTAAGCAAGTCTTATTTTTTTTAATGTGAAAAGCAAATCTTTTACCTGGGATTAGACTTACTTTGTATGTGTGTGTATGTATATGGATATATACATACATGTTGTATTGATTGTATCCATGTGAAAAAGTAAAATGATTATCTTTTAGTAAAAATAACTTATTTTTTAGTATGAATAAGGCAATAGATGAACCTGGCCTAAATCTTGGCCTCATCCTTCATGTGATAAAAATTGGCACTGTTTTTTCATTTGTATGAGATTCACACACACTATGCTGGAAAATAACTGAGGGAAAGTCCTATTTAAAGTTCAACAATTATGTAGGCTTAGAGACTGAAACTTTAGAAAAGAGCCAGACTACTGGTTTTTGTAAAGCTTCCTGATTTTTCATAATAAAAACAGTTTAGTCACATAACATTTTCTTCTGCAATTTATTCTGTTCTCTTCAATGGAAATGGTCTAAACAGCCATATGAAGGCAGAACTTAACCTCTAGGAACATATATTTTACATGACAATTCTACGTGGATGCCATCTTATTCAGTCATTTGGATAGATTTCAAAATTTTTAAAAAATGTGTGGCCCTCAACACTAGATAAAATGATCATTTGTACGTGAAATTCACAAGGTTTAAATTTGTAAACACTGCTATACGAATAGTGTATTTGTGTTTTTAATAATTTTGTCCTTAGAAGACCTAAGAGACTAAATTTATATCTTCTCCAAAGTAACAGAAAATTGAGACTGAATCACTTATTATCATAAATATGCCTAAAATATCACTAGAATTTATAGTGTAATCATGAATGTATTCATTTTTTCAAACACTCATGTTAAGATAGTGAACAAAATTTTCCAAAAGTTTACTTATTTAAAATTTATTCTGATGTCTGGTGAGGTACTATTATATTGGTCAAATTGAAGAGTATTTTCAGCTTAATAAATTTTTCTGTTTACACCTGGATGAAAAAGTTAATTTTAATACATATTTTTAAATCATCAGATTATTTATTTCTCTCTTATAATATTAGAATTTAGTTGGTTAAATGTATAAGAGGTATACATTTAAAATTGATTAAGTTTGGAGTGCCTGGGTGACTCAATTGGTTAAGCATCAGACTTCAGCTCAGGTCATGATCTCACAGTTCAGGAGTTTGAGCCCGTCATTGGGCTCTCTGCTGAGAGCTCAGAGCCTGGATCCTGCTTCAGATTCTGTCTCCCTTTCTCTCTGCTTCTCCCTCATGCTCTCACTCTCTCAAAAATAAACATTAAAAAGAACAATTTGATTATGTTAAAAGAAGAAATCAAGTCATAAGCCGTATTTCTACTCTTTTTCTTAAAAAAAAATTTTTTTTACATTTATTTATTTTTGAGAGACAGAGAGAGACAGCGTGAGCAGGGGAGGGTCAGAGAGAGAGAGTGAGACACAGAATCAGAAGCAGGCTCCAGGCTCCAAGCTGTCAGCACAGAGCCCGATGCGGGGCTTGAACCCACCAACTGTGAGATCATGACCTGAGCTGAAGTCGGACGCTCAACCGACTGAGCCACCCAGGTGCCCCTACTCTAACTTTTTCAATTAAGGAGGATTCATTTTGTCGGGATACTAACTGTACCAACCAAAAGAAATAGTCTTGCGATCTTCCTCAAACTCTATCTAAATGATATGGATCAAAGTGTTCTCTCTTATCATTGAAATATTTCTAGAAATTGGATTTCTCTTTGTATCCAACAATTTAACCTCTCTCTCTCAATGTAAATAAATAAGATTTACCAAAAAAAAAAAAAAAATATATATATATATATATATATATATATATATATATATATTTAAATAAATAAATAAATAAGTACTGATGAGGAATTTAATCCCATAAGATAAGTAGTTGAAAACATCATTTGCTTAGAAAAAGAAGAGTGGAAGACTAAAGTCAGAAGTTGGGTAGAACAATATTTAAGAAGAGAAAATAAAGAAAGAAAGCCAAGGGATCAGTGAATTAAAAGAATTAGGGAATGGCATTCATCCTAGAAAGGAAGAAGTAAAATTATCTCTGTTCACAGATGACATCATCTTATATGTTGAAAACATTAAAGAGTCCACAAAATTCTGTTAGAACTAAATTCATTCAGCAAATTTTAAGGATACAAAATCAATACACAAAATCAGTTGTGTTTCTATAAATTAACAATAAACAATATAAAAAGGAAAAAAAAAGAAAAGAATTTCCTTTAGCATAAAAAAGAATAAAATACTTAGAAATAAACTTAACCAAGGAGGCCAAATAATTGTACACTGCAAACTATAGAAACTTGCTGTAAGAAATTAAAGAAGACACAAATGAATAGAAAGACATTCCATGTTGATGGGTTGGAAGATTCAATCTTATTAAGATGTCACTATTACCCAAAGTGATCCATCTACAGATTTAATATAAGCTCTACCAAAATTCCAAGGGTGTCATTTTTTGTTGTTTTGCAGAAACAAAAAAAATTCCTAAAATTCATACAGAATCTCCAAGGACTTCAACTATATATTCACATAAGTATGTGTGAATATATAGTTTTCCTAGTGGTACTTGGAAATAATGGAAAAAATGTATATCTACATGCAAAAAAAAAAAATGAAGTTGAAATACGATTTGAAACCATTCACAAAAAATCAATTCAAAATGAATTAAACACCTAGATAGAAGTACAAACCATTCAGAAGAAAACATAGAGGAACATCTTCTAGACACTGAGTTTGGCAATGATTTCTTGGATTGGATACTAAAAACACAGGCAACAAAGGTAAGAATCGGTAACTTGAAGTACATCAAAATTTAAGACTTGCATGCATCAAAGAACACAATCAACATCTTTAAAAGGCTACCTATGGAATAAGAGAAAATATTTACAAATCATATGTTCATTGGGATATACAGAATACATAAAGAATTTCCAAAAACTCTACACCAAAACACACCAAAAAAATCCAATTAAAAATGTTGCAGCATCTATAGAAAATAGTGAGGTGGTACCTCAAAAAAATAAAATAAAAAATAACGTTACCAGATTATCCAACAACTCCACTCTTAATATATATCCAAAATAACTGAAAGCAGGTACTCAAATATATATTTGTACACGCATGTTCATAGCAGCATTCCTTACAATAGCTAAAAGGTAGAAAAAAAAAACAATTGTACAACAATAGATGCATGGATAAGCAAAATATTGCATGGAATATTGTACAGCCTTAGAAAAGAAGGAATTCTAACTCAACAGCATAAATGATCATTGAGGACACTGTGTTAAGTGAAATAAGCCAGTCACAAAAAGATAAATACTGTATAATTCCACTCATAAGAGCTACCTAAACTAGTCAAGTTCATACAAACAGAAAGTAGCATGGTGGTTACCAGGCACTTTTTTGAAAGGAGAAAATGTGGAGTTGTTTCTTAGTAGTTATAAAGTTTCAGTTTTATAAGATGAAAAGAGTTCTGGAGATTGGTTGCACAACAACATGAATTTATGCATAACTACTGAATTAGACACTTAAAATGTAAGAAACTAAAATTTTATGTGTATTTTACAATTAAACAAATATGGAAAAACTGAATAAAAATAAAATGAGAAAGGTAATAGTGTGAAAATCAATATTAGCTATGTTTTCAAAAAGTCAAGAATGGATAATGTTTTTAAGAATAGGACTCAGGTATCAACTTTAAATACTTCTTATTAAAAGACTATATTTTAATATACATATTAAAATAAATATATTATATATATTATACTACTAGATATTATATATAATATATATTTATATGTTTGATATATTTAATACATTAATATATTTTAACGTATATTTTAATACATATAGTGATATAGCATATGAAGTGATAAAACCATACCTAAAATACTTCTAAGAACTAAGATAGAGGGTTGAAATATATACTATATTTATCTATACCATTGTCTTTATCAAAACAGTTTCAATGGTATCCTGGAAAGAGGAAGCAAAGCTATAATTATTGGGGAAGGGAATGAGGGTTAAAAGTGAATATAGTCTATTAAAAATACTATCAGAATGGAAACATGGAATCACAAAATCATAGGTATAAGAGCAAAGGCAAACATTATTCAAAGCTTAGGTAACTAACTAGGGTTGTGTTTTATAACTTGATTTTACAGGCTGCCAATGAATGTTGCTTAGATAGCACTTTCTCTAGGAAGTAGCTATTGACCTTTCCATTGTCCTCGACTTGGCTGGATCATCCTGTCAACGTTGTATGTAACCCGTCATAGAACTTATTATAAGCCTTTGTAATTTCTTGCTTATTTCCCCCTCGAATGACTTCTGTTGAAGGCAGAGTTTATGTCCATCATATTTATCATCGTATCTCCAGTGCCTGGCACAGAATTCAAAACAAGACATGTGAAAAGTGATGCCTTCCAGTTTAAAGCCTTAAATTAAGAAAACAGAAAATATGCGTTCATTTAGAAAAGATTTTTATGTCAGGGCATAGGATGAAGGAGAGAGGGAATTGAGAATGCTAATGAAAGGGTCAATGAAATGACCCACCATACGCATAATTTAATTATGGCAGGAAACAAAATTTGCTGTAAGCTGCTCAAAGACTCTAAGTTCTAAGCAGCTAAAAAATTAGTGAGAGTACCGTGCGATTGAAAGATTTGTGACAATTCTGGAGTCAGTGTATGAGTTGGCCATCGAGAGCTCAGCTAAAGTTTAAAGCAAAAGTTTAATGAAATAGAAAGAAACCCAAAATGAGTCTAGAGCATTATAATTGTATACACCGAGGCATTACAATCTTCACTAAGACAACAAGACTTTTGAAATAGAGCCTTCTAGTTTCTCAGAGGGACACACACAGGTTTAAACCGATTTAAATGATATGATGAAAGTCACTGGATCTATTTGTCACATTTAATATGCTACTTATTTTTAAGCATACAATTCTTGGTCCAATTTTTATGGATCATTTTCTATTAATAGGTTAAAATTTATTTATTTGTCAAGGGCCTGGAAAAGAATATTTTAAACATTTTAACATTTTTTTGACCAATACAATATGTAGTTTTATGAGTTTAGGTCAACTACAAAGTTACAGAAAACACAATCATCAACAAGACAAGGCTGTCACTCTCTCTGGCACCAGCTGCAACTCCAGGGTACTTGCTGGAGAGATTCTCAGAGCTCACTGTAGTCTGGTTATGGCTTGTTGAAGGATGGATGGATACAAATTAAAAGCAGCCAAGGAAAGAGGCACAGGGGTAGGATGTGGAGAAGCACTAAATGCAGAGTTTCTTCCCTGGTGGATTCCTGAGGTGTTACTTTCCTGGTGTCGATGTGCAGTAATACAGTAAGGTTTCAGCATTGTCAACTAGGGCAGCTCCATTTTAGTCTCCACTTGTTACTGGGGTTCCACTTACTCCCTGGTTGATCTCAGTCTCCATTTCAAATGATAGAGTGTAACCCCATACCCTAACCTATGTTACCTCATTGGTCTTTCTGTCCTGTTCAGCCCCACCGTCATTGGGTGAGGTTGGGTCTCTCCACAAACATACTCCTGTCAGGTATGACATTTCAGAGGAAATTAACTCCCTGAAGCCAATAGCAAAGACCAGCACTCTTACAGGATAAATTTCTTACAACTCAAGTGCATTTGCCAAAGGTCCACATTTATGTTAACCTTTTAAGTATTTGCAATAGTGATTCCCTAAGATTTCAGACAATATTGTTTGTAAAGTCTCTCGTTCTTTTTATTCTTCTGAAATATTAACAAGTGCTTACTAGGAATAAGGACAAAGATACAGCCCCAAAGGAAAAGATAGTATTTGGACACAATCCCATTTACATGTCAGCTCTAAGATGTGGCTTGCCTGTTCAGTGTCTTTGGCTTATCATAGAGTTAATTAAATTTTGTGTGTTTTCTTTGTAATCCTTCGTGCAATGTCTCTGATTAACCTTCTACATTTTTCGGCAATAATTTAAAAAAATAGTGTAGTTAGCTCATTTCTATTGCATGTGTTCTATGGTATTAGAAAAATCACTGACTTTGTAGAAATTAAATATAAATATTTTTATTAGCCATAAATCTTATATTTATTTAGCAGAGGCCTTGCCATCATGGGATGTTTTTCTATTAGAAACTTTGACAAATGGGTTGTAACCATAGAAATGATTTGTGAGACAGCAGGAGTAGCCAAAATAGATTAAATTAATGTGTTAGGTTTAGTGTTCACACAGCATGCTTTACTTTAATTGATTACTCTATGGCCAAACTTAAATTACTAATATCAGTACTGATAGAAGAAAATGAATATTTAATAAAACACCCTTTGTTTCATAGTAGCAGATTAATCTAAGTGAAAAAGCTATTATTTGTAATAAGCTTTTAAGGCTACTTTGATATCTTGAATACATGCAAGGTTAAAGTGCTCATAAATACAAAGAGCAGGATAAGTTGAAATAATTTAATGAAAAGTCTCTGCAATTAACTTTGAATTATGATCCATTTGGATTTTAAAATTAAGTAATATACTTAAATTGAGAAGAAGTGGCAATAAATTGTCTCTAGCTTTGAAATGGCAGGAGACTCATTTATCAATGGGCTATTCAAAATAAAATTGTATCAACAAAAATAACAGAATGAGTAAATAGAAACCTGATTTATTTATGAATTTTGTAATGAATACTTAAAGTCCACTGATTCTTGCATGTAGATAATCTCAATGCAAATAATTCATAGATAATGTAGGTTTAGTTTCCCAATCATCAATCATCTTCATTATCATTAATACAACAGGTTTTGGAATAAAACTCAAGTATATAACATTAAGGAGTAGCACAATGGTACTAAAATTAAAAATAAAATTATATAACTAAGAAAGAAACTTTGTAATACTGAGATTAAAAATAGCGTAATGTTCCAGATAAGAGGGAAAAAAAGACAAATTTTATGTAATCTTAAATAGTATCTTATTCAACTCTCAAAGATAATTTCATTGTGTATTTGTTTAAATCCCTTAACCTGGAGATGTGTTACAAAAAGGATCCTGTGTACGCTGTAAGATCAAAAGTGCGTAATACTCTAGCGACTCTAGGTTTGTTGAAGCTCAACTGCGTCTCTGGCTCTATGGATTTTATTCCATTACATGCTAAAATTGAAAGTCAATGCCTGGGGAAAAAATAAATTCCTGGTTTTTAGCCCTCTGGTCCTCCCGAAATGACTGAATTAGGGGATGGAAACATCACCAGTGAAAACCAGAAGGTTCAAGCAAAGTCACCTCAATGCGAATGCACCTGCAGCCACCCGAGCGAGGTCCCAGAGGTAGAAAGACATCACACTCGGTTTAATGCTCCTCTCTTGCAGTCTTGAAATCCTGAGGAATTTGTGAACAAGGAGCACTCAGTTTTCTTTTTGCATTGTGCCTCTTGAATTCTATAGCCAGTCCTGAGTTCACACAGCCATAGAGAGCGTCAAACCTGTATGTGACATCAGTGTGGAAGACTGTTATGTCTTGGTCAAGAATGGACTGACTGGGCACAGTTGCTGGCCATGTGGCTTTAAATGAGCCATTGACTTCAGGAGTACTTGACGGGAACATGACTCTTCTCTGAAACTCAGAATACGCCCATGACTTTGTGCTTCATTCCTTTATAAAACACAACTGCTAATTTAGGCTGGCTCTGTGGAGAATATTCTCCATGGCACAGTGGTGAAGACAGCCTTCTTGATTTAATAAAAGCAAACAAATAAATAACAATAATAAACAGAAAGAAAGAGAAAGAGGTGTGATATCAATATTACATTGAAAAAATGCAGGGGGAAATTATGTTGAGTATAAAGAGGATTATTTTCTGAGGACAAATGCATTATCTACAAAGAATATGTAAGGGTATGAGCAGTAAACACATTTAAAATAATGAAAACGTGATGAATACAGGTATTGCAATCTAAGTGGAAATCTTTAAGTCGCCTCTCAAAGTTATATCAAACAAATCCATAGAAAAATCTGAAATAATATATATTTTTAAGAACATAATTAACTAGTCTGAGTTAATAGGCTTATATGGAATTTTAAAATTAGGTCAGATAGACATGTAAAGAGTTCCCAGATGTCTGGAAAATATTCAAAATTTATGTTCTCAAAGCAATAAATAAACTTTAATCAATTGTTAAGAATGGAAAAAGTCCACAGTACCAGGCCTCGGTGCAATAATTCATGAATATAATAAGCTTAATGCCACAATGACCAGTAGAAAATTATAATACAGAACTCATCTAAATAGCTCTGATTGTTCTGAAAGGAAATGAAAATTACAATGAGTGTTTAGGAATAAAGAACTTACAGAACCCTGCATACCAAAATACATAAAGTATGCTTAAAGCTTTAGTCAAAGAAAACATGAAAAGGTATACAATCTATCAGTTTAAAACATTTTATTTTTTTTATTGAGATATAATTGACATACAACATTATATTAATTTCACAGGTACACCATAATGACCGGATATTTGTTTATATTGGGAAATGAGTGTCACAATAAGTCAAGTCAACTTCCATCATCACATAGTTACAAACGTTTGTTTTCCTTGTGATGAGAACTTTTAAGATCTATTCTCTTAGCAAGTTTCAAATATACAATACAGTATCATTAACTATGGTCCTGATGTTGTGCATTATGTCCCCATGACTTATTTTATAACTGCAAGTCTGTACCTTTTTGACCCACTTAACCCATTTAACCCACACTCTATCCAGTTGTTTCATTGCTAACAAGAAGCAGTGAATATATATCATGTAATTACTAAATTGCAATTAGTTTATTTAAAAAAAATTGATAGAAAACGAACTGAAGGTATAAATAGATACATTTTAATGAGACCTTATTATATGCCAACGCTGGTCTACATATATTACCCGAATTATCAATTTCAGTCTTTAATGATACTATTGTTGGCCACATTGCACCTAGGAAGAAACTCAGGCACAGAGATGTCAAGTAAGTCAAGGGCACACAGCTGTGTACCTGGAAGAGGGGGTTTACGAATAAAGTCAGTCGAGGTCCATAACCTGGGTGTTTATTGTTTAAGCGCTACCCCTGATATACAATAAAATAGGTCAAAATGACCACACTCATCAAACCTTGTTCCAAATTCTTTACATGTTTTAATGAAAGACTAAATGGATTAAAAAATCATAAGAAAACATGTTGTGCTATACCCACATGAAAGAGACTTCTATTCTTTCAATGATAATTTCAGTCGTTTTGGACATAAACTATTGTCCAGTACGTTTCATTCTAAGCTTTGAAGGTCATTTTAGCTGATGTTCCGACCCCAACTGGTGTTCTGGCCCCAGCTATATTTTTTGAGGGACGGTGTGGGAGGAGGGAGGTGCACTGGAAGTAGATGCAAATGAAGCCCTCGTGGAATCCATGGGCGCCCACAATCCTGGAATTATAAAAGGCACATGCAGTGGACCCTGGAAAATTAAAATTATGGGTAAGGACACACACTAGCTTTAATCTTTTCAGGACATCGTCCTCAGCACCGCTGCCTGGAGCACCATCAAAGCTGTCACGGCAAGAGCTACCAGGGCAATTACACCTGCCACCAGTGTAATAACCCAACACCCCAAACTATCCCAACTCCTCAGCCAAATGCCCCATTTGGCAAGGTCACATTAAAAGAGAGACTGTGCTATTGGTTAAGGTAAGAAGCATAAAATGGGCTTGGGAATCGTTCTCGGTCATTTCCATGCACACGGTAATGCCCAGGCAGCACACAAATCCACAAACAACTGAAGCTCACATTGAAAAATATGTGGTGACTCGTTTGCTTCTCTTGCTTTCTTATAAGATTTATAGGAGCAGAAATAATTAGTTTTCAACACGTTACCTAAATGATTTGGTTTAATTCATTAAACATTTGATATCAGCGTGTTCACAGAATTGGTGAATATTTAAATGGCTGATGAGTGATGAACTTTATAGAACACTTCTACCAAACAAGAAAGGCACATCAAAGACATCACAGAGTAATAGCATTGTATACGGCTTAATACAAATCTTCTTTTTATATAATCCATAACGGACCGGCATAGTTTATAGTTTGCCTTGACTGTCATCAAAATTAAAAAGAAAAATCGATTCATACTGAAAGAGAAAAAAAATAAGTAAATGTATTGCTTTTGTGTTGCTGACATCGTGTACCATTCCTTGCAAAATGAAGAATGACAAATTGAAAATTACATGACCTGTGAAATACACTATCATTTACCACAAGCCCTCCTGTGAAGATTTTATATAGTAGGATAAATAGTCTGTCAAAAACAGAAAGAAATGACTTATAAAACTGTCATCTAGTTGAGTGGCAGATTTTTGTAGGAATATTTTTAATAAGAATGTTGAGTTGTATATATTATATATATATATAATATATATTATGTATCTTTAATGATCTGGGTGCTAGCTGTAAATCCTTACAAAGAAAAAAGCATGCAGAAAAGAATATCTCTTGTGAAAATGTAGTTAGTTTATAAGTTGGATCATGTAGTAAATATACGTGGGCTTGAATCTGCATGAGGAGTGGATTTGAAAGGAAAAGTTTAAAATTATTATTCTGTTTCTTAGAATCAAAAGAAGAGAAAAAATGCTTTTGTACAATTGGGAGTGGGAGATATGTGAGTGGATATTTTCTAAACTACTTTTAAAATAAGTTTCTAATAAAATGGAATTCATATTTCCACAGCTAGTGAGGGGAAAAAAAAAACAAAATAAAACTGTGTGGACAGATAAAATAACACAAGGGAAATACGGAAGTCACTATTTCAAAAATTTTGTATTGCATTATGTAGAAACTGTATACAAACAAATAAAATATAATGCATTGTACTTGTATGTAGCTCCAGGGGTGTTTTAATTCAGAAACTTCCTTATCTCATAGATTCCCGTGGATGTTTCACGTTTGCATTCTGTTTTAAAGAATTTACAATGGAAATCTTCAAGTTGCCTTGAGGATGAATTAAATTAATTTATTACGTCAAAGTTCCCAGGGAAAAGATTTCGTAAGTGAAACAGGAGAATTCTGTTTGCTTATTTTACTGACTTAGGAGGACACACATATAAGTTTTGAAAATTTGAATTACAAGCAAGATTGTCTGAGAATTCACTTGTCTTCCTCTTTTTTGATTAGTTTGGGAACTAATCAACTCACAGACATTTCTTCAAAGATAATTCCATCTTCTTAAAATGTTTTTTTTAATTGATTCTTGAGAAAGGGAGAGAAAGAGAGAGAGAGCTCAATCTCCATAACCAGGAGTGCATGACCTGAGACCATGACGGAAACCAAAAGTCAGACGCCTAACGGAATGCGCCACCCAGGTGGCCCAATAAATTCCATAACTTGCTGGATTTCTTAATATGGCTTCTGGATTATAATGATTAACTTGTATATTAAAATCTCATGTGTGGAGAGATGATTTTGGTCCCAATCAGGATGGTGGGATGGGTGGTTCAGTAGACCTTGAGGTGGGTGGTAGCCAGGAGGGTGGCACTGCCTGGTGAGGGACGTGGAGGGATGATCTTGTAAACTGTGGGTCGTCAAAAAGATGCACACGTGGTCTCAGCACCAGAACATCAATTACATTGGTGATCCATGATGCCTGGATCTGGAGCTGGCCTTTCAACCATTTTATTCTAATATTGTATTGATTTATTTTTGCTTCTGTTAATTCCATTCTTATAAAGTTCGTATTTTTTTCCCACATAGCATTGATCAATCTGTCAAATAGGGGTATAATTTTCAAAACTGCCTTTTGGCTTACTTTTGCAATAACAGAATGTTGTTTTCTTCTTCAAAAGATCAGCCATTGGAACTATAGTCACACATTTTTTTTTTCTTCTCAAATGAAGATGGTTTTATTATAAACAGTAGTTTTAAGTTGCAGCGTGCCTTACACTTGACCTAAATATTATCCTTACATTTTTGTCAGTTGGATTCTTTCAATCTGTCTTCTCGAAATAACGCTGATTTTTCCATCACGGACCAGACAAGAGGTAAACCATGCTGCAATTGCAATGGGGACAATTTACCAAATGAATTGATACCTAAAACAATGAATGGAGTAAAGAATGCAGTACTATCAAATCTAGAAAGCAGCCACTATCCCCAGGCTGATACATAGTACAGAATTTCCTCCCTTATCTCTACCCTCCACCCCATGCTGGCGCTCAGACCTCAGTGGGGAGGGCATGACTATCGCCCAGAGAGTGGAAATGTTCACTGAGGCTTAGGACGTTGGCAAGCAGTGGACTGCCTCCTTCTTGCTGGAAGAGGAATCTAATGGGAAACAACATTTGGTGGGGGTGGTGTTGAACTTGCAGAGAAGTTGTCAGAGGCACCCAATGAAATGCTGCTTAACCGAGGTCCCGCAGAACATGCTGGAAAACTCCCTTCAGGATGCACTGAAGCTTACTCCAGCTTTGGTGTCCTGAACACAGGCTGAGCACCTCAGTGGCAAGAAAAGAAGGCAGAAGAGAACCAAGGAGCGTGTTCCTCCTGCAGTTCCTCCAAGGCCCTCTACTACATGCCTTAACTCCTTGCCAACTGGCAACGTAGGGATGCTTACAAAAATTAACCATCCAAGACTTCATATACCATTGTAAGTAATTTGAAAGTTTGTATGTTATTATGAAGACATTGGAGAGAAATGAATGGTCTCAAACACAGTGAGGCTGAAACATTTGTGGCCAAAATATTAGTCTTAAAAAGTCATGAAGATATCTGCAGATTACAAAGACAGGAAAAAGAAGATACCAACAAAGGGCCAACATTAATGAAATAGAAAATGTACTGTTAAGAAATCAATTAAGTCGGGACGCCTGGGTGGCTCAGTCGGTTAAGCGGCCGACTTCAGCTCAGGTCATGATCTCGCGGTTTGTGTGTTCGAGCCCCGCGTCGGGCTCTGTGCTGTTTCAGATTCTGTGTCTCCCTTTCCCTCTGACCCTCCCCTGTTCATGCTCTGTCTCTCTCTGTCTCAAAAATAAATAAAAACGTTTAAAAAAAATTAAAAAATAAATAAAATTAAAAAAAAGAAATCAATCAAGTCATGTTTAAATGTAACACAGCAGAACAAAGAGGAAAGAAAGACGTTTAAAATCAATTTTTTTGGGCAAATCACACATCGATACAAAAAAATTGACAAACTCTATCCCAGTCTCACAGCATAAATAAAATTATATTCTGGGTGAATTGCCTATCTGAATGTAAGAGGTAAAATATTGAAGCTTCTTGAAGATAATCCTGCAAAATAGCTTCATGATTCTAAATCAGGCAATGTTTCATTTCATTTTAAGTTTGTTTATTTATTTTTGAGAGAGAAAAGGCGAGAAGGAGAGAGAACGCACAGTGGGGAGGAGTAGCGAGATAAAGAGAGTCCTAAGCAGGTTCCACGCTGTCACCACTGAGCCCAAAGTGGGACTGGAATTCACAAACTGTCGGATCATGATCTGAACCGAGATCAAGAATCAGATGCTTAACCAAGGGAGTCACCCAGGTGCCTCCAGGCAATATTTTATTAAACAGGACATGTAAAGAATAAGTAAAAATTTAAAATATCAATAAATAAGACTATATTCAAATTGAGAAATTTTGTCATTCAAAATATACCACTGAGAGTTAACAGGCAAGACAGTGACTGAAAGAAGGTATTTAGATATTTACAATATACGTAACTCATAATGACTTTATATCCAGAGTTTTTATATGTGCATGTGCTTGTGTATGAGGGTGCGGGTGAGGGTGCCTTATTTTATTGTGCTTCACTTTACTGTGCTTCAGAGATACTGCATTTTTGACAAATTAAAATTTGTCTGAACTCTGTGTTGAGCAAGTCTGTTGACGCTATTTTGCAACAACGTTTGTTCACTTTCTGTCTCTATGTCACATTTTGATAACTCTCACAATATTTCAAGCTTTCATTGTATTATATTTTTGATAAATATTATTTATTTATTTTTCAGGGGGCGAGAGAGAGAGAGCAGGGGAGGGACAGAGAAAGAGGGAGAGAGAGAACCCTGAGATCATGACCTAAGCCGAAATCAAGAGTCTGACGCTTAACAGCCTGGGCTACTCCAGCGTCCCTCATTGTATTAGATTTGTTATGGTGATCTGTGCATAGTGATTAAGACTCACTGAAAGCTCAGATGATGGTTAGCATTTTTGAGCAATAAAGTGTTTTTGATGAGATATACATATTTTTTAAAGGCATAATGCTATTGCACACAAAAAATACTACAGTATTGTCTAAACATTGCTTTCACATGCACTGAAAAACTAAAAATTCATTTGGCTTGCTTTATTGTTGTATTTAGTTTATTGAGGAGGTCTGGAACAGAACCTGAAATATCTCTGAGGTATAGCTGTATACACCAAGACAACACTTGCTCAGTTATTTCACAAAGAGGACATCCAAAAGGTCAGTACAAATATGCAAATAAGTTAAATATCATTTGTCTTCGGGAAATGAAAAATAAAATCATATATATTATTAAACACAGACCTAGTTAATTATATTAAGTATTGATAGCGTGTTCTATTGAATAGAACTGGACCTCTGGGATAAATACTTTGAAAAATTTTTGCCCCTGAGCATATGCATTTCCTATGAGTCAGTTATTTCAGTTCTAAATTCACATACATCTGATATACGTGCATATAGGTCTCAAGACACAAATATAAGAGTGTTCTGTGCTGAAAGATATGAAATCATCCCAAATTCCCATCCAAAGTAGAGTTGAAAAACATTACGGTATATTGACCCAATGATAGAGTAATATACATCAATAAAAAAGGAATGAGTTGTGTCTACACAGCAATGTGATGAGACTCAATAAGATAATAAGGTACAAAGAACAAAATAAGGTAAAGCGAAACAAACTCACAATGTACAGTTCCATTTGTATAAGATCAAAAAGTGGGTAAGCTCATTTAGAAGCCAAGACCAGATTAATTTTAGAGTAAGGAGTTGTGATGCCTAGATGAGGGCAGGAGGAAGTTTCTAGAATGCTGATAATAGTCTGTTTATTGACATATGTGTGTTCATTTTGTGCATATTTTGGCACATACATGATACTTCAATTTTTTTTTTTTTTAATTTGCAGATATTAGGAAAGAAATGCAAGTACAATGAGTAGCACTTGCATTTAGATATTTTGGACCTCATAGAGAAAGCTTTCTGTGCCCATCTTCTGTCACTGCTGAAGCAGTGGTGTATACAGAATAACGCATTCATTTAGATATCAAGTAAACAATGCGTCCAGCAATTGCAGAAGGAAGGTATATGACGACATAGTGCCGGGGCAGAGACAGAGGTGAGCAAATGCAAAAAGATCAGTTCTAAAAATTCTGAGTGTCATGTTGGTGGGACTCTGGTGGGAGCATGGGAGCCACCTTGGCTCTAAGTAGAACAGCTAATTCATTTCTATGGGACATGGATTATTTCTAATTTTACTTCTAATTACAAAGGTAATAAGAGCTCAATATTGGAAAAATGGAAACAGAATAGGTTAAAATAGTCATAACTGAAACTCTCAAAAGAGTTATAAAATTCACTTTTATAAGATGCATATATATATATATATATATATATATATATGTATATATAGGGAGAGAGAGAGAGAGAGAGAGGATACTATATTCTAGATTGTATAGATTGCAGTAAATTATTTTTTAGAGGATAATACTATAATATGTGTTTATATCCAGTAATGTTAAGTCCTTCTAGTTTTCTGGTTCATATGATAGTCTTGCCTACATTTAGTTCTTTGAGTTTTCATGTAAATTTTAGATTTAATTTGTCAAATTTCACACACACACAAGGGATTTTGAAATTTCTGACGTTTTGGTTGTTTAACATTAAAGGAAATGTAATTTGGTGGCCTTTTTTTTTTGTTTTACGTATTCCACATATATCATTTTCCTATCATTAGAATAATATATTTTATTATATAAGAAAAAGTATTATATCCTAGTTTTGAAATTGTTTTCATTTTGTGGAACCACAATAAACAGGTCTTTGCATAAAGGTGATACAAATTGTTTTTAGGGTTTTCCAGTATGGTGTATACAAGGTATTAAAAAACAAAATCCAACTGCATACATTTGAAAGATCGTATTAGCTTCATTCAATGATGCATGAATCGGGCAGCATCCCACCTAGCAGATAGAAAGGAGCTTTGAGGAGCAGTTCAAAACGAGAGACTTTTGTAGGTAGAAGGTAGTGGGGACAAGGAAGTCATCCAAGCAAAAGGTGAATTTGTTGTTATAAGATCGCTGTCTTGAAGGGCATGGTGGGGGTCTATTCTATTGGGTGAATTACCTCACTAGGGCTGACCAAGTAATTCCTGATTGACTGCTATAAGATTCCATTTCTGGGAGAACCAAAACCGTAATTAAGTATTTGTGTCATTTGGGCCAGGTGGGCCTTGGTATAAGTGACCCCATTTGGGGTCTTGTTTTTAAGAAAAGTGAACCAAGTCAAGGGACCTGCACTATGAAACCTCTCGGATAATTGTTTTGTGTATCATTTCCAAATATTTTCCATTTTAACCATCAGCACATGTGATTAAGTTACAGACTATTACTAGGATCGTATGCCATAACATTAATTTTTCTTTGTTTTGAGCCAAAATATCATTAAGTATTATCTTTCAGACCTTGAAGAGAAAGATAGTGTTGTTTGTGTGTGTGTGTGTGTGTGTGTGTGTGTGTGTGTGTGGTTGTGTTTTGTGCTTCTGAGAGCCAGAAAAAGACAGACAGAGACAGAGATACCAAGGATTGTTACATGACTGCATGACTACAATTCATTTTTATTTTTTTGCTATGTAAATAATCAAAATGCTAATTATTTCCTGGAAAATCTAAATATTCTAAATGATGAATATTATACTTTTATACATTTAATATAATTCATTATTTTTATTATTGTCAATTAGCTTAGATAATGTACACATAATTAAAGGGCTATGATGCAAGGCTCTCTCCAGAACTGCATCGAGTAGGTTATTTTATAGCAAGTAATTGTAATGCGAACATGCAGGAAGTTTTTCTAAAAGCATAAATTCGAGTATATTAAAATAAGTTTCAAATTTTCTTTTCCTTGGATGAAAGCTTCTTTTGTAGTGCAAATGGATTTTAATTAGAAATCTACATTTAAAAATCATATTAAAGGGACACTATTTTTACTGAGCTATGCCAGGGGGTAAATAATATTAATGCTAAATACATATCTTTTAAGAAAAGAATAAAATGAACTGTGATATGTCTTTGTTTAAGCACAAAGTTCCAATACTGTGCAATTGTCCTTTGAATGAAAGTTGAATCACATTTTCTTTATTCTAGCATCAAATCTGAGCATTTCAAGAGGTAAACAGTGATACTTTGATGCTTTGCTTCAAAGCATCCAGAGGAAATTAATCAAATTAATCCATTCTTCTTCCTACTGGCAACAAAAATTATTCGCCGCTTTGGACTCAGGGCATTTCACAGGACCCTAATGAGTATTGGGAAGGGAGGAAAAAAAAAAGTATTAAATGGTGGCATTAAGGATGAGATTGTAAGCTACTCAAATTCTTTCTTTATGCCAGATTGGGGATGTAATGAGTGAAGTAGGAAGCCCCTGGAGGCTTGGAAACATTGCAGAGCGCGCTGCCTGCCTATGGAGGCAGTGGCTACCCAGCATCTGTGGCTCTTTGCCACACTGGAACTCAGTACTAAGTTTGGCAGATATTCCAGTGTTGGTGGAAAAGACAGAAATTTGTAGTTTAATGTGAGCTCTGTCCATTTTTGAACTGTTGGTGTTAACAATGTCCGTGTAAGCAGAACAAAAAAGTTGGGAAGCTCTTCCTTATTAACTGAACAGAAAAACCATTACTTAACCTTGGACTTATCCTACCGGCGACTGTTATAATCAAAGCCCCTAAGAGAATTTAAAAACATTTAAGTGACAACTGTCTCTGAAGACAGTTTTTCCTTGGGGTTATATAAGAGAAAAATTTATTTCTTGCCTGAGACCATTGGTTGAAGACCAAGCAACTTTTTTTTTTAAGTTTGTTTATTTATTTTGAGAGAGAGAGAGAGAGAGAGAGAGAGAGAGAGAGAGAGAGAATACCAGCAGGGGAGGGGAAGAGAGAGACGAAGAGAATGAATCCCAAGCGGGCTCCACATTGTTAGTGCAGAGCTCGATGCAGGGCTCAAACCCACAAACTGCGAGATCATGACCTGAGCCGAAACCAAGAGTTGGACACTTAACTGATGAGCCCCCCAGGAGCCCCCAAGACCAAGCAACGTTTAATCATGCAGTTAATATAAGATTGCTTACATATTTTCCAATAATCAAGTGATTGCTATTTACAAGATTATTTTTAGGAGTCACTATAGGACAAGCATTCTCCAAAACAAGAGAGGTTGCTCTCAAAACTTTTATTTTTTTTTGCTGAAACTATATGCTCGCTTTCTGTATCTCTTCCAAACCTTTAAAGGGATTCTCATACTTTTTCAAAATTGTAGCTGTAGGGATAGCTAACTTACATCAGCTCTGTAGGCACACTCAGATTCTAAACACAGCCCTGGTGTTTACCCTGAGTCCCGGGTTCCTTGTTGAGAAAATCAGGGTCATTATGGAATACCTCCTAGGCTTATTCTGAAAATTTTGTAAGGAACTCTTTAAAGCCATCAATGCAATAACTGGAAAACAGGAATTGTTCCATACATCTTGATTATTATTATCTCCTTTCAAGTCACTATTTTGCCTGGTTGACATGAAAACATTGCTGCGGGTGTCAGAAGACACATTTTTCTCCCAGTGGAAACTTCACATCTTTCTAGTAATCATCTTCTTGGGGAAAAATAGTATTTTTATTCACTGCCGCTCATTTCTAATGCATGTTTCAGATGACCCCCTTTCTGATCTTTTGAAAATTATCATAAAATTATAAATGGCTTTGACAATTATCTAGTTATTAGACACAAATGGATACACAGGAACTGAGAGAAATTGAGTGATTTGCCTGGGCCAAAAGTAAATGAATAAATAAATAAATAAATAAATGTGCAGAACTGGGGCTAAAAGTTTTGTTTGCTTCTTTCTTTTGCTTCATTTATACATCTCTTTTTGAATATATTTATAGATTAAAAAAATCTTTGAATGTCTTAATTCACAGACTTTATCCATTAAATTGGAAAGAACGGGATACATTCATAAGAGAAAACTCTTATTTATATGGAAAAATGCGTTTTTCAGTTTAGCTATCATGGGCCAAACATCTGGGTACCTGTCAACCGATTTTACATGATTGACATGGTTTGCATTCACATCCAGATGTTTCTGCATTTTGAGATCGACTTTCACACATTGACAATATAAATGATCAATAGAAAATCGTATTTCATGGGCATTATGAATAAAGGTCAACACATTTATTTTGGATTCCTCTAAATAAATATTTCTTAAATGTCATATTTGCATAGCATTAAAAGTTTTCAGCAAATGCTTGTGAGGAGTGCCCTTGTGACACTGATGATTGAATACATTATCTTGTCTCTTTCTAATGAAGAAAGCAGTGTATTGCCAACCTTATTTGAACTAAGGGAACCCCTCTGACCACTTCAGATGTCCAAAATGGATTTTATTTTGGAGGATGATATTTTGCTAAAATAATATGAGATTTATCTTTACTGTCCACTAAAGAAATAAGGAAAATAAAATGCCATGGGAATTGTTATTTTAATGCTGTATTCAAAACAGTAAAAGTTAAATATAGAACTTTGAATTGCTGTCCTCTTTTCTCCTCGGCTGGTAGAATATGTTAGTAGTCTGGAGATTGGGAAATTCAACCTCACACAATACATCCAACTAATGAGATTGCAGAAACATTGTGTTCTCCATCATTTCCTTATCAGTGACAGTCAGTCCATTAAAAGCTCTAACCCCAAGAAGTGAATTTCAGTTTTAAACTTTTGCATTCTGAAAACACTCTTCCCAAGACTGTTAATAGATAAGATGGATGCCACATTTGGTGACAGTTCAAGACACTTACCCTCCCGGAACTGTTTTGAAACCAACAACAGGCCTATTATCTTCTCTTAGAAAGACATTTTATAGTGCTGTTTAGTGAATTGTGAAATTCTGAAGGAAGTTTTATTTACCTGTGTTTTTGTTTCCTCACACAATGTAGTATCATATGTTACAATACAAGCTTGTGATCTACATTTTAATTGCATCTTTTCAGGAAAATTGAATAGATCTACGAAAAACTATCTTCCTCCGGATAGCAGCACTATTTGGCCTTCTGAGAACAGAAAGGTGATGATTTATCCCTGGATCCTTAATATTTTTGGTTGCAATAAGTTAGGCATGCTCACAACTGAAAGAATTGTAGGATGATCTATGCAGCCTTTCCAAACTTAGTGTTTGTTAATTTTAAGAGAAGAAATTTAACAAACTCAAGCACAAAGGTGTGACTTCACCTCCTGACACGGAGGAGATTTGCACTCACACCAAGGTCCCCAGGAAACAACCATGACTATAGGGCATGGCATACCGGGGGGGTGTTTAAAGTCTTACTATTTGAAGTGGTTTTATAAATCCGAAGGTTTATAAGTTTCCTTCTATGGATGTAGTCAGAATAAGTCGAAAGAGTAACTGAATTCAACTCCCAAATTCAGCCCCAGAGGTTTCAGAAAACAATAGGGAAAAATTATCTGAAGCAAGTAGGCTTTTGAGAAGA
Organism: Neofelis nebulosa; assembly: GCF_028018385.1. Taxonomy (NCBI): domain Eukaryota; kingdom Metazoa; phylum Chordata; class Mammalia; order Carnivora; family Felidae; genus Neofelis; species Neofelis nebulosa. Next base: position 22,819,302 of record NC_080782.1, read on the forward strand.
CTGGCATCTAGGCCACTGTTCTTTCTGTTCCTCCATGACGATGGGCGATAAGGGCATAAATCGATGTTTCTGGAGCTGTTCAATCGATAACTACTGGTTTGAGATGTAAAATAAGCAAGGAACGAATCAATCGATACTTAGGATCATTTGGTGACGCGAAAAGTGCAGAAATAAGTATTGCTAGAAATAGCGATGCAGGGGCTGATTTATAGTCCACATACAATAGGAAATAACGCAGGCGATTTTGTATATACCTACTGGAGCAATGTTGTGCGCACAGTGACAAAAACACGGTGTACGGGAGAGGTGAGTGCTCGTGTCCTGCCAGGTACAGAGATTAAAATCTGTTCAAAAAATGCAGCAAAGGACAGTTGGCTGAAAATCCCATGTACATCAGAGGATACCAAATAGAAACGGGATCTTAGGTATACTTGAATGAAGTACACAGCATTTAAAGCGGAATCGTTTACTTTCAGTAAAAACGGTTCTCATAAGACCTCGGAAGCTAGGAGCACTGTAGAGAGATTGTCAGGGTGAAATTATCAAACAGATCTCAAATATAAAAATTTAATATCGATAATAGCCAACAGTTTGGGTCATTTATTCTCTGTGCAATAGCATGCTGTATGTGGCATATTTTATTTAATCTTTGCAATTAATCTGTAAGGAGACATTGTATGTATGTCAACTTGGCAGGAGAATAAATTGAGTTTAATACAGATTAGGTATCTTTTCTCAAGATTGTGAAACTTGAAAGCATCAGAATGAGGGTTTGAAGCAAGACAGTATATTCCATAACCTATACAGTTAAGAAAGAATTATTCTAGATATTAGTATATGTTCTTTGATGCTAAGAGACTCAATCCATCCATCTAGGGTTGGAGGTAACACTAAAAATATTTTTTTAATCAAAATTTTAAGAAAATATTTTTAAATAAATCTAGTCCAAACATAATTTTAATTTTACCTTCACAATGTACTAGAAATATAGTTTAAAACGTTTTTCATAATTCAACATTATTTAAATTTATATTAATTAAACATGATAACAGGAATATATGTATGGATAATTAGAGTACGTTTTTCAGGTAAATTTCCTGTGTCTAACACAAATTGTAAATTTCAGCGAGCAAGAAAAGTAAATTGCAACTCTTGAACAACAGCAGCCTCCTATTATAAACACCATGTGTAATATAACTCTCCATAGTCATAACTGTAAAAACCATTTGCTTAGCACAGTTTTTTCGCCCTTTTTTTGGGGGGGGTAAACAAAAGAGATATTAAATTTCAGAATGAGGAGCTATGGCTAAAGCTTTTTGTTCTGTATGTCATTAGGATAAATGGTATATAAATATTTCCACGTTCATTCTATGTATTTACAGCAAAGCGTAATGATTAAACTAATGCTTTGAAATCTGGAAATCACATTTGCCACTTCTTTTCCTCTAAGGGTGTCAGATTAAAATAATTATGACTTATGATCTGTGCTTCAATTTCAGTTAAATCAAGACCACATGAAAGAACTAGGTACTGACAATATTAAATTTTTGCACATATGTGACTTTCCAAAACACCACAGCTGTCTGCTCCTTGTTCTTACACATTTTTCCTTTGCCTCCTCAATTAAACTTTTCAGCAAATATCATGTTTATCTTAAAAGGGCCTTGAGTTTCAGTGTTATCATTTCGTTGCCCCATTTACTCTTTAAATGTCCATAAACTGCTGTTCCCCACACCTGTTACAAAGATGCTATTATTATGGTATCTGACCTTGATATTGCTAACTGTGACTCACAGCATAGTATTTACAGGATAAATCCAAACACCTTAAGTATAGATAGGTGCAGAAAAATCTAGTTAACAAAAACTGATGCTTGTAAGAAAAACTAAAGCAAAATGCAGTGCTTAAGCAAATAATATCTCTTGACATACTACAAAGAGTATGAATATTACAGAGTCTATATTCATTGTCACTCACGTCGAAGTGGTGAATCCACTGGTCATCTAACTGGCCTGGCTAAATTTTAATGGCTAAGGTCACTCTCCAAATAGGCATATTAGTTATTCGCCCTGAGATGGGATTGGGATGTTGGCTCTCCAACTGAGTGATGCCCTATCTTGTCAACCCGATTTGACAGAATTAAGACAATTTTCAATTTAAAGTATTACGCAATCTTTCCTCACTAATATTCATAAATTTTGTCTATACTTGAATATAATTGGATTATTCATGATTTTGAACTTGGCTCCCTATTCCAAGACAAAAACATATGGTTTTATAGTATATTATATCAACTGCTAGGTCAAATACCCCAATTTTAGCTTCCTTCCACCTTTACAATATTAAATCTGTTAAACTAATTTCCAGAATGTTTTGGCATATAAATGAATTGAGCTGTGTATTCTTAATCATGTTTATGTGTGTCCATTGCTATTGATACTTTTCTTTGGATTTTATTAAACACCACATTACATTGTGTCAAGTATAAAAATATTTTTTTCCTAAAAAACTGAGATATAAACCATGAAATCCATTCTTAATTCTAGAGGACAAACTGCTGGTTACCAGAAGGGAGGTGGGTGAGGAGATAGGTTGAATAGATGATGGGAATGAAGAGGTGCACTTGTGGTGATGAGCGCCAGGTGGTATATGGAAGTGTTGAATCAGTACATTGTACGCTTGGAACTAATACAACACTCTATGTTCACTAACTGGAATTAAAATAAAAACTTAAAAAATCTTTTTTCCTAAGACTTAATTGCCATTTGCAAGTGAGATTTGAGATTTGTGCTTCTAAAAAAAAATGCCATTCAATCTGTGGTGCGACACATGCGAAGTTCATTTCAACCTGTATCTTAGAACAGTTTAAACACGGTGAGACCTGATTTCACATATACAAAAAATTCCTCTCTAAAGCCATATGCTCTCTGAACCTGTACAAAATGGTAGTTTTTGTAGAGTCTAAAAAATTTCTTCAACAACATTTCGTCATCATTATGTGTATTGTTCAGTAGTCTTCTTGTTCCTTAATTAAATTTGCAAATGTATTTTAAAAAGAACAATGAATTGTATTTAATAATTAAATATATTAGCACAGAATTATAAACAACAATGACATATCACCTTGCAATTTCAATATCAGAAGGCATGAAACCTTACTTATTTTTTCCTGAAGAGATCTGACAAGATTTTATATACATTTTGAATGTGTTTTTTTTTCCCTTTTCTTCCACTTAATTTTATAGTCCTACCAAAATAATGAGCCCTTTAATTAAGCTAAAAATTATGGAGGTTCCCTAAAGTGTGGCAGCAAAGGAATGGAGGTATCAGTGACTGAGGGATGGGTTAGATGGGGAATCAGCAAATTGTCTTGACGGGGTTTTTGGAGTTGTCATGACAAGGCCATTGAATGGGTCTTGTAATTGTAAAGCCTGGGCACAAATTGGTTGGTGAGTTTCTTGAGCCGCCATTAAGGATGTGCTATGAAAATTGTATGACAGAAACAGATGACAACATAGGCACAGTCTGTGTGGTGGTGCCTTGATGGTGTCTTGGGTGTGGACACGTCCAGGTGCTTGGCAGAGTAGAGCTTCACTGTGGTCTCATCTGGGACGTCTGAAAGATTGGTGGAAGCATCAGCTGGTTCTCGTAGTCCATGTGGGGCAGTAGCCAAATTCTCCCTGTTGGTACATTTCCAACATCTAGGTGAATCCAAGGTTGGTGAAGATATAGTAGGAATAGATCAATCCATAAAGCATCTGGGATGCCTGCTCAGTTAGGTCGCTCTGGTTAGGGTCGTCTCCAATCTCTTCATTAGGCTCCAGCTGTGGATGGGGAGGCATGTGCTCACTGAGTCCAGTGAGACTGAATTTGTTCTGGATGTAGTCTTCGTGTATTTCATAGAAGAACGCATTGCCACAGAGCCCATAGGACCAGTAACATTAACACTATTTTTCAGATGGTTAAACCACTTACTTTGAATTTATTTATTTTTCCATATCAATTTCCCGATGCTCCTTGGTGTCTATAATTTTGATTTTCTTGACTGTTCTTAAAAGTCTCTGAAAGTTCAGTTACTTGTTTTTCTTTTCATTCACAAAACATGTGATAATTAAAGTTTTTTTCTACCTATTTTAATAAAGTATTTATAAAAAGCAGTACATGGGAATGACATTTTTAATTTCTATGTCCTTTAAAGTTTTTATTAATATAGTATTTATAGAGAAAAGTGCCCATATCAAAAGGGTTCAGCTTAATGGATTGACTTCACAATCAGAAGACAGGCGTTTAGTCAGAGTCAGATCAAAAATGCCATAAGCCTAGAACATTCTCATCCCAATCACTACTCCAGTTAACTACTCTCCTGATTTCTAAAACCAAAGACTAGTGTTGCCCTTTTTGTAATAATGTTAATAAATTATGCATTATGCACATTGTAAATAACTGATGCAGATTTTGTGAATATTCCTTAATTTTTTATGGCTTCTCATATGACTGGACATTTATGTGGTAGTTTCCAGTTTGGGCTGATAAATAATGTTATTATGAAAATTCTAGTACATGCTTTTCAGTGAACTTATGCAGATACTGCTGTTGGGTTCAGGTCTCTACGGTGTGGAATTAATGATCTTTAAAAATGTGTGTGTTGTAGATACTGCAAACAGCTTTCTGAACTGGTTTCTTGCCGAAGTTTTGAGGACATAATGGACCTTGATATTTGTAAGGAATCTAAAAACTCAGCTTTTCCTTTTACACATTCAGAAACGTGTGTTTAACTTTATAATATTTTATTTATTTTATTATCTCTTCAGAACCTGAATCAGCAACCCCAGGCCGAATAGGCTCTCCTGGTGATTCCCACTGTCTGCTAAAGTTTGAGGATCTCGGCGGCAATGACATCTTTACCTACCTGGTAGGGTCAGGGATCTTTATTAATGGATTGGTATATTTTTCAATATTTCACCTAGGTTTACAACATAGGTATGACGGGTGCTAAGATTTCATTTTTTATTTTATTTTTTAATGTTCATTCATTTTTTGAGAAAGAAAGAGAGAGAGAGAGTATGAGCATGGGAGGGGCAGAGAGGGAGACACAGAATCCGAAGCAGGCTCCAGGCTTTGAACTGTCAGCACAGAGCCGGATACGTGGCCGAAACTCGTGAACTGTGAGATCATCACCTGATCCGAAGTTAGAAGCTTAACCCACTGAACCACTCAGGCATGCCCAGTGTGGAGCCTAATGTGGGGCTTGAGCTCAAGACCCTGAGATCAAGAGCTGACTGAGATCAAGAGTCGGATAGTCAATAGACTGAGCCACCCAGGTGCCTCAAGGTTTTCATTTTAAAATGATTCCCTTTACAGTGTTAACTGTGAATGAATTAAAATGGAAAGTTTAGGGGCACCTGGCTGGCTCAGTCAAACATAGGACTCTTGATCTCTGGGTTGCGATCTGAGATCACAACCGGTATTGCGTGTAGAGATTACTTAAAAACAAAACCTTTAACACAAAATAAAATAAAATGAAATGGAGAGTTTACTGAATCAGGGACTTTTATAGTCCAACCACCTCCCCCCAAATGCTAAAGACCTAATAAAGGAGTAATTAGGAAATTGGTACTTTCCACTTAATTTTTTTGATAACTTTAACTGCTCTAAAAAAATAGTCTATTAATTTTGAAAATGTACTGCATTTTAATCTGCCTGTGCAATGCCTTTGGCAACTTGGACAAATAGTTAATAAGGAAAAGCCATTTTAATCATTTATTAGTTTTAAATATATATATGTAGGTAATAGAGTTTTCTATCCCAAAATATATCTTCTTGTTCTAGAGCTAAGGCTGAGCTATAAACATTGGCAAAGTTTTGTGGATTGTGCTTGAGTTACGAATTTCTAAAACTGAATTATCACGGGACTTTTTGTATCATATTTGGTTTTTCTTTTGTTAAATTTTATCTTTTGTATATGCTTTTATTTGCAGAAAGTGTTCTGGTGATTATCTGGCTAAGTTTTTCAAAAAAAAAAAAAAAAAAGAATAGTTATAGATTTAACAATACAAGAGATGGGGCCCCTGGGAGGCTCAGTCGGTTGAGGGTCTGATTTTGGCTCAGGTCATGATCTCACAGCAGATGAGTTCGAGCCCTGCGTCGGGCTCTGTGCTGACAGCTCGGAGCCTGGAGGCCCCTTCGGATTCTGTCTCTCTCTCTCTCTCTCTGCCACTAACCCACTCACATTCTGTATCTGTCTCTCTCAAAAATAAATAAACATTAAAAAAAAAAAACAATACAAGAGACAATTACATATGCTCAAAATAAACACATTCTAATGGGAAGACTGGTGAAATTTCCATTTTAATTAAAATATTTGACCTCAACTATAAATTTGATCTCTTAACAGCTCAACTATAAATGTTATAACTGTCATGAAAGGGATTTGAGAACTACTCCAAAGCAGCAAGGAATAGAATCAAAAGTGTTATTTTTATATCACTCAAAAAATACCAGTTGAGTTTATTAATTCCAGTCTGTCAAAGTCATTGACATGCTGTATGAGACACAAAAAATAAGTTTGTAGACCTTAGCAAACCAATTTTTATTGTAATCAAGTAATGGTGAATTAGGCCAGCTGAATGTTGGTTCCATACTGAAATTCATCTGCAATATATAAACACAACTTAGGACCAAATTGGTATTGCGGATGATGGATGGGGTTATTTTTTGATAAATAGCAGGATGCGTACTCCTTTTCATATTTAAAAGTGAAGTTAATAAGATTTTATGTTTTTTTTTTCTTGACCTTTGAGACTGTCATTTCATACCTAGTAGATCAATTCAGCACTGGTAACAGAACCAAACAAGTCAGTATATATGTTAAGAAAGGTTTTGATTTGCATGGAAGGTGGTGACAGGAATGTCCATGAGGTTATCAGACCAACAGGTGATATTGACTGTCAGCAGTGTAGGTAGATATGACACAGTTTTATCCAGTGAGAATTCTGAGGAGAAGGGAACTGAGATTATTTGGGCACAATAGTGTTCAGTGGGAGGAAGTGGTCTTCTATCCCATTAGATAGCCCTGCTGTCTGAGACCCTGGTGTGAAGGCACCTTATTAGCTGACCGCATGTCTAGATAGTAATGGAGTCCTGTTATGACTCAGGAGTAACATGAGGGTATGAACAGACATCCTGAGGCTGGACCAGCTGTCATGAGGTTGGATCATGGATGACATGCAAATGAATCGTCAGACTCAGTGGGGGTTTTATTCCAATGAGTGTATGGACAAAGGAATGGGGAATAACCTGAGATTCCTCAGAACAGTTTTAAGAACTGTGATCTGCTCCTTCTGATAAGCGTTCACGGCTACGCACCGAAGTCTTGGGAATGAAAGAGCCTGCAAACCCTCAACGTCGCCATGTGAATTTAAAGTTTAGATGTGTGTAAGGAGTTCAATATAACCTGACACCTTTGCTGATGTTTCACTTTGCTGAAGGATGTGGGCACATCTATTCAGTGAGCCCCCAAGTTCAGGGAGTTGGGGTGGATGCAGATATAGCTGAGTGCCTGTTCACATGCTTCTCGCCTTGCTTGTCCTCCACTATGAATTCCAGAAGGAAAGAAAGCACACTATTGGTGTCCACATTGGACATACTCACCTTCTGCAATGGGAACATCCTCCTGACATTCTTGGTGATCGTCATCTGGTTGGTGAGCTCTTTAATGTACAGCTACATTTAGCATTTTTAGGTTGATGAGAAAGGGTCACCTTTCTCCTTTCCAGCCTGCAGCTCTCCAAGGAAATCAGCTGGGGTCCACCAAGTACTGCAAGTTCTTACACAAGTGCTGGATACCAAGGGAGCTTGTCCCCCTGGCAACCCCTTGCCATTTTCCTACTCTAATTCGACAACTGAGAACCATCTTTAACACCTTTCAAGGGCCATTCTTCTAAGAAGAGAAACTGAAATGGCCTGCAATTCTCAGGCATGGACCTGGGGCTAGGGTGATGGCTGGGTTTAGAAGGGAGGCAGAGGGATGGGGAGGTAAAGCTGGAGTTATCCCTCTTGAAGTCTGCAAGGCGTGACTAAAATAGGTCTTCGTGGCATTGGGTTTGCTTTAAACAATTAAAAATTAGACTATTGACCAGCATATTCGTTAAATGTACTAATAAGACTATTGATATCTGTGAAGCTCTTTTTTAATCAAAAAGAGCATTTTTAATGTGCCAAGATATAAATTATGGGTACTTCAGGATTATTGTATCATGGAATTTCCCACAATATTGGATTTTTATGTTCTTTTTAATTATGTCTGCCACTGATATTTGAAGTTTGATTTGTGTTTATAAAGTTTCCTTAAAAGATTCTTATGAGAGCTGAAATGTTTGACAATTTAGAAGTTATAGACACTTTTAGAAGGCAACTTGGTAAGGTACCACATGCTGTGAACATTGCTTTTTGTGCTTTCCAAGTCACACGGGGATGCCTGTGAACCTGACCTACACAAAGTAGTTATTTTGGTTCTTTAAACTGCCTGCCAAACTGTTGAGGAAGCTTTTTGATTTGGGCAGACGGCCACTTCAAAACAAATCAAAATATAATATTTGGTCTCTGAACTTACCTACATTCAAATCTTTGGATATGAATGCTAACTCAGATTGAATTTGGGGTCTGACTAATTGTTTTTGATGTTCGTAGGCAGTTGCATGAAATATATTTGATCAAACAGCTAACACAGGCTTCACTTCTTATTTGTTGTGTAATATCCCTTCTGGTGCTGTATTATTTGAAATAAAAAATTAGAGGATAAAATATTAATATGTAGTTCCTACCCAGAGTAAGATAGACAAGATATGTATTAACAAGAGACACTGGTCTATTTCTGAGGCTATGCATGTATAGCTTACTGCTGAAATGTAAAAACATTTCAAAATGTGTTATTTACCGACAAAGTTTATGAGAAATGTGAATATGAACAGAATACATAAACTTACTAGTTTTTAATACAGTGGTATGGCATAGACTTGAAACAATGACATAGATTTCAAGCAAACGAAGGTAGTTATGTTGATTTAAGGAGCTCTTTCCAATTTACTCATATTCTTTTTTGTCTTAATTTAGAGCTAGCTTATACTCCTCCCTTCTCTCCTTCCTTCCTTCTTCCTTCTCTCTCTCCTTCCCCACTCCTTTGCTCTTTCTGTCCTTCCTTCCTTCCTCCCTCCTTACCTTTCTTTCTTTTATCTCTCTTCTTCTTTTCCTTTCCTTTCCTTTCCTTTCCTTTCCTTTCCTTTCCTTTCCTTTCCTTTCCTTTCCTTTCCTTTCCTTTCCTTTCCTCTCCTCTCCTCTCCTCTCCTCTCCTCTCTTCTTTCTTTCTTTCTTTCTTTCTTTCTTTCTTTCTTTCTTTCTTTCTTTCTTTCTTTCTTTCTTTCTTTCTTTCTTTCTTTCTTTTTCTTCCCTTCTTTCCTTTTCTTTATTTCTCTCCCTCTTTCACTCCTTTTCTCCTCCCTCCCTCCCCCTTCCTTCCTTCCTTCCTTCCTTCCTTCCTTCCTTCCTTCCTTCCTTCCTTCCTTCCTTTCCCCGAGTTTGTGTGCATTCTCTTATATCCAGAAAGAAAAAAATGAAAAGAGACATGAAAAACTGATAAACATGGTTATATATAAGAGGGTGCATGGTTGAGAAGCAAACTTGAAAATCAGTTCACAAAATATAACTTTTTATGCAGTTTTGGTTCTGGAATCTTGCTGGTTCTTTACATAATTAAAAAGGCAATAAAAAGCAAGTTTTAAATAGTGTAGGAAAGTGAAAGTGATGTTTATTATATAGGCAACATAACCAAATAGAGACAATGGTTAGCCAAAATAAAATACAGTAACTTCATAATACTCAGTCGTTTATAATCTTAGGAACACAAAACTGCCAATAATCTTAAACCACACTCAGTTATACTTCGATAGTTAATATTGTTATTATGAATTTGACACTATTGTAAATATTCTGAGATAATTGAAATAATTCATTGTATCACATTCTCAATAATAGTTAAAGAGGTACAAATATGAAATGTGAAGAATTAGCAAAACTCTGATTTTCAATTTAACATAAACATATCAAGGTGGATTTATTTTTTTTTTAATTCAATGTTTTCTAGCACTCTTCACTGAAAACTCTAGAAGCTAATAATCAATAGCAATGAATACTCTTTGTAACAAGGTATTGGTGTCTAAATACTATTTTTTTAAAAATGTGTAAATTTGTTTTATTTTATTGTGATAAGAATATTTAACATGAGATTTCTCCTGATAATACATTTTAAGTATAAAAAACATCACTGTGGACTCTAAAGACAATGTTGTATAGCAGAACTCTAGAACTTTTTCATCTTGCTTGAGTGAAAGTTCATACCTATTGACTAGTAACTCCCCATTTCCTCTCCCCACCGCAATCCCTAGAAACTACTATTCTACTCTTGGATTTTATGAGTTTGACTACTATAGCTACCTTATATAAATCAAATCATGTAAAATTTGTCTATTTGTGACTGGCTTGGTTTACTTATAATAATGCTCTCGAGATTCTTCTCTGTTGTCACAGATAACAGATTTTTCCTCTTTTTTCAGGCTGAGTAATAATCCACTGTAGGTATATACCACATTTTCTTTATTTGTTTATCTGTCAATAGACATTTAGGTTGTTTCTTGGCTATAATAGCAATGAAATAAACATGAGACAGGTAACATCTCTTCAAGATTCAGATTTCAGGTATTTTGGAGTAATGTCCAGAGTGGGAGAGCTGAATTATATGGCAGTCCTATTTTTAATTATTTTAGGGGACTTTATGCTATTTTCCATACTGGCCATACCATTCTGTATGCCTACAAACAGTGTGCAAAGGTTACAATTTCTCTACATCCTCACCAACACTTGTTGTCTTTTTTTTTTCTTTTAATATAATAGCCATCCAAAAAGATAAAGTGATATTTCATTGTAGTTTCGATTTGCATTACCCTAATGATTAATGACATTGAAAAAAAAAATTATATGCCAGTTGGCCATTGTATGTCTTTCTTGGAGAAATGTCAAGTCCTTAGGCTATTGTTGAATTGGGTCACTAACTTTTTTTTTTTTTTATTTGAAATATAGGAATTCCTTACATGTTTTTGAGATTATCCCCTTATCAAATATATGGTTTTCAAATATTTTCTCTAATTCATGGTTGCCTTTTAGTTTGTTGACTGTTCCTTTGGCTGTGCAGACTTTATAGTTACATGAAGTCCCACTTGCTTATTTTTGCTTTTGTTGCCCGTGCTTTTGGCATCATATTCAAAAAATAATTTCTGAGACCCATATCATGAAGTTTTGTCCTGTTTTCTCCTAGAGGTTTTATATTTCCAGGTCTTACATTTAAGTCATTAATCCATTTTGAGTTGGTTCCATATGTAACATTCCATTCCATTCTTTTTCATGTGGATACCCACTTTTCCCAACACCGTTTGTTGAAGAGACTCTCTTTTTTCCCTTGTGTGTTATTCAAACCCATGTCAAAGATCAGTTGATTTTATGTGTGTAAATTATTCTTGGGTTCTCTATTCTGTTCCATCAGTGTGTATGCCTGTCTTTATGTCAGTACCATGCTGTTGTAGGTCCTGTAACTTTGTAATTTATTTTGAAATCAGTAAGTGTGATACCTCCAACTTTGTTCTTCTCAAGTTTGTTTAATTTTCACATATTTATGAATTTTCCAGCTGTCTTTCTGCTGTCGATTTCTAATTTCATTCCACTGTGGTTGAAGAAGACACTTGGTAGGTATTTAAGCTTCTTAAATTTGTTAAAACTTGTTTTGTAACCTAACATGTGACCTATCTTGTCAAAAAACATGTACAGTTGAAAAGAATGGGTATTCTGCTGCTGTCGGGTAGAATGTTCTATATATGTCTGTATATCCATTTGGTCTATTGTGTTATTCGGATCCCCTTTTTTCTTATTAATTCCTTTGGGTGTTCTTTCCATAATTAAAAGTAGAATGTTGAAGTTGTCTACCATTATTGTACTGTTTTTCCCATCAGTTCTGTCAATGTTTCCTTTGTATATTTAGATGGGCTGAATTTGTATGTATATATATTTGTAATTGTTTTATCTTCCCAGTGGATTGGCCCTACTAATATTATATCATGTCATTTTTTTGTCTTTTGGAACAGTTTTTCCTCAAATTGATAATAAATTTTAAGTGTAATTTATTATCACAAGTTCATGAAATATATCTTTTATTCTTTTCTCATTTTTGAAAACTTGTATTTATAATCATGGTTATTCATATTTGATAAATACATTCAAAGTATTTATAAAACATTTAAAATTTATAAATGGAAATGTATTACTCAATTTTTTTTCTCGATAATGGAGAAATTTAAGCAAAACCAATAAGATTTTTAATTCATAAATGTGGTAATAAAATTGAATATAACTTTAAAGTATTGGATAAATATAATTAAAGAATAAAATAAACCTGATAATAAGAATAAGTGCTTTATTATTATACATTTAAATTATCCTGATTACTATTTTAAAATACATTAATATATATATATATTTGCATTGCAAATTTATAGCTAAGACTTTAGCTATATTAATATCGTGAATATTGATAGATCTGATTATCCTGTTGGATAATGGAATATAGTCTTTCATGCAATTATTTAATTTTCCTGATCCTTATGAGATAAAAAAGTTAATATTTCTAAATTTGCTATTTTTTGTATGTGTTTTATAAAAAGTTATATTCAGTCATAGCTTAAATGATTAAATTCAAAATGAAAATATTTCAAAACCTTTACTATCTTGATAATTTGGGCCCTTTTAAAAATAAATCACCTGTTTTTAGCAAAGATACCCTTATTAGGAAATTATAATTGCTATTGAAAAATTAAAACAAATGATCAATGATTACTTTTGATTATATTTGTTATTGGGAGAAAGGAATTATAGAAAACTAATCAAACAGAAAAGAAAAATTACATCTTTTAATTTGTAAAAGAGTGTTATATGATGCTCAGGTGTAAAAATAAGCAACATCATAGGTAAATATTATAGAAATATTATAGAATAGTATAGAATAATACTATAGAATGAACTAAAAGATGCCTGGACAGTTATTTCAGACAATATAATTGTGGGGTTTGGGATAGGATTGAAAGTACCAGCTATGCTTTACTGGAAAAAGAAAAGAAAAGAAAAGAAATGGCAACTTATATTCTATTAGCCAGAAGAACTGGAGGATTTAAGTAGAATAACTGGATGATTTATTCCACAAGCACACATTTTTAAATATCGATGATGACTTCAGTAAAGCTAGAGAGATTTTAAGATTCTTAACTTTAAATATTAGAAATGGGGGCTCACAGCTCAGATCCTGGAGCCTCCTTGGGATTCCGTGTCTCCCTCTTTCTCTGCCCTTCCCCCGCTCACACTTGGTTTCTCTCGCCTTCAAAAATAAAAATAATAAACATTGAAACAAATTTTAAATATTAAAAATGATCATGATTATACTTTGCATACTAAAATTATTTAAATCTTACTTTTAATTTTACATTCCCGATGAAAGGAACTCTCTTTTATTGTAGCTACTTTAATGATATCATTTTTGATACAAAACAAAAGTTTTCTACCTAAAAAGCGTAATTAATTAAATTAAAGGCACATTCCAGTTGTGAGTGTGGCCATTTAGACTATGAAGTCATAAAAAGGGTTCAACAATCCACTTGGTGGAAATTTATTTATTTATTTTTTCAATTTCTTTTTTTTATATTTATTTATATTTGAGACAGAGACAGACAGAGCATGAACGGGGGAGGGTCAGACAGAGAGGGAGACACAGAATCCGAAGAAGGATCCAGGCTCTGAGCTGTCAGCACAGAGCCCCACATGGGGCTCAAACTCACGAACCGCGAGATCATGACCTGAGCCGAAGTGAGAAGCTCAACCTACTGAGCCACCCAGGCGCCCCGACTTGGTCGAAATTTAGTCTAATTGAGAACAATTATTTTATTTACTTGTAATTCACATGATGTATGCTTATAAATAGAAGTGGCTGCTAGCCAAGTCACTAGGTAGGTGATATTTCAAATTCAGCAATAAATGCAAGGGAAGAAAGCATTTTTGCACATAAAAGATGCTAGAAAAAGTGTTTTTATGCACGATTCCGGTTTGGTAAATCTTTTGCATTTTCACTTGTTTAGATGAATTCACCAGCAAACATTCTGACGCCACAAATGGCTACTGTTTTTAAGTAAATCAGGTTATACTTTTAAAATGTTAATTTTTATTAATTCATACATGCACATTAAAGAAATCGCAGTGAAGGATGTCATAATGGAAATTAACAGTCTTACACTATTTCTTCACTTCTAGGTCTTCTCTCCAGGGGACTTATTCAATATTGGCTATATTTTGGTTATTTCTTTCACAAAATAATATTTAATTTTTTGAATTTTTTAAAATTTTGAATTTTTTAAAATCAGATCACATGTATTATTCCCCTAAAATCAAATATAAACAGTTAGCTTGTGCAAGTCCCCTCCTCCATCTCTGTGCTTGACAATTATTTTTTGTTTGGGGTTTTCCAACAATTATGTTTAAATATTTTTTAACGTTTATTTTCTAAAAGAAATTTTTTTTTTAACATCTTATTTTTTTTTTTTTTTAGAGACAGAGAGAGACAGAGCACAAGTGACAGAGGGGCAGAGAGAGAGGAGGAGACACAGAATCCAAAGCAGGCTCCAGGCTCTGAGCTGTCAGCACAGAGCCTGACGCGGGGCCAGAACCCACAACCCATGAGATATGACCTGAGCCAAAGTTGAACGCTCAACCGACTGAGCCACCCAGGCACCCCTAACAATTATCTTAAATACAAACAATATAACTAAACCTCAATTCATATTTCTATCATCTTTTCATTTGGTTTCTATACTTTACATGATCATATTAATGCCCTTCATTTTCTACAAAGTTTTCTTCACAATCTGCTTTGTGTTAGTTTCAGCTTTATGTTTCACAGCTCTTAGATTTTCATTCTCTCCTTTAAACATAACATCTCTTGGCCTACAGATTGACTCTTAAAGTGAAAGCCAATAAACAATATTTGTATTATTATGGTTGCAAACAGATTGAGTAATAAAATAGCAGTTAGATTTCCATCCCTAAAAATTCAGTCATAATCCAAATATAACTTGAAGGACGATGTTAGGCTAAAAGGATTTCCTCAACTGGTAAAAAGTCATTTTAAACAAGTTTAGAGAACAGTGCTCTTCCTCAGTTTGTGATTTTTGGAGTTTATATTGACCATTTAAGAAATTGCGTTGTACTGCTTTTATCCTCAATATTTTTTCAGTTTCCATTATGCTTGTCATTGTGTTCTACTACCATTTTTTTTCTCAAAAGTACCTGTAATGGTCTGCACTGGAATTGCATTACTTGCTCTGTTGGGTTTTCCATTTCTCTTTCTTCTCTTTTTCATTTTGACTTTCTTCTGTTTAATTTACATGTCAGAGGCCAATTTATCTTTTTTAAAAATGAATTTGGCTTTTATTGTCAAATCTAAGCTGCACTTCGGATTCCAAAGACTTAAATTCGCAATGAAAGATCTTCCTAAACTGTGAAATTAACATGTAACATTTTTGAGTCCTGAACTCTATGTACATACGTGTATGTATATGTATTGTATTAATATATATGTATATATAGTTTTATGCATATATATATGTATGTATATATAGTTTTATGCACACACACACACGTAATTAGATAGTATGTGTTCCCTCAGCTGACTGGCAAATAGGTCTGTCTTCTAGTTAGCTCCATGCAGATATGAGTCTTGCTAGATGAGATGATGCATAGAGAAATCTTTTCTTTTGATGTGATCATAGCAGTTAGCTTAGCTTTTGAGAACATAAACACCAAACTGACAAAGGCTTTATTTATGATATCAGCATTCAGACTACTAATCTTATTTAGAATTTAAATGTTATTATTTTTTTAATAAAACGCTCATTCTGAGATAATTGCAGATATCTTAGCAGTTGTAAGAATATAGAAGGATCTTATGTACCCATTACCCTGTTGGTCTCAATGCCAGGATATTGGCTTTGTTACTGTCAATACAGAGAACAATTCTATCACCCCAAAGATCTCTCAGTGTCTTTTGTGACACATGTACTTCTGTGTCCTTTCATAGACACATGTCCTTCTTCATTAACCCTTGACAAGCATTTATCTGTTCTCCATATTTATGATTTTGGCAGTTCGAGAATGTTATAAAAATGGAATCCTATAGGTGTATGAACTCTGGGAAGTTTGCATACTGTAAGATTCTTTCACTCAGTTTTGTAACTTTGTTTTTTTTTTTTTTTCCCTCAACATAATTCTCTGGAGGTTCACCCAAGCTGTGTTTATCAGTGTACCTCTCCTACTTATTGCTGAGTAATAGTCTATAAATTAACCATTCACCCGCTGAAGAACAATCTGGGTCAGTTTGGGCTTTGAGGTACAAATAAAACTGCTACAAACATACAGACATGGATTTTTGGGTGAACATGAATTTTCATTTCTCTGAAATAAATGCTTAGGAGCACAATTACTGGATCATGTCATAATGCATTTTTTTTTTCATAAGGGACTGCCAAACTAATTTCCATAGTGCTGAAGCACTTTGGATTTCCACCAGCAAGCGATATATGAGAAATTTGGTTTATCTTCACCGGTCTGTGGTGTTCTCATATAGTGACAATGTTTTGCCTATTATTGCAAATGTATAATCATTTCTTATTGCAGCTTTAATTGGCATTTCCTTAATTACCCATGTTTCTGCACATCTTTTCGTGTGCTTATTTGCCATCTGGACATCCTTTTAAGTGAAATATGTCTTCATGTCTTTGGTCTAATTCCTAATTGTGCTATTTATTTATTTGTTTGCTTATTATTTATTTATTTAATTACTGTTGAGCTTTGATAGTTCTTTATATATTATACATACTAGTTTTTTTTTTTTTTTTGGTCAGATACATGGTTTACAAATATTTCTCCCATTTTACAGTCTGCCTTATGCTATTAACAAGTTTTTCAGAGAGCAAAAATGATTTTAGTTCGTATGGACGCCAATTTATCTTTTTCTAAAATGAATTTGGCTTTCACTGTCAAATCTAAGCTGCACTTCGGATTCCAAAGAACTTCTCCTAAGTTTTTGTTAAAAGTTTTACATTTTGCATTTTAAACTAATTCCATAATCATTTTGAATTAAATTTTGCATGAGGCTGTGATTTACTTAAGCCAAGGCTTTTTTTTCCCCCATCAAATTTTGGCACTGTTGGTTGAAAAGGAGTTCTATTCTCCATTTAATTATTTTTAACTCTTGTAGAAATCATTTGGGCATATTTGTGTGTTTCTTACTAAATCCTCTACTCTCTTCCATCGACCTACGTGTTTATGGATCCACCAATGACACACAATCTTCATTATTATGAGTACCGTACCAAGGCTTAAAATTGAGTAGATTGATTCCTTCTATATTCTCCATTTTCCAAATTCTTTTTATCCCTTCTGGTTCCTTGGCTGTTTTCCATATATATTTTAAAATAAACTGGTGTATACAAAATCCTCACTAGCGTTTTGATGAGAATTGGTTTAAACTTACATATCAATTTTGAAGAATTGACATCTTTACTGATATAAACTGCATTGTGTCTTCCCAAAACTGATATGTTGAAGTCTTAATGCCTCAAATTTAACAGTCTGAGAATGTGACTACATTTAGAGATAGGGTCTTTAAGGAGGTTATTAAATGAAAATGAGGTAATTAAGGGAGGCCCTAACCCAACATGACTGGCAGTTGTGTAACAGACACACAAGAGGAAAAATGTCAAGATGTAGAGAAAAGATGGCCATCCACAAGCCAAGGAGAAAGGCCTTAGACAAAGTACAACCTTGTTGACACCTTAATCTTAGACTATTAGTCTTTAGGATTATGAGAAAATACAGTGCTGTTATTTAAGATATTCTGTCTGTAATACTTTGTTATAATAGACCTTACAGACTAACACACTTACCTAAAAGTTAAAGATTTCAGTCTACAAACACTGTATTTCCATTTTTGGGAAACTTTGTTATGTCTGTCATTAGCAGTTTACGGTTTTTTGATGAAAGTCTTGCAAATATTTTACAGCTACTTTAGATTATTTAATTTTTGAGTCATTTTAGATTACATAGCATTTTTAATTTCAGGGTTCATTTGTTCATTCCTGGCATGCAGAAATATAATTAGCATTATATGTTTTTCTGGTATCCTCTAACCTTGCTGAATTTATTAATTTTAAAGAGTATTTTTTGAATGTATGTGTATAACTAGAGTTTGGCTTGTGTATAATTATGTCATCTGCAAATAGAGAGAGTTTTATTTTGTCCTTACTCATGTATCTGTCTTTTCATTATTTTTCTTGCCTTATTACACACACTTGCTAGAACTTCTCATACTATATTAAATGAGAGTGGTGAGACTGAATATCTCTTTGTCTTACCTTGAAAGAAATAATTCAGTCTTTCACCATGAAGTTAACTGTGTGAGTTTTGATTTTGATTTTCTTTCTGTTTTTGAATATCATATTCATTATTTAACAAGTGGAAACAATTTCCTCTCTATTCGTATTTTTCTGGGAGTATTTTGTTTGGTCATTTGTTTTTCCATCATCAGTGGGTTGTAAAATTTGTCACATGCTTTTTCTACATTGAATTATATGACCGTGCAATTTTTCTTCTTTAGAACATTAATTGGATGCATTATGTGGACAGTTTCCAAATACTGAATTGATCTTGCATGCTGTAAATAAGTATCAGTTGGTAATAGTGTAAAATTCTTTTTTATATTGCTGTATTTTACTCATTAATATTTTGCTAAGGATTTGAGTATCCATTTCATAATGGGCATTTATATGTTGTTTCTTTTTGTGTATTAGCTTTTTCATGTTTGGATATTACTGTAATAATATGCCCATAAAATGAATCAGTAAGCTGCTGGTTCTTCTGTTTTCTGGAAGAGATTTTGAAGAATCGACCTTAATTTTTCTCCAATTATTTGACACGACACCACATACAGCTAAAGAGTTTCTTTTTGGCAGTTTGTTAATTACACATTCAATTCCTTTGTTGGTGCCCTATTTCA
Organism: Neofelis nebulosa; assembly: GCF_028018385.1. NCBI lineage: Eukaryota > Metazoa > Chordata > Mammalia > Carnivora > Felidae > Neofelis > Neofelis nebulosa. Next base: position 22,838,494 of record NC_080782.1, read on the forward strand.
TAGGGGATATTACGTTGTGTTTCTAAAGGAATTAACCAATTTAATTTAATACATCATATTTATGTGGGTGGAGTTGTTCATAGCTTATACTTATTAACCTTTGAGGTCTGTAAAGTCTATAGTAATATCCCCTTCTCTGACTTTGGTCTTCATAAATTGTCTTTTTATTTTGTCAGACTTGTTAGAGGTTGGGCAATTTTGTTGATCTTTTCAAAGAATCAGCTCTTTGTTTCAGATTTTCTCTATCATTTTTCTGCTTTAAAATTTTTTTTTTAATGTTCACTTATTTTTGAGAGAGATACACACAGAGTGCCAGCAGGAGAGGGAGAGAGAGAGAGGGAGACATAGAATCTGAAGCAGGCTCCAGGCTTGGAGCTGTCAGAACAGATGCGATGCGGAGCTTGAACTCACAAAACGCGAGATCATGACCTGAGCTGAAGTCGGACGCTTAATCGGCTGAGCCACCCATTAAAAGGAGCCATCCCTCTTTTAATGACTATTATATTTATGATTTCCTTTATTATGCTTGCTTCAGATTTACTCTGTTCTTCAGTTTCCCGTTTTCTGAAGTATGCCATTATTGTTAGTATTTTTCTCTTGGCATTCTTTTAAGAGTGTTCCACAAGATTTGATATGTTATATTTCATTTTTATGCAGTTCAACTCATTTTTTAAAGTTTCCCTTAAGACTTTCTCTTTTATCCATGGATTACTTAGATATGTTTTGTTTAGCTTCCAAATGTTTGAAGATTTTACTACTACCTTTCTGTTATTGATTTCTAGTTTGATTCTTTTGTGGCTGGAGAAATTATTATGTATGACTTCAACTCAATTTTTTTTTTTTATCTATGCTTTATGGTCCAAGATATGATCCATATTGGTACATGTTCCATGGCACTTGAAAAGAGCATGCATTCTGCTCTTGTTGAATGCCGTAGTCCATATCAATACTATCATGTTTTTGAGTTCTTTATCCTTGAAATTGATAGTTATTCTATCAATTGAAAGGAATGTTGGAATCACCAGCTATAATCTGTGGATGTGTTTCTTTTTCTGTCAGGTATGCTAGTTTTTGTTTCATGTGTTTTGTAGCTCTGTTATTTGCTACATACACATTTAGAATTGTCATGCCATACTGGTCCATTTATCATAATAAAATTGTCTCCCTGTCTCTGATAATTTTGTTTGCCTTAAAGTATACTTTTTCTGGGCTCCTGGGTGGCTCAGTTGGTTAAGTTACAGACTGGCTCAGGTCATGATCTCATGGTTCGTGAGTTGGAGCCCCGCAGTGGGTAAAGCTTAAGTACCATTTCAGATGAGCCCTGCTTCTTTCTATCCCTCTCTGCCCCTCATGGGATTCTCTCTGTCTTCTCTTTCTGCCTCTTGCTCACTTGAGCCCTGTCTCTCAAAATAAAAAATAAAATCCACTTTTTCACATATCAATATGATGACTCTTGCATTATTTGCATAAAAATACATTTTTCCATCGTATTTGTTTCAACATACTTGTATTGTTTTACTTTAAGTGTGGTTCTTGTAGAGGGTATATAGTTGGGTGATTTTTTTTAAGGTTATTTATTTATTTTGAGGGCCTAGGGGCAGACAGAAGGAGAAAAAGAGAATCCCAAGCGAGCCCCAGGCTGTTAGCACAGAGCCTGACTTGGGGCTCAAACTTACAAACCATAAGATCATGCCCTGAGTCAAAGTCAAGACTCAGAGGCTTAAACCAACTAAGCCACCCAGGCACCTGAGGGGTGTTTTTTAATCCACTCTGTCAATCCCTCTTAAGTAGTGTACTATATAATTTACATTTCACATAATTATTGGCATATTTAGGTTAGATCTGTCACTGTATTTTTCTTTCTGTGTGTTCTTTGTTTTTTGTTTTGTTTTGTTTTGTTTCTTTTTTCTGCCTTCGTATTGGTTACTTGAACATGTTCCACTGGAATTTCATTTTGATTTAGCAGGTGTTTTGGAGTGTATCTCCTAGTATACTTTTGTAGGGGCTCTCCATATTATATACACATAACTTAGAACAGTCCCTGGTGACTGGTGTATCATCCTTTTAACAATTTGAATAAAACTTAGAATTCTTGCCCTCTATTAAGTGAGCTTACACTCTCCAATTATTAACACAGCTATCTTAAATATTTCCCACCCATATATTTATAACTACGTTGAATAATGATGTAATTATTGCTTCAGCCATTAATCATAATTTAGAAGACACAAGAAGCGTGTTGAATATAGACATTTTTGGTTTGTTTCCTGTGTCTTTTTGTTTTTTTTCTAATTTCCAAGTTTCCTTCTTTTACCACTTCTTTTATAGTTAGTAAATTTCTTAATGTTTCAATTTTTTTTAAGAGTAGATCTGCTGGCAACAAATCTCTTAGTTCTCTTTTATTTGGGAAGATTTTCTTGTCATTCTTAAAGGATATTCTCATTGGATATGAGATTCTGGGTTGACAGTTCTTTTCTTTCAGCTTTTAAAAATTATGTCACTGTGTTCTACCTTCCATCCTTCTTTATGAGAAATTGGCTATTCCTATTTGCTTTTTCTCATTCATATTCTCCTTTGTTTTTCTTATTGTTTTTCCCCTTTTAGTTAAGCTTTTTATTTCTACTTCCAAGACTCTTTTGTCTTTAGTTTTGAGAAGTTTCAGTACAAGGTGTCTCAGTGTGCCTTTTTTCTCTTCTCCTTCAACGGAAGAAATGAAGCCACCATTTTCTCTATATTATTTTTTGGGAATAAAACATTTATTTGTCTAAGAATTTTCTAAGTTGTTAGGCTGCTCTTTCTGGCCTGTTAGCTCAAGAGAGCAGGCTTTTATCATGACTCTTTTCTCGACCTGTGGCAATTTGCTGGTTTCTAACTTTTTGAGCTGCAAGTCTGAGATATGTCACTCACCACTATGTTATTCTTTCAGTGAATTCCTTCTCTTCATCTTTCAGAGTCTCTTTGAGTTTGCTTTATATATATTACCCAGAGTTTTTAGTTGTACTTAGTGAGTGGAATCGGAAAAAGTACATCTGCTCCATGCTGCAAGAAGTCCAAAATTAAATGTAAACTAATTAAAACAAAATTAAATGATATTAAAAATTACATTAAAGTTATTTTTTTAAATTTTTTTGATGTTTATTTATTTTTGAGAGAGAGAGAGAGACCTGGAGAGACAGAGAAAGAGGGAGACACGGAATCCAGAGCAGGCTCCAGACTCTGACCTGTCAGCTGGGCTCGAACTCACAAACCGTGAGATGACCTGAGCTGAAGTCAGACGCTTAACCAATTGAGCCACCCAGGTGCCCCAGTAAGTAAAATTAAAATTTAAGTCCATAGGCACATTACTTATACTTAAAGTAGCCACATGTGACCAGTGGTTACCATCTTGGACACAAGAAGTAATATAACATTTACAACATCTCTAAAATATCTAATTTGCGGTGCTGCTTTAAAGGTAAGTGTTCTGGGGCGCCTGGGTGGCGCAGTCGGTTAAGCGTCCGACTTCAGCCAGGTCACGATCTCGCGGTCCGTGAGTTCGAGCCCCGCGTCAGGCTCTGGGTTGATGGCTCGGAGCCTGGAGCCTGTTTCCGATTCTGTGTCTCCCTCTCTCTCTGCCCCTTCCCTGTTCATGCTCTGTCTCTCTCTGTCCCAAAAATAAATAAAAAACGTTGAAAAAAAAAAATTTAAAGGTAAGTGTTCTAATGTTTTGTTTTGGGGAAAATGCCTGATGCTTCCATCAGTAGGTTGGTAGGAAGTGTATTCATTAGATGACTAGTATAGTTGTCTCATTAAAAAAATACTTTTTAATAAGTTCATCTGTTTCATGCATATTTCTTCATTTGCCCCTGCTCCTCTTGACTCTGAGCACAAAGCTTGCAATATGCAAGAACAGGTAGACGGGCTGTTTACCCTTGAGGATCAGGCTGTCGTCACTCTTCTTCCTTGTCGATTAATCGCTATCACATAATTTCCAACTTCTTAAAACTTTATTCAGGGGCACCTGGGTGGCTCAGTCAGTTGGGCTTCCGACTTCGGCTCAGGTCATGATCTCACCGTCTGTGAGTTCGAGCCCTGTGTCGGGCTCCATGCTGACAGCTCAGAGCCTGGAGCCTGCTTCAAATTCTGTGTCTCCTTCTCTCTCTGACTCTCCCCCATTCATGTTCTGTCTCTCTCTGTCTCAAAAATAAAATGAAACATTAAATTTTTTTTTAACTTTATTCAGGTTTTTTAATAATTTCTGTTCTTTTAGGGGTGCCAGGGTGGCTCAGTTGGTTAAGTGTCAGACTCTTGATTTCAGCTTAGGTCATGATCTCAAGGTCTTGAGATGGAGCCCCTGTCAGGCTCCACACTGTGCTTGGACTTTGCTTAAGATTCTGTCTATCGCTCTTTCTCTAATTCTCCCCTGCTAGCTCTCCCTCTCTCTCTCTTAAAACAATAATAATAATAATAATAATAATAGTAATTCTTTGTTTTTATCTATAAGTGCTTCTTAGGAACACGAGAATAAAGCCTAATTCTAGTATGACTTCTTTAATGACAAATAGCAATATATTACTTCTGTTCAAGAAAGTAGGCAATGGATTCACTTTTTTTTAATGGTTCCCAATATAAATACACATTATACATACTATTTTTGTTTATTTTATTAAGAAATTATATTCTATTCAAAAAGTGCAGAAAAACTACCTAAATATCCACAAAATAGGAATTCATTATTGAATAAATGCATTGCATGCATAATTTCTATGCATTTTTATTTTTATTTTTGCTATAGCATATCCAATTTAATAGATCTATAATTAGATGAATGATTTGAAGTAATCCACTCAGAAAAATACACAATTTTAATAATCTGATATTTTATGTTTTTGAAATAGTTTTCTGCCTTAGGTTAATAACCCCACTTATGATAATTAAAATAGAATTTAAAAATATGAATTTCATTCAGCATTAGAATGAAAAATAAGATTATAATGAAACTAAATTATCATAGATATGAATTATCAATTGAAATGTGGATAAAACATGTTTATCATAATAATAATTTCCATGGGTAGGATAAGTTAAATGTCATTTTTGGGTTTTTTAATAAAAACTGAATAAAAATTATGGTTACTAATAGGCTTATGAATTTATTTTCTAATTTCCTTAAAATTTTTTTTAATGTTTATTTATTTTTGAGAGAGAGAGAGAGAGAGCATTAGTGGGCAAGGTGCAGAGAGAGAGGGAGACAGAATCTGAAGCAGGTTCCAGGCTCTGAGCTGTTAGCACAGAGCCTGACATGGGGGGCTCAAACTCACAAACCACGAGATCATGACCTGATCCGAAGTTGTAAGCCTAACCAACTCAACCACCCAGGTGCCCTTATTTTCCAGTTTTCTTTACATTGATCTTGATTTTTAATTCTTCATATCTTCCTTTTTTTTGTTTATTTTATGTAGTTTTGTGTATATATTTATTTTATGATATTTAATGAAACTCTCAAGTGTTACCTCTCTTTATTATTGCTTTCAAGGTAGTATAATTCCAGTGGCAGGAAAGAAAAAAAAGGTGTAAAGAATAATAATAGTATTGGGAAAATCAAATGAAATAATATGAGTAACATTATGCAAGGAAACAGAGTTGCTAAGTGCGAAATTTACATCTTTCTGTCTGTTGCTTTATGTCTATGTCTGGGGGTGGGAGTGGAGGAGGGAAAGAATAAAGGGAGAGGAGGTAGGCTGGGGATAAATAGGATTTCCATTTCCAATATCACGTCCTTAGAAAAGAATGTAGACTAGATTTTGGTGGATTTGGCTGAAAAACCACAATCCAAGTTGTCTAAAGTTCTTTTTGAAGGGTATTGGGTGATTTGAGTCTGAGAAAGCTGTTAAACATAGGAAAAATTGAGCTTTTCATATTGACAAGACTCTGTTTTTGGAGAAAGGGTCAAAGTTAGGGATTCTGGAAACCGAAAGAAGCTGGCTGAATACTCCTGCTACTTTTACTGTGATGGTTGTGGCCACCTTGCTTACCTTTCTTCGACTTTCATTAAATAAAAATTAATCTTAGTGTATTTTGGCAGGAGTGGGGGTGGATGGAAATGGGTGTACCTCTGTTGATTAAAAAAAAAAAATCCCTTATGTATCATGATCTAATCAATTGATTTCAGCTCCATCCTCCCCCTTTTCTTACTTTATTACTGTCTAGACTTCTCTCCCAGGAATTTCAGACCTTGTTATTCATAAATGGCATAACTTTGTGCATGCTGTATCTTTATACTTAAAAGTTTTCTTTATAATCAAAAGATAGCTTGGCTGATTGTAAAATTATTGCATCACAGTTCCTTCCTCTCAGTGTATTTTAGACAGTGATCAAACTGTCTTCTTGCATCGAATAGTACTGTGAAGAAGTTGAATCCAACTTGATATTTCACACTAGTAGGAAACATGATTTTTTCCCTTGTCTACTCCTAGGATTCTTTCTTTGTATTTGAATTCTAACATCTTTGCCAGAACATGCTTTGATTTAAAATGTTAGGTATAAGGGTTAGGTATCATTATTTCTTGGAAATCTCTGAGCCCCTAAGGCTGCACATTCAGTTTGCATTTATTTCAGAAAAGTTTTGTTTTTAATTATACTTTAACTCTATATTTTTAATATTTCATTTGCTTAATTCTTAAAATAATAATGGTGCATGTTAGATATACCTCGTTTTTTTAGTCTACCATTCTTTCTATCATATGTACATTCCTCTTTTTCCTTTCACCTCCCTCCCTTGCTCTCTCCGATCAGTATTCTTTTTTTTTTTTTTTTTTTTTAATTTTTTTTTTTTCAACGTTTTTTTATTTATTTTTGGGACAGAGAGAGAGACAGAGCATGAACGGGGGAGGGGCAGAGAGAGAGGGAGACACCGAGTCGGAAACAGGCTCCAGGCTCCGAGCCATCAACCCAGAGCCTGACGCGGGGCTCGAACTCACGGACCGCGAGATCGTGACCTGGCTGAAGTCGGACGCTTAACCGACTGCGCCACCCAGGCGCCCCTCCGATCAGTATTCTTATAACTACTTATGACTAACTTTTTCCACTTATAATAGGCATTTATTTTCTTCAGCAAATTTTTATTTTATTTTTTTTTTTGGTCTGTCATAACATTTTCAACTTTCCTGCATATTCTTTGAGCATTATTTAAGTCTTCTTGGCATACTTGTTTCGCATTGTTCAAATTTTACTTATTATTTATAAAGATATCCATAAATTAGATGAGAAAACAGACAGTCACTTCCGTTTTTCCTTTGTTTTTCTGTAACCATCCTTCATCAGAAATCTCCCTTTACTTATTTAAAGAAATAAAAAAGTTTTATGCATAGAACCCATGTCACTTTCTTTATAATTATGACCCATCTTTGAATTATTTTTGCTGTCTATCCAAGATTTTGGCAACTGTGGTAACTGGAACTATCTGGGTCTTGGATTCAAAGATGTTTCCAAACTCCTCTTCAGCAAATTGTTTGGTCAGCAGAAAATCTTCCTTGGTAGTCAGCATACATTTGGTTAAACTGATTCATCCCCCAGCAAAACCCCTCGCTTGATTCAGTCCATTTCAATAAAGGGAAACCATTCAGCACTTAAATAAACATGGAGAAATCTATAACTGACTATTGGTTACAAGAGTGATAGGATAGCTAAGGTGTTAAGGGAAGAGGACAGTTGTTTCTTCATAGATCCAAAAATTGTGACCACCTTTAGGTTGCAATCCCATGATCACTTTGGCCCTGGGACTGCTGAAAGTGATGTGCAAGCACTCTATGCGCTTCTGCTACTGTGAGAAATGTATTTTGTTTTTAGGCTAAAACTGGGAACCCATTTTTCCATTAATGCGAAACTACTCTCAGACATACTGACATCCATTGTTATCTCAAATCACCTTTAAAAAAATCAGCTTTTTGAAATATGTTACATATTGTGAAATCCACCCATCATAAGTAAGCATATGATTTAATGAACTTTAGTATATTTGCAGAGCTTGTCTGTCTTTCTCTGCACCACCCCCCCACATGCCCCTCTCTTAGAAGAGAGGTTCCATGCCAAAGAGACCACAGGTAGAACACCTTCTCTTGCCTTTACAGCATTGCAACTGTCACAGCCTGAGTTGTTGGAAGAAGCTAAAAGAGGCAGCAACATAATATTATTTTTCTTCTTACTACCTTCTGATTCTATACAGTACTTCTTATTGACAGAAACTAAGAAAAATCCAGCTAGCGGCATTTTCTAAAAAAATAAAAATAAAATAAAAATGTAGTTTGCTGACTTTCAGTCCAGAGATACAAAAGAGGGTACACAAAGAAAAGTATAGTTTTGAAAACCCATAGACAGTAATAAGCACACCCCTCAACTCACAAAGTCATGGGCTGACTCTATTTCAGTCTTAATCCCTTTGGGCTGCGATAACAAAATACCATATACCAGAGGGCATATAAAGAACAGAAACTTTTTTTTCTCAGAATTCTGGAAGATGGAACCCTGAAGGTCAAAATGCCCACAAATTTGATATTTGGGGTTGGCTTGTTTCTGGTTCATAGACAGATGATGTTTTTACTGTGTCCTCATATGGTGGAGGGAGGAAGGAGGAGAGATTTCTCTCTGGCTTCTTTTATAAGGGTATTATTCATTCACAAGGGCTCCACACTTTTGACCTAATCACCTCTCAAAGGTCCCACCTCCAAATACTAACACACTGGAAATTAAGTTTTGACATATGAATTTTGTGGGGGATGCTACTTTTAGTTTGCAGCAATACTTCTCTATTCAGCTTTCACAGAAGCAATCAAGCTATGGTAGAAAATATGCAAAATGGCTTGTTACCTTGTTTTTATTTTCCAACTATTTACTCTTTTGTTGCAAATGGCTGGGTCCCAACAGGATATATTCTACTCTACCCATAGCCTTCCTATAACTTTTGATATTTTAGCTCTAATTTGTAGAGGTTATGCAGGATATGATAATTTTATATAAATATATTAATATCTTGGGGGCTGAAGAAATTTATGAAAATAAACATGTGCACTCTTGTTGAGGTTAACATTTCACATTGGTTAGTGTAATTCAGTTTATATTTTGAAATTCTGATATTTTTCTATTGTATTAAAGCTCAAATTTGCTACTTTTTTTGGCTCTTTAAGGCATTTCCCATAGGTTGAGAAAGATGAGGTTAAAGTAAAATGCTTTTAGTCTACTATATTTTTAGAGAAGTTTTGCATTCTCCATGTGTAACCCCATCTGAGAAGAGTTTTCTAATTGTCTTTCATGATAAACAATGCCGTTCCTTCATCCAATACTTTTTGTTATTGCTGTTGTAAAGCTCATATAATACCTCTGATCACAGAAGCAGTACCATAAATTACAGATCATAAAGGTATGGCAAATGCCCTTACACGCAAGCACAAGTCAAAGAAATGTTTGTCTAACTGGGACATCACTTGCAACTGTATTGCATATACTGTATTAGTATTCTCTAACTGCTCTAATAAGGTACCAAAAGTATAATGTTTAAAGCAAAAGAAATTTATTTTCTCCCAGTTCTGGTGGCTAGAAGTCTGAAACTGAGATGTCAGCGGGAGCCACGTTCTCCTGAAGACTCTAGAGGAGGATACTTGCTTGTCTCTTCCCAACTTCTGGTGGTTGCTGGAAAATACTTAGCGTTGCTTGACTTAGGGTTCCTTTACTCCAATCTCTGTTTTCATCCACACACAGCCTTTTTCCCTGTGTTTCCTTTCTCTGTGTCCCTCTCTCTTTATAAGGATGAAAGTCATTGGATTTAGAGTACACCCTAATCCGGGGGGGCCTCACCGTAACTTGACTACATTTGCAGAAACCGCCATTTCCAAATAAGATCACAGTCAGACGTTCCATGTTTGAGGACTTATATATATATATATATATATATATATATATATATTCCTTTTTTGGTGATACAATTCAGCTCATGATATAACTTAATATTATTAGTAGTATGGAGCTTTCAGATTTGGTAGATTTTTTTAGGCCAATGTCAACCAACATATAGTATATAGATTTTCATATCAAATTGGAAAAAATTATCTCAAGCAGAACTTCCAAAAAGGAATAAGACCTCAACTTTGAAACTACTAACATGCTTATTTTATTTTCTATTTAAAGTAAATGTACAAAGGATGATGTGTGTGTGTTACCTGTGTCTACATGAATTTTATTTGTAGGAATTTTCAAAATACTTTTTTTAAAGTAATCTCTGCACCCAACATGGGGCTTGAAATCACAACTCCAAGATCAAGAGTTGGTCACTCTACTGACTGAGCCAGCCAGGTGTCCCCATAAATACTTCTTTTAAGTTTACTACTGTACAACTGAATTTTGGAGCTTAGACTAGAAGGGACTGCTAAAATGACACATGCATCAATTCTGATAACCAACTTAATTCAACCAATATTTTTTCCTTTTTTTTAATTCAGATATAATTGACACAGAACATTGTATACATTTGAGAGCTACAGTGTGTTGATTTTATGCATTTAGATATTGCAATACTATAACCACCATATTATCACCTAATATCTTTATCATGTCACATAATTATCATTTCTTTTGTGATGAGAACAACTGGGATAAGGGGTTAATGTCAAAAGTATATGAAGAACTCCTATAACTCAATCCAAAACCACAAACAGTCCAATTAAAAAATGGGCAGAGGAACTAATCAGATATTTTTTCCAGAGAAGACATCCAAGTAACCAATGAACTCATGAAAACTTGGTCAAGATCAGTCTGAAACAGCTCTCTGATGTATAAATCTTTCACCTCCTTGGGTTCAATTTATTCTTAAATATTTTATTCTTTTTGATGCAATTGTAAATGAATTTTTTCTTAAATTCTTTTTTATAGTTATTATTAGTATATAGAAACATAGCTGATCTTTGTATATTGATTTTTTATCCTGTAACTTTATTGAAATTGTTTACTAGTTTGAACAGTTTTTGGCAAGTCTTACATATTTTATATATATGATATCATGTTATCTACAAACAAAAACATTTTTACTTCTTCCTTTCTGATCTGGATGACTTTTATTTCTTTCCATGTGTAATTTCTCTGGTTAGGGCTTCATGTAGTATTTTATTTTTTTATTTTTTATTTTTTCTGAATTTTTTTTAATGTTTATTTATTTTTGAGACAGAGAGAGACAGAGCATGAATGGGGGAGGGTCAGAGAGAGAGGGAGACACAGAATCTGAAGCAGGCTCCAGGCTCTCAGCTGTCAGCACAAAGCCTGACGCGGGGCTTGAACTCACGGACCGTGAGATCATGACCTGAGCCAAAGTAGGACGCTTAACCGACTGAGCCACCCAGGCGCCCCTTCAAGTAGTATTTTAAATAAAAGTGGCAAGGGTGGGCATCCTTGTCTTGTTCCTGATCATAGCATGAAACTTCTTAGCTTTTCACTATTAAGAATGATGTTAGCTCTAGGCTTGTCATATATGACCTTTATTCTGTTGAAGTATGATCCCTCTATACTCATTTTGTTGAGAGTTTTTTATCATAAATGGATGTTGAGTTTTGTCAAATGCTTTTTAACTGCATCTACTGAGGTGATCATACGATTTTACCCTCCATTTTTTTAATGTGTACCAACTTGATTGATTGGCAGATATCAATCCATCCTGATACCCAGGGATAAATTCCATTCGTTCATGATGTATGATCCTTTTAATCCACTACTGAATTTGGTTTGATTATATTTTATTGAGGATTTTTCCATGCATGTTCATTACAGATATAGACCTATAATTTTCTTTTCTTGTAATATCCTTGTCCAGCTTTGGTATCAGATAATGCTGTCCTTGTAAAATGAAGCTGGAGGTGTTCCCTCCTCAGCTATGTTTTGGAAGTATTTAAGAAGGATTGGTATTCTTATAATGTTTGATTGAATTCACCAGTGAAACCATCTGGTCCTATGAACAAGCTGGGAAATATGAGAGAAAGGAAGCCCTTATTATGTCCTAATTAGAAAGTCTAACTGAAGAATCCTATGGTTAGGGAAAGAGGTCTTGGTTTTTATGGAAGTAAATTACTCTTAGTTTGAATGACAACTGCTCACATGCCACTGGGTTCTAATTGAGCATGACTTTAGGATATCAAATGATCATGTGACCACAGCTGCCCATCATCAACTGGGCATTATCAGATCACTGAGTCATAAAGTCATGTAGGCATTGTGCCTACATGTTGATGTGTCAACTGACACATCATAAGTTGACTGTATATAAAAATAACACAATTCAGGATTAGACCAAACAGTTATGAAAGGTTGTGCAAATTACATGTATCAATCACTCAGATTTCCCAGTCACCTACAAGGGTGAACTGCTGCTTTTTCAGTAACTTTCTTGCCTTAAGTCATTCAAAAGTTGTAGCTGCCTGGCTTGCTCAGTCCAAAGAGCATGCAACTCTTCGTCCTGGAGTTGTGAGTTCGAGCCCCATTTTGGGGGTAGAGATTACTTAAATAAATAAAACTTGTATTTATTTTTTTAATGTTTATTTTTTTTATTTTGTGTGTGTGTGTGTGTGAGAGAGAGAGAGAGAGAGAGAGAGAGAGAGACAGAACATGAGCAGGGGAGGGGCAGAGACAGAAGGGAAGAGAGAATCCCATCCAGGCTCTGCACACTGTCGGCACAGAGCCTGACACAGGGCTCAGTCCCATGAACCGTGAGATCATGACCTGAGCCAAACTCAAGAGTTGGATGCTCAACCAACTGAGCCACCCAGGCACCCTAATAAATAAAACTTTCAAAAAATGTGGCTGGATACTTTAAGGAATATCTGTGATAAATAGTACTCACACTTCCCCTCTCTGAGAGAAATGATGGCAATTTTTCTCCCAACAATGCAGGACTCATTTGTAACATGACATGTAGAACTATTGGAAGAATACAATATCTTAGTGTTACAAATGCTGTCCTGTTTCTATATATCACCGCAGGTGCTCTCTCTTTTACTCTCTCTTATTCCAGCTACCACTGAAAGGACTTGGTGAACACAAAAGAAGCTTTCCTCAAGTCCATATCATATAACTTTTGCCTTCACCATGTGGCTTCTCTGTTGGCACGAAGGCATGAGGTTAAGATATAACTAGGATGAACAGACCAACTGATTCCAGTATTCCCTAGCCTTTCCTATTTTTTAGCCCCAAAAGTCTCCCAGGAAACCCACAGTCCCAGGAAAACCAGTACAGCTAATCACTCTTAGTACAACCTGGCTGCCTTAACATTTACAAAGTGGAGGGGAATTCGGGAAATATGGAGTAAATCTTTAAAAACTATGGAATGGTTGCCGATGGATCAATGCATTCTTCTTTAGTTTCCTAGTTTTGAGACCTACTTCAAACTACTTCTCAGTCCCCTGGTATCTTGTAATCAATAGCCCATCGTGGTGGAAATAATACCTCTTTGTTTTGGCCTTCCCTCTAGTTCTGTTTTTTTTTGTTTTTTTTTTTTCCTACTGTTATTCACCATTGTTCCCTGAGATCACTTGCCTAATGATGTATTCATATATATCTTTACTTAAGTTGTGCTTTCGTAGGGAATAATTATAAGATGCATTCTATATTGATAAAAATATTTTTACTTGGATTTGAACTATAAAAGAAGCTGAAGTGATACTGAAAGGCATAATGAATATCAGACATGAATTTATATTATTCAGATACAAGGTTTTTCTTAAACATTCTTCTAAAGTTAAACGAAAGTAGATTATGAAAAAAATAAGAGTTTGGAACATTATGTCTCTTTTTTTTTTAATATAAAAAGCTACATAATTTGAATCAGGATTGAATCCTTCTTTGAAAGATCAGAGAATTAGCTCACCTGCATTTCCTCCCACATTTCCACCCATTATCTTCCAATTTTCATCATTTCTGTTAAATGTTTCTGCTATAACCTTAAGTTCCACAGTTGTCTCATGGAAATTATATTTTAAAATAGATTAAAAAGTCCTCTTACCATATAAAGACAAATAGAGATGGTTTCAGAATCTACATTACTTCATCCACACCTGTTTGAAAAATAGTCTCACATTTAAAACAAGTAAAGAAAATGCTAGAATATTTCTGATATTTCCCATCACTTCATTGATAGCAATTCAATTGTATCAAAGTTGTCATGTTTCTCAGCGTTCCTCAGTAGTGCATGTTCGAGCTCTCCCAGCAATTCAGCACACGCTTCAGTCTCTTTGCTAAAGCTTCTCTGGTCACAATCTGTTTTGTCACATTTATCTTAGCTTCTTGGATTTAATTGTCTAACGTGTTTGTTGTTTTGCTTTGTTTTTAGTATGTGTGAGAGCAATTTGCCGATGCTCCCACATAGGTTTCTGCATGCTTGTGGAGGTGTGAGCGCTGCCTTTATTTGGTTAAAAAATAAATAAATAAAAAGACTGGGTAGAAAATGTTTATTTCACACTCTGTCTCAGAACTTTTCAGACACAACGCTTTTGTCTTCTATGAAGAAATGGCACTCAGTCCCTTGCTTGTTTCTGTAAGAGTGATTCTGTTTGGTTGGATTTTGTCGTCAAGAAAGACCAACGGGTTTTAGATTTTGTTTTTCAACTTTTCAGGTTTGACAATGTATGTATTCTGTTTTTAGAGTTGAACAACACCTAGTTAAAATGGGGTCATATTTTATTTATCTGAAAACTGTGCTGATAGCTCATTTGTCTCCTGGCACTGATAGGCACTCACAAGAGATCTGGGCCCAGCTTGAATTTCACCCCACAGAAGTGATTTCTTTTTCCTTCTGATTGGTTGGTTGCCTAAATTCTTTTTTTTTTTTTTTATTTTTTTTATTCCTGACGTTCTGCAACTTAAAATGGATATGTTTCAGAGTCAATGATCTGTATCACTTCCCAGTGAGCTCTTGGAGGCTTCAAATTCAGTGATTCCTTCTTTTATGAATTTCCTTTCAGAAAAATGTTATTTTAAAATCTTTTCCTTCTCACTGTTAAGGTGCCTAGAAACACCAATTATCTTTAAGTGGGATTTTTTTTTCTGTCCTCATTATCTGTTACCTTATTCCTAATTTCTTTAAACTACATCCTTTTGGAAGTTTTTCCTTTTCTTTTTGTCACTGAGTCTATTTTCAGCTGTATCCATTCATTTCCTTGCATGTCTAATCATTCCTTAGTTCTGTGTGAGGTTCGCTTTATACTCAATGGACTTAACACAATTTTTCTTTTCAACTTTGAGTTCCTGTTTATTGGATATATTTTATCAATAAATCTCTATGGGAATTTTTTTTTCTGTGCCTTGAATTAGGTTTTTGTTAAAATTTGGTTCTTTTCTGTCTTTTTTCATGCTAGTTTTCTAAAAAATAAATACAGCATTTTTCTATAGTTGTCTGGCAATATATTTTCCCATTGGACACACTTGTGAAGACACCTGCCTGCATGTTCCATTCGTTATCATATTACCACTAATTTTCCTTGATGTCCCCCGCCCTCCCCCCTGCCCCGCCCTTTCTGCATTAGCTAAGACTTGATTTTGGCTCTGTTTCTGATTCATTCTGAGGCTTACTTTAAGAAGCTGCACATTCCACCTGTTTTTTTTTTTTTTTTAATTTTTTTAAATGTTTATTTTTGAGAGAGAGGGAGAGGCAGAGCGTGAGCTGGGAGGGGCAGAGAGAGAGAGAGAAACACAGAATGCGAAGAGGGCTCCAGGCTCTGAGCTGTCAGCGCAGAACCCCTGGCAGGACTTGAACTCACAAACTGAGAGGTCCTGACCTGAGCCGAAGTCTGACGCTTAACCCACTGAGCCTCCCAGGCGGCCCCTCCTTTCGTCATGTTATTAATTATTCCAACATTGTGAGTGAATGCATTTCATGGCCTGTTAAATCTCCTGCATTGTGGATTTATGGTGCCTCCAAGTTTTGTGCTTTTATAAAAGATACCCTTCTACAGGAGTTTGATTTTTTTTTAAATTTTTTTTTTTTTAACGTTTATTTATTTTTGAGAAAGAGAGAGACAGAGCATGAACGGGGGAGGGTCAGAGAGAGGGAGACTCAGAATCTGAAACAGGCTCCAGCAGGGCTCGAACTCACGGACCATGAGATCATGACCTGAGCAGAAGTCGGCCGCTTAACCGACTGAGCCACCCAGGCGCCCCAGGAGTTTGATTCTTGATTTCGGCTCAGGTCATGATCCCAGGGTCGTGGGAGTGAGCCCTGCGCTGGGCTCAGCTCTGTGTGAAGCCGGCTTAAGATTCTCTCTCTCTCTCTCTCTCTCTCTCTCTCTGTCTCTCTCTCCCTCTGCTCCATTTCCCCACTCACACGCGTGTGTTCTAAAAACAAAACAAAACAAAAACAAGAAAAGAAAGAAACAGAAAAAAAAGAGATCTTTCTAGGGGCCCAGTTGTCTTGCTCTCAGATCACTGAGCCCAGGTCCATGACTCCCCATCACCAACCAAGGAGACTGAGTTGGTATCCAGACGCGTAGCAAAGCTGTTAACCAACCACAGAGCAAGTGGGGGAATTGTGGTCCTCTCTTATGCCTCTATCCCCATGCAATGCCCTTTCTGCTCTGACGAGCTCTTTAGATTAGAAATGATCTCCCTGCCCCCCTTCCTTTACTCCCAGCCCAGAAGAAATCATGACAGTGAACCCTGGTACTTTGCATGCCTAAGGCTAAACTTGTTAGTATTCTCCAATCGCTTGTGCTTCTCTAAACCTTGAGAAATAGTGAACGTGAAGCCTAACTTCTTAAGTTTTATCTTGCAATATTTGAGTAGCTGAACATCAAGTGACTAGAAAACTATAAATTAGATATATTGTAATGTAGCAAGTCTAAAAGTGTTGAAGTAAAGTTCACTAGAACTAAATATTCTGAGTTGAAACTCGTGAAAGAATGTCTAATTTATCATGATATAAAGAGGTCAACATTGATAATCACAAGCAAAAACTGTCACTTGAATACCAAAGGGCACTTGTTTTAAATATTAATTGATGCACAGCATGAACAAATAAACATTAGTGGGATAGCAAAAGTAGTTATTTCCTTTTTTACATTTTTTTAATGTTTATTTATTTTTTGAGAGAGACAGAGGCAGAGTGCAAGTGGGGGAGGGGCAGAAAGAGAGAGAAGCTTCTATTACTTGTATAAGCTTTCAGACACATTTATAGATGAAGAAACTTAGGTTGAGAGAAGTAAGCACTTGGCCAAGGACACCCAAGTAATTAGGAGACATCAAGTTTCCAACCAGGCAGGTTAACTCACCTGGCCTTGCACCCTTGCTTCAGGAATGGATGGATTTCTCCACAGCCTACAGCTCCATGCCTTACCTCACTGTTCCTTTCCTCAGACAAGAACATAATTATATAAAATCATTGTCATTAACCTGGCCTTATATACTACAGGCTAATGTTTCATATTTTGACCTTCAGATAATTGTTGACTGAAAAAAAAAGCCAACTTCCAAATAGATTAGTACATGCTTTATTTGTCATCTTAGGGAGACTAGAGCCCAGGAGACATCAGATTGCTCTGAAGAACTGGTCCGAAGCTTGTTAGCTTACAGAGATGGCAAAAAAAAAGGGGGGATGGGGTATATTTGCTTGTGAGCAGTTCTCCAAGGTATAATTGTGTGTCATCGGCTATAATTTGTTTGGTTGTAAAAAAGGTTTCCCGATTTCCACATAGACACAGGGAAGACCGTTACGCTATCCTAATACATGTTTCTATCATACCTGATTGCTCAAAAATAGTGCCTGCACGCCTCTGCCCAAATGGCTTTCTGGTTCTTGTTTCAGATATCTCCTTGAGGTCACCTGAAATGGTGCAAAAGGCTAACACCCATCATCTACTTTAATGTCGTGCAGTTTTAGCTGAATATTTACTTATATTCTTTTTTTCTCACATTTACTATTGAGTTTAGGTGTACAGTTCTTGAAAACAAAAGGAGGGCAACCACTCATTTTAAGCTTTGAAAGCGTAACGGTGCAAGTTTCTATTTTAGCATTTATTTTTGCTCATGCAAAACTCTTTGTTTATGTGCCAATATCCATCGCTTAATTCTTATTACCTGGAAGATATAGAAAGTTTCTTAATCCTTGTTGTATTCCTAACCCAGCATTTTTGCTTGTCACTTAGGAAAAACTCCTAATGTTCACTGGACTTAGTTGAATGGCTGTGAGAAGGTTCTAAACAACAAATAAATAACATCTATGACAAAAGATCGCTTTAAGATAATGGGCACTAGCTTAACATGAGCCTACCAGTTGCATTCGAAGAGGGAAAAAAGCATACACTTCTTTATCAGGGACTTGAAGATCTATACTCTTTCCACACACGTACTCCCTCCCTTCCTAGTCACCAATAAGTCAGGGATTTTCAGTTACTTGGTTCTGATTGTGACTCAGGAACACAGGTTTGCTCTTTCTCAGCAAAGGTTTAAGTCCAGCTTCACAAATAATAAAACATCGGTAGTTGTTTAATGAAATGTATAAAGTAAGGGATCAAGGCTAACTTTTCCAGAACTCACTATAAAATTGAGAGATTGGTCACACATTCACCTTGAATTTCAGTCATTCTTGAGACCGTGATGAAATATGCCATCATTTTCTGAAAATAGCAATATGCAAGGGAGTAGGGTACGTCCTAAATCCATAGTCATCTTAACATATATTGAAAAAAAATGCGCTAAACTATCATGGATGTCGATCTTACAAGAGTGCTTTGAATTTGACTCACTCCCTTCTTTAAAAAAAAAAATGTTTATTTTTAGGAGAGAGGGGGAGAGAGAGAGAGAGAAAGTAAGGGAGGGCAGAAAGAGAAGGAGACACAGAATCCGAAGCAGGTTCCAGGCTCTGAGCTCTCAGCACAGAACACAATGCAGGGCTCAAACCCACAAACTCCGAGATCATGACCTGAGCCAGAGCCGGAGGCTTAACTGACTAAGCCACCCAGGCGCCTTTGACTTCCTATCTTCTCTATTGCATCTTTTTTCTTCTTTTCTATCACCTCACAACCTAAGGCAATTTTCTTTCTCATGAGTACTCCTAAAATGTTTCTTTGTAAATCTATCACTGTAGCTTCACTGGTAATTTGGCGGCAGGGTTGTGGGGGCGGGGGGAGGGGGGGCACCTGGATGGCTCAGTCTGTTAAGCATCTGACTCTTGGTTTCAGCTCAGGTTATGATCTCATAGTTCATGAGCTCGAGCCCCACATTGGGCTCTGAGCTGCCCTTGCAGAACCTGTTTGGGACTCTTTCTCTCTCTGTCTGTCTCTGACCCTCCCCTGCTAGTGCACACGCTCTCTCTCTCTCTCTCTCTCTTTTTCAAAATAAATGCATAAACTTAAAATAAATAAATAAATAAATAAATAAATAAATAAATAAATAAAGGTACATAGGGCCTTCCAGTGATTTCTGAAGAGGCATGATCTCCTGATATGAAAAGCAACAAGAGAAGGAGTGAGCAAGGGCAGAACTCTCCATGACTTTTATGTTTTCTGGTAAATGCACAGTTGCCATAAAAATTCAGTACAGAGTCATTTTTAAAGGATTAGAATGTAGAAGCAGCCCATCTTTAGCATGCTACATGAGGAAACAGCTGAATTTTATTATAATGTCTAGTATAACACCTTTAGTTTAACATTCGTATCAAACTCTCAATATTTGGCATTGCAGTTGTCTCAAAAGCAAAATTCTCATAAACTTCTAAAAGCAAGTAAGTGTTTCTCAGCTTAAACACACAACATGAAGCCGCAGGTTAAGAAGCACCATGGTTTTTTTTTAAGTTTTGAAAAACGTATCAGTCGGATAGGAGTGATGAAGAGGAAGGTCTGGGGGAGCCACTGCTAAAGGGTGTGCAATTTCTTTTTGGGGTGATGAAAGTATTCCAAAATTCAGGGGCATCCGAAAGGTATCCACTTCCTGAAATGTGACCATGTTTCTCTCTAAGCGCACCTAAGAGTATTTTCTCTTTTTGAGTATAATTATAATAAGATTTTATTTTTTTCCGTTCATTTATTTTATTTTCACAGAGAGAGAGAGAGAGAGAGAGAGAGAGAAAAGGAGCGAGGAAAAGGCAGAGAGAGGAGGATAGAGGGTCCCAAGTAGGATCTGTGCTGACCACAGAGAGCCCGATGCAGGGCTCAAACTCACAAACCCGTGAGAACATGACCTAAACCGAAGTCGGACGATTAACTCACTGAATCACCCAGGTGCCCCAATGATAATAAGATTTTAAAAGTAAGTGATTCAAAAAACAGTTTAGTTTATAGCAACCCATTACGTTTACTAAACTGTGATTAATCTTAAAAGCAAGACTCTAACTGTTATATTTTCACATAGATTTATTCATTCTGTTTCCTCATCCATAAAATGGGGGCATGTATCTTATGATGATGTAATGTATGCAAAGCAATTAGAATTTTTCCTAGTGCCTAGAAGTCATTTTATAATTACTTATTATTAATTCTTAGTGGACAGTGTATATTAATTTTTCCAAAAGACTGTTTTTAGGGACACCTGGGTGGCTCAGTCGGTTAAGCGTTTGACTCTTGGTTTCAGCTCAGGTCATGATCCCATGGGTTTGTGAGTTCAACCCTCCCTGTTAGGATCTGTACTTGAGATTCTCTCTTCTCTCTCTCTCTCTCTCCTGCTGGCACTCGCTCTGACTCTCTTTCTCTGTCTCTCAAAATAAATAACCATAAAAAAAAAAGAATGTTCTTATTCTCCACGAAATAATTTTCATATTTACATTAAGTTTTTTTTTCCCATTTTTTTTTCTCCAAAAGCTGTCAACTCTTCTAAGAACGTGAGATCTTTGAACACCAATTTTCAACTCAATTATTTTGGAATATGTTTGTGTGATCACAAAACTTCAATTTTTTTTTTTTCAGAAATCCTAGGTCTTTACAGAAAACAGGACGATCCAATCTGAAATGAAAACAAAGTTAAAGGAATACAATTCAACTCGCATAGATATTGAAACTTTTTTAAAGATAGAGGTTGTCATTTTTTTAAAGTTTATTTATTTATTTTGAGAGAGAGAGAGAGAGAGAGAGAGAGAGCATAAGTGGGGGAAGGGAAGAGAGAGAAGGAGACAGAGAGAGTCCTAAGCAGACTTTGATCTGCCAGGAGGAGCCCGACTTGAGGCTCGAAACCATAAGCCATGAGATCATGACCTGAGCCTAAACCAAAAGTTGGATGCTCAACCAACTGAGCCACCCAGGGATCCCTAGATTTCCTCAATAATTCTATGCTCCAATTTACCATTCCCCCATCGAAAAATCTCAATATTAATCCAATTCTTCATGCTCAAGTCAGTAATTTATTACACATTTTCATGATAAAATTTGGTGCTTACCCAATTGTAACTGTGAATGGATGGATGTGGCAACTCCAGCCAGAGAAAGGAGTGATTACCAAGGTCCCAATCCCTTTGGAAATTTAGGTTTGGGTCACAACCTGGTCAGCTTCATGGGCTTTTGACCTGTGTAGTCATGAAGGGTCCTGTGCTTAGAAGGACCTCATGCTTGGCTTATTGCTCTGCTGTGAATGTCTCGAAATTCTTAGTAATGTTTGAACACAGAAGTACTGTTATGTAGCTGGTTCTAGGTCATGAAGCCAGATAAGCTACCAAGTTCTGTGGTAATAGTTAAGGATGGGGAGGAAATTAGCCTGGTGGAGTCAAGGAGGGAGATGAGTATAAAAAGTACTCTGAGACCACTTGCAGCAATGGTGGTCGTATTTCTCCCCACTGTCTTCTCATACGTTTCCCCTCAAAAACAGGCTCACGAGAACTATGGAGAAGCTGCTTTCCAAACATGGTTTGGAGAAGAAGATCTATGTGAAGCAAGAGATGGGTGGGAGGTGTCCTGCTTATATTCGCACCCAAGAAAAACTTCTATGGGGAGGATAGCTAGTTGACAGCCGCCAGCTGCCCCAAGATCAGCCAGTGTGTTCATGACAGACTGTGCTTCTCCAATGACTAAGCAGTTTGATGTGCTGTAGCGTGTTGTGACCTTCTTAATAGGAATAAGTGATTTGAATCACTCACATTCACTGACTATTCTTAACATTGTACAGCTTTTCATCTTACTTGAACTGGGTCATCAGGAAAATGATCCTCGCCTTGGAACAAAACATACGCTTTCAGCATTCTTTCCACATGATTGTAGAAAAATAATCTCAAGTGAATTCCATGGTAGCTTTTACATGAATTGCTGCTGCTGCAAATCAGTGGGAAATGCATGTGGGGGGAAAAAAACCCTATTATGTTTTTGTTTCTTAATCCAGTTAGATTGTATTGATTGCATATTATATTGCATAGTGCCTCTTGGAATTAACTATAGCTTTTTTTGTTTTTTTATTTAGCATCACAAACTTTTGAAATGTTCAAACATGAGAAAGGCTTATTGAAGGAAATACGCTACTATTAATATTTCTTATGGTACTTACATCACGATAACATGAAAAGTAAAATGGCTGCTTTTGAGTGCTAGAAAAGAAAGTAGAAATAAGCATAGTTTCTCAGCACACTTCATTAGGAAATGTTTAAGTTAATTTTGAAATTCTTAGTATAAATAAGATTTTGTTTCATCTCAATTGGTAGTTAATACAAGTATATGGGATGAGTTAAGTTTTAGTAGCCGGTAAATTGGGGTGGTTCTTGAATCTTTCTTTGGCTGTGTCTTCCCTTCATTTCATATCAATCAGAAATTCTTGCCAACTTTATGTCTTAAATCTTTTTTGAAGCTCTCTCCTCCACTCAATTTCCACTGGCATAGGGCTAACTCGGGTGCTCGTTAGCTCTTCGTTCGGGTACTCAAATTCCGGCCTCCCTTGTGACCCTCCTCCTCATTGCTGGGCAGTATGATTATTATGAAATGGAAATAGGGTCATGCCTCTGCAATTTACATCTGTCAGGGACTTCCCACAGTCTAGTTTTAGATAAAATACTTTTTGACAATATGTTTGAGACCGTTTGTGATCTTGCTTCTGCTTGGTCCTCAGACTCACCCTTGTTATTACTCTCTACAAAAACTCTGTGCTCTGGCTGTACTGAACTACTTGTCTTTGTTTGCAGGTTTCATGAGTGTTCACAGCTTTGCAAGTTGCATCTGTCAATACTGCCTGGAATACATTTCCCCCAGTTCAATAACAAAAAAATAGAACTCATTACTCTTTTTCCACTTAGATTTTTTCTAAAGTTCATAATTAACGTGGATACGCTGCCATTGAAAAGAAAAGTGGGTGGGGAATGGGCTAAATGGGTGATTGGTATTAAGGAGGACACTTGTGATAAGCACTGAATGTTGTATGTAAGTGATGAATCACTGAATTCTAATCCTGAAACCAATATTACACTACATGTTAACTAACTAGCATTTAATATTTATGTATGTATGTATGTATGTATGTATGTATTTATTTTTATTTTTGAGAGACAGAGAGAGACTGAGCATTAGTGGGGGAGGGGCACAGAGAGAGGGTGACTCAGATTCCGAAGCAGGCTCCAGGTTCTGAGCTGGCAGCACAGAGCCTGAAGCAGGGCTCAAACCCATGAATCCTGAGATCATGACCTGAGCTGAAGTCAAGGTCAACTGACTGGGCCACCCCGTAACTAACTAGAATTTAAATAAAAGCTTAAAACAAAGAAAACCAAAAATATCCAATAAATACTCAAATGCCTTCAAAAAATAAATTTTAAATTTAAATTTCACCTAAAAAATAAAAAAATACAATAAAAAACCTCAATATAAAAACATCTAATTTGTTCATGATACAGTAATATAATGTATGCATGTTAAATATTATTTCATTTCCCATTTCAGAATAATTGAATGATAATATCATATGACATTTCCCCTAAGCCAACTTCACTGATTTTCCTCTGATAAGCAAGCAGGCAAATAACAAATGACTTACCTTGAATTAAGCACCTCCTCTTCTGCCATTTCCTCGAATAAATTTCTAATAGGTACCTTCAGGTACTGTATCTGGAAAATATTCTAACATGTCCAGGAAATTCTTAAACTTAAAGACTATCTGTTCCCTTCCATATCCTAAAAGTCTTGAACAATACTTACTGCATGGTAAGTGCTCATGTAATATTTAGAGAATGAAAGACGTCAAGTAATTAGAAACTAAACTCAATTTTGACTTTTCAGTGTTATTTTGAAAATTTTATCAAAATGGCAAAACACAACTATTCAGATATACAAATATATCTGGCCGTGTTCTTGTTTAAACGTTATAAATATTAAAATACAGTGTATTCCAATAGCATTTTTATTTGCCTATGTATGTGGTACCTTATTAGTTGCTTGAGGAGCTCAGATAAATAAAGCACTGGCTCTTTAATCAATATGTTTTCATACTATGAGTGGGTGATGAAAAAATGGCTGGTGCCGTTAACTGTATCCTGTGTTACTACTATTTAATCACCTAGAAGATATTTAGAGGTGAAATTTAATCATGTTGTAACCTTAATTCCTGTGTGTGAAACAATTTGAACACATTCAAAATATGCCTGTTATGGCAATATAGGCATATTTATGCACAACAATCACTGGACATAATAGGTAATTAGTTAATATTTTTGGGTTGAATGAACACATCAGTATAAATACATAATTCATCAACTATAACCCTTTCATTTTTAAAAAAAGAGAATGGCACTTCAACACAACAACAAAAAGAGTGAATAGATGCAATTATATACTTTTGATCAACCTACTTTTTTCTGTTTTTTTTTTTTTTTAAGTAGGCTCCATGGTCAATGTAGGGCTTGAACTCACAACTCTAAGGTCAAGAGTCACATGCTGTACCAACTGAGCCTGCCAGGTGCTCCCCCAATCTATTTTTTACATGCAAAAAACTTTAAAAAAACCATAATTGTAAATTCCCTGTATCCCCAGTAAACTTTATAGCTCAAATCCGAGAGTTTTTAAAATCAACTTTGTCGAAATTATATTAATTTATATAAGCTTTCTTAAGAAACTGATAAATGTGAAGGCTATAAAGTAGTGTAGGTTTGTGGCATTTATTTTTCATACGTCAGATGGGGAAGTCCACTCAGTGAGAACGCCCAGACTGCCCCATGCTGTCCACTCTGATTGCATCTTGTGAGCTTTGTTTTCTCTTTTTCCATTAAAAACTAGGTTCCTAGTTTTCAGAGCTTTGATCTCTGACCCCGGCATTATAATTTGATGCAAATAACTTTTGAAAGGCTGATATTTCAGGACATTTTTGCAAATTCCCTAAGTGGGCTTTCTTATATTATATAATGTTATCATAAATTACCACAAATTTAGGGGCTTAAAATAACATAGACATTATGTCACATTTCTGTAGATCTGAAGTCTAGCTTCCCAGGGTCTCAGAAGGCCCAAATCAAAGGGTTCCCAGGGCTGTGTTCTTCTCTGCAGGCTCTAGGAGAAAATCCATTTTCAGGCTTATGCAAGTTGTTTCTGGGATTCACTTCCTCATGGTTGTGGGGCTAAGATCCCCATTTTCTTGTTGGCTTTTGGCTAGAAATCAGGGGTCCTTTTCAGCTTTCAGAGGCTCCTGGCTTTCCTTGGCTCTTGGCCCAATTCCTCCATCTTCAAACCAAGAAGTGTGGGTCAGATTCCTTGCATTCGTGTTTAGTTGACATGAGGCAACAGAGATTTTTTTTTCTTCTTGTGGAAAGCATATTAAATAAATTAACTATAAATACTGAGTATTTGGGGTGCATATTATTCTATAATGGTGCTCTGTCTCAAAGAAAGAGTGCAAAGAAGGAAAACATAAAAGAAATTCTTCATTAAAAGTCTCTCTGATATCCCTCCTCTTAGGTGTTTTATTGGTGGTGGTATTGTTATAAGTTGCTGTTAAAAATACAGCTCCGGACCAAAGCCATCAAAGGGCCAGTGCATTTGGTGTTCCTTCTCCGCCATCTTTAGCGTGTTCATATCGAACACTCATCTTCATAGAATGGCTGTGAGCTTTAGACACCCTGTCACTATTCGAAGCATAAAGAAAAGACTAGAAAAAAGATAAAGCGCCCAAGTGCAAAAGCATAAGTGCGTACCCATGGAATCTGGCCATTCTTTAAAACATTCCCAACAGGTCCACTCAGTGACTTGTTTTCATCTCATTATTGGAACCATGCTACATTGCTTTCTCTAGATGAAAAATAACTAGGAAAAATAGTGGCGCTGAATTGATTGGGTTGGTGGACACTGTTGTGTCTGAGACATTATCATCAGACAAAAGAGTATTTGAGTATTTGAGTATTTCTTGTCTTACACTTAATACAGAAAATAAGGGAAATCAAACTTATGTGCCTTGGTGACCTAAAATGTTCATTTTGTTTGGATTGAAGGAATCAATAGTCACTAAGCTTCAGATAGGGAATTCAGTTTTAATTTGTAGATTATAGATCATATAGTAATATTTTATGTTGTTTTCAATTGTTAATTATTCTGAAAAGTTATTGAAAATTTTAATGTTAACTTTGTGTGATTAAGCCAAATATCTCAAAAGTGCTGGCAATTCTAGGCCCAATATATTATGAAATGTAGAATGGTGTGAATGTATAATCTTCTGCTTTATCTCAAATCATACCTCTGCATATCCCAAATCAAGCTTTTAACTTGACTTTCTGTTATGTTTCTGTTATGTTATGTTCAATAACATATCAGTTAAGTTAAATTTGAACTAATATATCCTAATCTATATAATATTTACACATCTGACTTATGTGACATTTTTTGACTATCATTCAAAAATAGCAATGCTATAGCATAAGCTATCTAAAAACAACAACAATTAAAATCATGCTATTTTATACTTTCAATGGTCTTTGTCCTTGAACTTAAAAAAAAAATCAGCCTCAGATCAATGAATGTTAATAAGATTTTGTCATGTAACCAGAAAATCAACAATATGCTTTTACTGCACTGTTCTCTTGTCTGGATGGCATAGTGTAGATGATGGGTAATAAAAAAAATGAGATTCAAAGCAATTATTTCCCCAGCCATTTGGTCCTGGGATAATTGTAGTCATTTGAAAATATTTAGGTCTGAACCAAATGAACTTACTATTGTATAAAATATGAAAGTCAAAATATATAATAGTAATCCTTGAATTTCAAGGGTAAATCACTTAGCTATAGTAATTTAAAGTCCTTGAGTATTTATTATAAAGTGTACTGCACAATATGAATATACAAGTGGCTATATATCCCCCAATAACGCATTGATATTCAGCTATTTCAGTAATGAAATAGACCTCAGCAGAGGACTGTTCTATGATAGAAACAATCATTCTTAGTGAGGTATGTATTTAAGGCTATGTCAACTTGTGAGAAACTTACTAGGTCTTTTGGTTTAAAACCTTCTCTGTTTAATAAGTTAAAATATTGTTTAGAGCATTCCAAGGACATTTTATTCTAAGGGCTTTTCGTCATAAAATATTTTCAGTGTAATATTTGCTATCATGTGAAAGTTCTAGAAGTTAGTACATTTAAGAATTTAAAATTTGTCAGAGTCAGATGTGAAGTTGTCTTTTAGAAAGTGAGACCTAGGAGACAGACTAATGTTCCAAATAACACAATAGTACTTTTATGTACAGAAAACACACAGTTTTTAAAACAATACAAAACAAAACCAAATTGGTAGACACAGCAGGACACTTGTAAGAAGAATTGAGCTAGCGTAGCTGACAAATTGGAGAAGAGTGATAGTAGGCTGGAAGTACCATCTGAAACATCTGTGCACTGAAGAAATTGAAAGAGTTTGCCTGCTCTGGAAATTTCTTTCTCCATGAACCCCACTGGCCTCTCAGAGCAAAGGTCTAAAAGTTCACTAGGATGTGCCCATTCTAATGCAGTCGAGGGAAGGAAACAGTAACCACGAGGGAGGGACAAGTACCTTCACTCAGATTGTTGGTTTATAAACACCTGGGGTGCTTCTGGAGTGTAATGTGAAACTGGACCCTTAAAGCTGAGGGCAGGGAAAGTCTGAAGAAAGCGGCAAGCCACTCCAGGTTGGTAGGTGACAGTTTTAATAAGCAAAGGAACTTCCATAGGAGGCTTATTTGGGGTGGCAAGATTAATGGATCCCAGCACTTCCCTCCTCCCACCAAATATTAAAAATTTATATAGAGGCCATAACTGGGTTCAGTAACATATGTGATGCAGGTATTCTCAACACCACATTACTCTCTCAAAGCTCTATTCTTGGAGCAGCCTCTGGTGGTGGAAAAGGCAAGTAGAACCCATACCCCCAGGGGAAGGGAAAGGAGCCTCAGAGAGCCCAGGCTCCAGCTCCTGGGTCAACGGGCAGTCACGTCTTCTCAGTGACACCCCTCAACACACATCCTCCTCATCTATCTATAAAACAAAAGCCGAAATCTGAATGAGGAATAACGCTGCTGGATTTAGGACATTTGAAGGCCAGTTTCAAGGTCCTCGTATGATAGGTGAAGTGGAATATCATTTGAAGGTAAAAACAGATTGATTAAAAATATAAAGCTGTAGAGGCGCCTGGGTGGCTCAGTCGGTTAGGCATTGGACTCCTGATTTTGGCTCAGGTCATGATCTCATGGTCATGAGATTGGGCTCCACACCAAGCGTGGGGGCTGCTTGAGATTTTCTCTCTTTCTGTCCTTCTCCCCTGCTCACGTGCTCTCTCTCTCTCAAATAAATTTTTTCTTTAAATATAAAGTTGCATATTTAAATCCTATGGAAATCACTATAAATATACGAAAGATATGTAAGTAAAAAGCCAATGGAGGAGGTAAAATGATATAATAGATAATGTTGATTTAACACCAAAAAAGGCAGAGTAAGAGTATGCAAAGAAGAGATGAAATGAGTAGAAAGCAGCTAGCAATTTGGTATATTTTTAATCCAACTATGTCCACAGTCTCATTAACTATGAATATATAAATATAACTTTTTAAGAACTGCAATTGTCAGATTGGATCAAATAGCAAAATCCAATTCTATGTTGTCTATGGGAAATACAGGAAATATGATAAAGTTGGGTTAAAAGTAAAAAGGATGGAGAAAGACATACCATACAAACACTCGCCCAGGAAAAAGATGGAATAGCTATATCAATGTCAGAAAAAGCAAGCTTCAGAACCACGTATATACTCAGGGTTAAGAGACGCAACATTATATTATGATGAGGAGTCGGTTCTTCAAGACGACATCATGACCCCAGATGCATATGTCCTTCATAACAGGGCATCAACATAAAGAGGCAAAAATGGATGCTAGAAAAATGAACAGAGACTTCAACAATCCTTTCTCCGTAATTGCTAGAACAAATAGATAATCAGTAAGAGTAGAGAAGACTTGAATGTTATCAACCAAATAGTCCTAGTTGATATTTGTAGAACAAGCCACCCAACAACAGCAGAACACACATTCTTTTCAAGGACATGTTGAACATTCATTAAGATACGCCATATAATAGGCCATTGAAACAACCAAACACCCAATTTCAAAGACTAGGAATCATAGCAACTACATTCTAATTGTATAATGGACCTGAATTATAAATCAATAATCAAAAAATAGCTGAAAACTCCTCAACTATTTGGAAATTAAATATCCCAATTTAAAAAGTTTTGAATTTAATACAAGTAAAAATACAACATATAAAAATATGTGGGATACAGCCAAAATAGTGCTTTCAGGATAATTTATAGTATTAAATATTTACATTAGAAAGGACTAGAGTCCCAGACCAATAATCTAATGTTTTATCTTAAGAAATTTAAATTTTTTTTAACGTTTATTTATTTAGAGAGAGAGACAGAATGCAAGTGGGGGAGGCACACAGAGAGAGGGAGACACAGAATCCCAAGTAGGCTCCAGGCTCTGAGCTGTCAGCACAGAGCCTATGTGGGGCTTGAAGTCGTGAGATCGTGACCAGAGTTGAAGTCAGACACTTTACTGACTGAGCCACCCAGGCACTCCTTATCTTAATAAATTTAAAGAAATCTTAATAAATTTAAAGAAACGTAGGCAAATTAAATCCAAAGCAAGTAGAAAGAAGGAAATAATAAAGGCTGGAGAAGAAATTAATGACACTGGAAACAGAAGAAAATAGACAAATTCAATGCAAGCGAAGGGATACTCTTTGCAAAGTTTGATAACATTGATAAGCCTGTTGTTACAGTGACAACAACAGAATTTTCTGCAGGAAGAATGAAAAGCTGCCAGTATTAAGAATGGGAATTAAGAGGACAGCAGTACTGATAACATCAGTTCTAAACTGAATCCACGTCTTTGAGGAATTTGCCCTACGGACAGCCTGTGACCTCAGTGCCATCACAGACATGGGTTTGAGAGTGATGGATTTGAAGCCCTTAGTCAAGTCCATTCCTGGGACTTGATAGTAAATGAAGAAAATCTTCATGGCCACAACTTCAGAAACCTCCACGTTATACAAACAAAACGGGGTGGGGCTGTGCTACAGTAGACGAGACAAGCGAGACAGAACTCACAAATCCAATCTGTAGTGCTTTGCTAGATCTTGGGTCAAAAACAAACAAATACAAATATCTATGAAAGATAGCCAGTTGGATATTTGGGGGAAATTAGTATACAAACTCCATGACATACTTGACAAAGAACATGCTTATGTATCGGTGCTAAATTTTCTGAGTGTGACAATTTTTTTTCGTTTTTTTTTCAATATATGAAGTTTATTGTCAAATTGGTTTCCATACAACACCCAGCGCTCATCCCAAAAGGTGCCCTCCTCAATACCCATCCCCCACCCTCCCCTCCCTCCCACCCCCCATCAACCCTCAGTTTGTTCTCAGTTTTTAAGAGTCTCTTATGCTTTGGCTCTCTTCCACTCTGAGTGTGATAATTTTACCGAGCTAGATAGAATGTCTTTTATTGAAAGGAAATGCATGCTCTAATATTTAAGTGTGAAGTATCAGAAACTTAGTTTCAAATAATAAGTATGTGATTCAAGATGTGTATTGTTGTAAGTGGATATGTTTAGGTAGGTAGTGAGAGATAAGGATTATATATAGCAAATAATGAAATCTGGACACGCTAGGTAAAAGATATATGAATGTAAACTTTTAGTTCCTGAACATCAGAGATTTTTATACTAAAATTTGACGTATAAACAATAGCTGTAGGGGCACCTAGGTGGCTCAGTTGGTTGAGGTTCTGACTTTGGCTCAGGTCGTGATCTCACAGTTTGTGGGTTCGGCCCCAAATCAGCCTTTGTGCTGACAGCACGAGCTTGCTTCAGGTTCTGTCTCCTTCCCGCTAGTGCTCTCTCTCTCTCTCTCTCAGAAATAAATAAACATTTTTGAAAATTAGAGGTACCTGGGTGGCTCAGTCGGTTACGCGTCTGACTCTTGATTTCGGTTCAGGTCATGATGTCAAGGTTCATGAGTTCCAGCCGGGCATCGGGCTCTGCTCTGTCAGTGCAGAGCCTACTTGGGATTCTCTCCTTCTCTTTCTGCCCCCACCCCCCACCTCCCTCTCTCAAAATGAATAAACTTAAAAAAATTAAATATGCCCCCCCACTCCCAGCCTTCCCTTGTCAAAGAACAAATACTAGCTGTATACAATCCTTTATTATATAGGCAGTTGAAAAAAAGCCAATCCAGCGCACGACGCTTAAAATTTCTTGGTTGTTATGTGCTTGAGTACCTAAGCCCCTGCATATCTCAGTTCCTCACCTTCTACCTGCATATCTCAGTTCCTCACCTTCTACCTCACCTCCTCCAAATTCCAGCAAAAGCCTTAGTAGTTGCACCACTACCTGATGTTCTTACCGCTTTTATTTGGGGGGAAATCGGCTTCCAAAATTCCACCCTGAATATTAGCATTCTAAGTATCAACTGGTAGCATACTCTTTCCAAAGGGCTGAGCCTGAGTCACAGAAGGTAGTGTTCAATTCTAAGGAAGCAGAGGCAAGGGACGAAGTGGGGGGAGGCGGGGAAGGAGGGAGAGCCAATACAAATGTGGATAATTGAAAAATCGCAGAATACCATTATGACTCTTAAGAGCTCAGAGTGACTTCATTTCTGATCCTTCTATTAGAAAGGAGAGATAAGAATGAATTTACCACAAATTACTGACACCTATTTGCTGAAGTTTACCGCATGGAGCCTTAACTCCCACACGTTATCAGATCGCGTAAGTGAATGGGCCAAATGAGGCCTTCTACCAGCTTTCACAGAGAGTCCTCAGGAGGTGGGGGGAGCACACATGGGCATTTTGCAAGGTACCGTCAGGTTGTGCACACAGGAAGATTCTGTGCTCGGTCAGAGTTTATGGTCACCCTGGAAACAGAAACAAGAGATAGCAAGGTGGAGAAGATCTGAATGACACAGCGTGTGCGAGGGGAAGCTGTGGGTGGTGGGGACTGGATTTATGGAGCCGTTTCTAACATGCAGAATATAGCAGAAGGGGTGGGTTGTTATTTCCAAGATTAGGCTGTAGACAGACTGGCTGCCATGTTGGGTGCTCTCTTTCACACTCTCTTGTATTTGCTCAGGAGCAGCCCTGTGGGAAGCTCACGTGGGAAGAGATTGAAGCCTGCAAAGGACCATATAAATGGGCTTGTAAGTGGATTCATCCTAGCTTTTCACCTTGAGGCTTTAGATTGACCATCGCCTCAGCTGGCCAATGGCTTGACTATAATTTCAGGATAGACCTTGAGACAGAGGCATTCAACTAACTCACACTCCGATTTTTGACTCCTAAAAACTTCTAGAAAATACATATTTCTCATTTGAAGCCATTAAATCTGATGATAATTTCTTACACAGCAATAGATAATATACTCTCCTATCGCGTCCTCCTTTGTGGGCTAGGTCATATTTTCCCTCATGTCTGGAGCTTGCAAATAGTATGGCCTGTATAAAAGTCTCTTCTCTAATGCTTCTTCTTTTTAACTGCAGCTCCTTATTAAAATCTAAACTGCTAATCACATCACCTTTACAAGACATTGTCAAGACTTCCCATGTGTTTAAAGGGGCTCCTGGGTGGCTCAGTCAGTTAAGCCTCTGACTTTGGCTCAGGTCATTATCTTATGGTTCATGAGTTCAAGCCCCTCATCAGGCTCTGTGCTGACAGCTCAGAGCATGAAACCTGCTTCAGATTCTGTGTCTCTCCCTCTCTCTCTGCCTCTACCCTGCTCATGCTCTGTCTCTGTCTGTCAAAAATAAATAAACATTAAAACAAAAAACAAAAAACAAAAAAAACTTCCCGTGTGTTTGCTTAAGTTATCACAGGTTGGAATTATATTTTCGTATGATTATTTGACCAATGCCTGATATTTCCATTAGATTGTAAGCTTCATGAGACAAGGTTTTGTTTTCTTTTGATTTTAATTCAATCATTGATCAGAATGCCAGACACAATTCTTGGATAGTATTATTTATTCAAATAACATATGATTATATGAGAGGCATAACTACCAGATGAGTAGTGCAAACTTTTCAAAGTTTCCAGGAGTTTCATCTGGAAATTCTAGTAACACAACAAAAATAAAAATAAGAAGAAATTTGTTAAATCATTTGGAGATTTAATTTCACATCAAAAATGCTTTTCCTAATGAGAATTAATAGTCATGGGAAAAAAAATCTCTTGTTTGAATAGAACAAAAATAAAATGTATAGAAATACTTAGAAATATTCAGAAATTTTTAGGGGTGCCTGGGTGGCTCCTTTGGTTAAGTGTACAACTCTTGATTTCAGCTCAGGTCATGATACCACAGCTCATGGGTTTGAGCCCCATATCGGGCTCCGAGGCTGACAGTGTGGAGCCTGCTTAGGGTTCTCTCTCGTTCTTTCTGTCTCTCTTTCACTCTTGCTCTCCTTCACTCACATGTTCTCTCTACCTCTCCTCAAAAATAAATAAATAAACTTAAAGAAAAGAAATATTCATAAATTTTTAGGTATTCAACGGAAGAAGCATTATTAAAGTCTTAAAAGGACATTAAAATAAATGGAAACGAATACCTGTTCTTACATGGAAAAAAAAATCAATATAATAAAGGCATTTCTCTGTTAGTCATGTGATACACTAACATGATGCATAGTAATTATGTGAAATATATATTTTTAAATTTCACTATTATATTCTGACTTCAGATAGAACTGTCTAGCAAGGAGGACTCTGAGAGGAGTCTCTGGTGTCAGAGAGCACTGCCACTTGCTACCTACAGGACAGCAGACAGGTAACTTCCTCTTTCTTAGACTGAAGTCTTTATCAGAGATGTGAATTTCATCAGTAGAAACTCTTTGATTTTTTAAAATAAAGATTAGGATGGGTCCCGGGGTGGCTCAGTTGGTTGAGCGTCGGACTCTTGATCTGGGTTCAGGTCATGGACCCAGGGTCGTGAAATTGAGCCCCACATCAGACTCTGTGCTGAGCATGGAATCTGCTTAAAATTCTCTCTCTTTCTCTCTCTCTTTCTCTCTCTCTCTCTCCCTCTGCCCATTTGCATGCTCTCTAAATAAATGAAAGAAAGAAAGAAAGAAAGAAAGAAAGAAAGAAAGAAAGAAAGAGGAAGAAAGATTAGGGCAAATCATTCATATTTATAGCACATCGCCTGATAAGTATAAAACAACTAATTTGTGTTTCCTTGTTATTGTTATTAGTACTATTACTGCTATTATAGTTAGTACCACTGCAGCATTACAAATCTGAGGATCGATTTCTGGGGAGCCTTTGAGTGGCAAAATGAGTACATACTGTCCTTGAAGAGAGTCTCTCAGCAGAACCCACCTGGAGATTCTTGTCAGGAACTTAGTTTCTTGGGCACCACATTAGCATATTTGGGGAAGGGGATCTAGAACGCATGCACATGTTAAAAAGAAACCCAAGTGAGTTTTCACTCACACCCCAGTTACAAATTGTAAAAATCACCATGTTAGCTTGTGAAGTAAAGTTACATTCTCTACGGCATTTCTAGTCTATGTTCAATTTAAATTCTAGGAAATACCCAGTTGTAATTTATTTGAAACCAACGGACTTTATTTACTAATAAAATCTACATCTACTTTATTAGTGTATTTTTCTTGCTTAATTTTTTAAAAGCACTTTTAATATACGTACATTAATCATATCTTTGAGTTTGATTACTGGAAAGCTGGATTGCAGAAAACTGGTATATAATTTCATTAAAATTAATTATAATAAAGTTTAAAGTAATCACATTTCAGAATATGAAACTCATTCTAATAGGGATTAAATTTTAGCTGCTATTTACATAAATGCAATATAATTCAGAGAACTGGAGTCATACCCTAACCTCTGACTGCCGTTAACTCCTTTTTCTGTTCCCTCACTGCGATATTACATTAAAACGATGTAAGATTTTGGGGTTCAAAGTGACTAATGACATGTGTTCATTTCTTCTTCCTTCTAAAATCACATTGAAATTACAGAATAACCACAAAATAAAGTAAATAAATGAATTAAAGCCTGTGAGCTCTTGAGAAGCCAAGAGGATATCTTTGGAAGAATAAAATTGAGGTATTTCTGGAGGTTATAAAGACAGCAAGATATTGCCTTTACGTGACAAACCTAATCTGAAACTTCCACAGCACGTTATGGACAAAATGAAGAAACTTCAAAATAGAGAGATTTCAAATGTTCCCAAATGCACAAATCAAGAAACATGTTCTGGGAAACTACAGGAGGGTGTCTTGTAGTCAGGTATGAATTTCCTCAATGTTGTGTCAGTTACCTCTTCTCGTTTTCGACAACTATAGTGTTTATCCCAGAATAAATTAGTAAGGATACGTCTCTAAAGAAATGGAAGAACATAGTTCCTCAGAGAGGGTTTTGCATCTGGAGAGAGAAGCTGGGAGGTGCCCAGGATGAATTCTGGCCATTGCCATAGAAAGGTCTCTTCCTTCTGATGCATCAGGAAAGCTGCATGTGACTCAAATGCATAATTATAACAACCAGAAATCAGTAAAATAAAACTGCATTCACTGTTTGAAAAAGAAAAATATTTAATGTTAATGTTTAGATTGATGAAATTAATAGTCAAATTAATAATAAAATTCTACAAACTTCTACAAAAAGGAATATTTATACTTGAATGAATTCACATTTTCCTTATTATCTGATGAGGTGATAAAAAAATATTGATGGATGGTCCCACTCTCCAAAACATATAACAACTTGTGTAAGTGTTGTAAGAAAAAATATTATAAAAATAATTATATATCTAGTTATAATTATAAAAACCAAAATACTAACATTGAAGAAAATTCAAAAATAAACTGCATATTTTTTTGAAGTTACAAGTTTTTATTTAAATTCCAGTTAGTTAACATATAGAGTAATATTAGTTTCAGGAAAAGAATTTAGTGATTCATCGCTTACAGAAAACACCCAGTGCTCATCACAATGGCCCTCCTTAATGCCCACTTTTTCAAAATAAAATTAATCATATAGATACTCCCAGAAAAATTGAAAATGAATTCATATAATAGCAACAAATATAGACACACAAAATAAATTTTTAAACTAGGAAGACACAACTAATGTTAAATTGTGATGGTTAATTTTATGTGGATAAGGGATGTCTGCGTAGCTGCTAAAACATTATTTCTGACTGTGTCTGTGCGGGTGTTTCTGTAAGAGATTAGCCTTTGAATCAGTAGACTGGGTAAAGAAGATTGCCTTCACCATTGTGGAGGTCTGAATAGAAAAAAAAAAAAGTGGAAGACTAAATTTACTCTCTGCTTGAACTGCAAAATAATACATGCTTAACTGAACTACAGAAATACAGTGTTCTCTTGTCTCTTCCAGCAACATATATGTATTGTCCATTTTGCAATCTACTATGGCTCTCCTTATGAATTTAAAAAGATATCATGCACCCGTACAAAAATATACACATATACACATAGTAGATATGTTTGTTGTTTCTTTTTTTTCTTTTTTATTATTGAAAAAAAATTTTTTTTAATGTTTATTTATTTTTGAGACAGAGAGAGACAGAGCATGAATGGGGGAGTGTCAGAGAGAGAGAGAGACACAGAATCTGAAACAGGGTCCAGGTCCTGAACTGTCAGCACAGAGCCCAAGGCGGGACTTGAACTCATGGACCGTGAGATCATGACCTGAGCCAAAGTCGGTCGCTTAACTGACTGAGCCACCCAGGCGCCCCTGTTGTTTCTATAAAAGTTGGAATCAAAGGGTTAACAGTACTCTGACACTTAAACAACAATCACTCCAGGAAGAACATGCAAGTCACATCTAAAAACTGTGTAATATTTATTTATTTATTTATTTATTTATTTATTTATTTATCTATTTATATGTATTAGAATTTATTCAGCATTTTTATCACTTACCAACTTTCAGGTTGTTGGAAGTATTTGTATATGTAGGATGAGTTTATAGACAATAAGATATTTTAGATGATAGGATCAAACTTTGGGTTTAGAGATATGGTGGACAGAGGGATCAAGAAAATCCATGCAAAATATATTGCCGTGTTATAGGAGAAGTTATGCATATTGATATTTTTGTTGCTCTTTGTTTTACCAAGAACACATGCAATAAATACATGTCTATGTTGCTGTTAAAGTTGTTTTTAATTTAAACAGGATTACTTAAATTAGATTATAATTTGTAAAGAAAAGACTGACATTTTTAAGATCTAGGGAAAATAGGAACCATAATTAAAAAATGCATTTCTAAAAGAGTTTTTAGGATGAAATACAAGAAAATGCAGAAACAGAGGGAATAAAAACACAAACAGAAGAATTTAAGTGAAAATCAGATATAAGACTAAATATATTATGGATTGCAATCATTGTGGGTTGATTTACTACTTGTATTAAGCGACAAATTTTCTTAGACTGGCCATTTTAAAAGTATACTACAATATTTACATTGGATACATCAAAAACTTTCAAAACATTTAAAAATAATATGATCTCCAGATTCATACCCAGAAACTTTAAGTGACATGAAAACAGTATCTTCAATATGAGTTAGTCAAAATAGAATTTCTGGTAAAAATAAAACATCAAGGGTGTGGTGTCTTAATGTGGTGTCTCTTCTGATTGGATGGGGGCCCCCAAATGTGGGGCGATGGGTTGGGTGGAAGCTGGTGGTGTAGAGAATGAAAGGATTCAGCCAAAGCAGAACACAGGAGATAGAAGTTTATTCAATACCCCAGAGTGGTGGGCGGGACACCTGAGGGAGACTGTCCACAATGAGGCAGTAGGTGGGACCTGATTTTAAAGAGGGAAGATGAGGAGGTATGGCAATGTATAGAATGTTGGTAACTGAGCCTGGTTGCAAATAACCCATTGGTCAGTTAGGGCCCAGGGGTATTTTGGGGTGGGTCACCTGATGGGCCTGTAGTCAGCCAGGGGGTTGGCATCATTTTGGCCCCTCTGCCTTGATTAAATTTCCAGGGCTCAAACCTGTTGTCTAAAAGCTGCCTGACAAAGAGGTTTGTAGAAGGTTAGTAAAACATCAGAAATGCGTAAGCCTAAAATGGTCTAGCATTTATGTGCATGAGGAAAGTATTCTAAAAAGTGAAAGAAAAAATAGAAAATAAATATTTTCAAATTTGGAAACAGTTCTGTCCAAACACAACAAAGCAAACAAACAACTAATAGGAACAAAACAAGGGAATATTATATCATAATAAAACTTGATTTTACTTGTAGTTAAATATATCTTTTATATATTTTAATCTATAATATATGTGCCCCATATATGAATAACAATCTATTCAAACATTGATGATGTTTTACACACTAAGAAAAATCTCACTAAACTTGGATAAAAATGAAATCATATGGATTATGATCCAATAAATACAAATATAATAAAAAACAATTTCCAGGGCATCCATGTCTAAAGAAGTGACTAAAAACTATGAAATAAATGAACTATACATTCAAACAAGAAGATAACATAAGAATAATTATTTTCCTAGTTTTGGATGGTAATGATTCATTCTTTGTTTTTGTTATCATGCGTTATCTAGGAAGATTTAAATGCACATATCTTTCATCAAATACAAATCTGAGCAGGAAATAATATGCACAATGTGTTTACTATAGCATTATTTGTGACAGGAAGAAACTTTTTCGGGCATTAATATCTAAACTAGGAAATGTGCAACTAAATCATTTTTTAAAACCAAATAATAAATCATAGTGTGTAAAGAATGTTATGTAAACATATTTTGTAAAATAATATTTTTAATAAAAATATTATGAAATAACATGGTGTAGAAGATATTTTTTTAAGGTAAATAAAAATAATGTGTTTACTGATAGATACCAAAGAGTTTGCTAAAATAAGTTTTGAATTAGGAGATCGATACATGGTGGTTCTTATTTATCATTTCATTTCTCCTTGTGTTATTTATTGTTTGGCTTAAACATACTGTATTCTTTATTAAAATAGTCTATATAAAAAGAAAAAAAAGAAAGGAATTAACAAATAAAATGAGTTGTGGGGCATAAGGGGAAGAATCAATCAGTTATCAAAAGGCATATGTATAAAAAATTATACAAATTATTGGAAAATTTTACCAATTGAGAAAAAAGACATAACATAAATACATGATATTGTAGAAAAGGAGGCTAAAATACCAATCCAGAAGAAATGAGAATACACGGGAAAATCATTAAAATTTATATCAACTTATTGTGAAAATAAAAAAGATCATTTTAAATAGAAATATAAATTATTGAATTTGATTCTAGAAATAGAAAGTGGATTTTTGTATACATAGTCAACAATATACATCGATAAAGAGCAGATACAAATAGTTCTTCCTACTGATTAATTATAATAAATCTTCAAAGACTGTAGTTTTCAAGTATTTCAGAACCTGAAAATACAACGGAACATTGCTTTGTTTCTTGACTTGCTGTAGAGCATAGAGATAGCTAAAAATTTCAATGTTCATTCTTTGATTCTACCATAAGCTTTATAATAAAAAAAAATCACAGAAAAAAAGAATATTATAGATAAAATTCACTTGTACATTGATAAATTGAAGGCAGAAGTTCATAAAAAAAAAAATACCACTACTGCATATGTTTTAAATCAGAATATTTCAAT
Source organism: Neofelis nebulosa (assembly GCF_028018385.1). NCBI lineage: Eukaryota > Metazoa > Chordata > Mammalia > Carnivora > Felidae > Neofelis > Neofelis nebulosa. The sequence continues at coordinate 22,878,593 of NC_080782.1, forward strand.
GGAAAAAAAGTATTCTTTTTTTTTTTTTTTTTTTTTTTTTTAATTTTTTTTTCCAACGTTTTTTATTTATTTTTGGGACAGAGAGAGACAGAGCATGAACGGGGGAGGGGCAGAGAGAGAGGGAGACACAGAATCGGAAACAGGCTCCAGGCTCCGAGCCATCGGCCCAGAGCCTCATGCGGGGCTCGAACTCACGGACCGCGAGATCGTGACCTGGCTGAAGTCGGACGCTTAACCGACTGCGCCACCCAGGCGCCCCAGGAAAAAAAGTATTCTTATAGATTCAGTTGTGTTTTCCCAAAATTTGTACGTTGAAGTATTAACACGAGTACCTTAGAATGTGACTGACTGTATTTGAAGATACGGCTTTTAAAGAGGTAATTAAGTTAAAATGAAGTCCTGAGGTTGGGTCGTGTCAGACTGGTATCCTTATAAGAAGAGATTAGGGCATAGAGGAAATAATCACTGGGACACGCACACAGCGAAAAGGACTTATCAAGTAAGTGACTATTTGCAAGGTGATGAACAAGGCCACAGGAGAAACCAAATGTGGGTCACCTTGATCTTGGACTTCCAGCTTCCGAGACTATAAGGAAATAGATTTCTATTGTTTAAACCATCCAATCCGTAGTATTTTGTTAAGGCAGCTCTAGCAAACTAATACGTATTGATTTTTTACCACGTGTGATAGTTTTATGTATTAACTGGGCCAGGCTATACTTCCCAGTTGTTCAAACACTACTCTATGCAGTATTTTGTAGATGGGATTCTTTTCTTTTTTTTTTCAACTTTTTTTTTTTTTTTATTTTTGGGACAGAGAGAAACAGAGCATGAAAGGGGGAGGGGCAGAGAGAGAGGGAGACACAGAATCGGAAACAGGCTCCAGGCTCCGAGCCATCAGCCCAGAGCCTGTCGCGGGGCTCGAACTCACCGACCGCGAGATCGTGACCTGGCTGAAGTCGGACGCTTAACCGACTGCGCCACCCAGGCGCCCCGATGGGATTCTTTTCTTAAGTTTATTTTATTTTACCTTTTTTTTTTTTTTTTTTTTTTTAGTAATCTCTACACCCAATGTGGGCTCAAACTCACAACCTCAAGGTGAAGAGTTGGTCTTCTACCGACTGAGCCAGCCAAGTGCCCCAGTGATTCTTCTTTAATCTTAAAAATGATATTCTTTAACCACTTGACTATAAAGGCATTATCCTAGATAATCTTTGTGGGCCAGATTCCATTAGCAGAAAAGCCTTAAGAGCCTTGAGGTTTCTTGGAAGGAAGAAGACTGCTGCCTGTGGGCTGAAGCTTTAGCTTATGCCCCAGAGCTCCAGTTTGCTTTTGTTGACAGCCTGACTACAGATTTTAGGCATGCGTAGCATTCCCCCAACTATTGAATAAGCCAATACCTAGCAATAAAGATGTCTTTCTGTGTTTTCCCGTCTCTCTCATTCTCTTTATATCTATTCGTGTCTTTATCTTTCTATATCCTCATCTTGACATATGCATACTTAAGAGTGAAATTGCTGAATCTTTTGATAGGTGTATGTATAGTATACATTAGCAGACCATGCCAGTTTCCCAAAGTGTTGTTATACCAGTTTGTGTGTGTGTGTGTGTGTGTGTGTGTGTGTGTTTACATGTACATCTTCTATTGGTACTGTTTCTTTGGTGGAAAAAGTGGATTTTTTTTTTTTTTTGGAAGAATTGGATTTTAAATAAACATTAGTCCCCTTAGTTTTCTGAACCTGCTGAAACAGTTTATCAGGAGCTTGGCTTAAAATAATCAAAATGTATTGCATTTATTATCTCACGGTTCTGGAAGCCAGAGGTTCAAAATCAGTACTGCTTAACCAGAATCACAGTGTGAGAAGGGCCACCCTCCCTCAGAGGCTCTACAGGAGAATCCAGTCCTTGAATTTTCCCATTTCTGACGTGCCATCACTCCAACCTTCGAGGCCAACATCTGTAAGTCTCTCTATGCCCCATTTTTCACATGGCTTTCTCCACAATGTGTGTAAAATCTCCCTCTGTGCCCGTTTTTATAGGGATAATGTGATGGCATAATCCAGGATAATCCAGGATAATCTCCTCACACAAGATACTTAATTTAATCACATCTAAAACCTTCTGTTTTGGGTAGTTTCTTGTTTTTTTGTTGTTGTTGTTTGTTTTGTTTTTGTTTTGTTTTGTTTTTTTCAGTTGTTAGGTAATATTCACAGGTTACAGGGATTAGGATGTAGATATCTTTTAGGGTGTCATTTTTCATCCTACCACAAAGCAGTTACAATTTTAATAGATACGTAGAGAAATAATACTTTTATTTAAACTGGTATTGGAAAGTAATTGATGTAAATAGTATTTATTTCCGAAACATTTCTAATGAAGATACAAAAGTAGAGAAGTTTATTTCAATTGAGAATGTGTATCTGTGGAAACCATAACCATCATTCTTCATGAATACATTGTGAGAAATAGATAATGGAAATGAATAAACTCTATAAATCACTGTATAAATAATAAATGCTGCTAAAAATCTACTTATTCTGTAGAGCTTCAAGAATGTCAAATGTATTGTTATTATGAAATTATCATAACAAATTGACAGAGGAGGAGAGCCATTATGGAGTCATAGCAGTAAATAAAGAACAGAATTAGGCATGAAAATAAACAAAACCCAGTATTATTAGCGCTGAATATTAAGACAACTAGAAAAAAAAATTACCAGTCATATTTAAAGTCTACCAGTTGCTCTCAATCAGGCCTGGGGAACTGGAGTTCACTGGTTATAGAATAGAATCCCATAGGATAGTGGTAAATAAATAGATAGATAGATAGATTATTATCATTTTTTTCAAATAGCAAACTAAGCTTTCAAACTATTCATTAATCTTATTGAACTAGCACCTGATCCTCAGAGAAATGGTCTCAATCTCATTAAGTTGAGGCAGCTACCATTCCCGAGAAAATAAGCAGAGAGGGAAAAAATATTCTATTTATAGGAGTTTTTAAAAAGAATGTCCATCAGAAACTCTGTGGCTTGAACATGTACAAAAATACATCTATTACGTTTAACTGGAAAGGGGCAGAGTGAATCAGTTTCCCTGTTCTGAAATGTTAAAGGGCAGACATTTCATTTTATTTCTTCCTGGCTTCTCTACATTAAAAAATGATTCCGTTTTTGACAGACTGCTGCTGTAGATGGCCTTGTTACAGTGCACGGTCATCCCGGTGAATGACTTTGATTACTCTAGATCTTGATGCGGTGAAAATCATGTAAAAAAATATAAGAATAGTTTCTTTTCAGTAAAAAAGGAAAATGCCACGAAGTTTTCTCTTAAAAGACTAAAAACCCTTTCTATGGAAGTGAGAGAAGTCCAAGCATCCTTATTTTATTAGCAAAGGCTTCAAAGAGTAACCAATATTTTGTTTTCGAAATTTAAAGGCTAATCTCTCTCTGACTCTCTCTCTTGCTTAAGTTCATCTGAAATTGTATGTAACGTATACAATATATCTTTAATTCTTTGGAATTAAATCTGTTTTTATAAATAATATTTGTCAATTATTTAATGGAAAACTAACTGGACATGGTATTTCTTTCTTTGCTGTTGATTTGTTTTTTTCCTCTGTTGTAATTAAAAATAATATAATTCAAGCTTTATTAACATACAATGCTATATTTGCTTCAGGTGTACAATATAGTGATTCAACAAATCCACATATTACTTAGCGTTCATCAAAATAAATGTACTCTTAATCCCCTTCACCTATTTCACCCTTTCACCCCCCACCTCCTCTTTGGTAAATGGGTGTTATTCTGGTTTTTTGGTTTCTCTCTCTCTCTTTTTCTCCCTTTGCTGGTTTGTTTTGTTTTGTTTTGTTTAATCCACATATGAGTGGAATCATATGCTATTTGTCTTTCTCTGACTGACTTATTTCACTTGTTTCACATAACATCATACTCTAAATCCAAGCATGTGGTTGCAAATGGTAAGATTTCATTCTCTTTTATGGTTGAAAATTATTCCTTTATTTATTTATGTAGCTGTCCACTTTCCCAATGTCATTTGTTAAAAAGACAGTCTATTTTCCCCTTGGATATTTTTCCTGGCTTGTGAAAGATAGAGCTGTGAGCTTATTTCTGGGCTTTCTGTTACGATTTGTCTGTTTTTGTGGGAATACCAAACTGTTATTCTTTTATGGACTGTAATTATTTAGGGTTAATTTAGGAATATGATGATGGGGTTTAATATTGGCACTCCAGTGATGATTATTTGGAATTCAATGACTTGAGTAGACCAGAGTTCCGTGAAGGAAAGGGGCACTTATGTTTAATGTAGGCTACGGTACTATTTGGGGCTCTTCAACTTAGGAAAGAGAATGTTTCCATTGCAACAAATCTTGCTGTTGAAGTATGAGGTAACTGTGTGTATAAATGCAGGGTATCTCTTCCCATGGCACTTAAAAATTGAGTCCTTTTTCCCCATACCTTTAAGTATAGAGTGATTTCACTTCCCAAAGCATCTCTTATACTTCCATGGAAATTACTCTTGACTGAGTGTTATCCCAAACTATTGGTCTTGTGTGAGAACTCATCAGCACTTAAAACGTACCATACTTTTTTGATCACTGCAGCTTTGCAATATAAATTGAAGTCTGGAATTGTGATACCTCCACTTTTGTTTTTCAAGATTGCTTTGGGTATGTGGGGTCCGTTGTGGTTCTATACAAATTTTAAGATTGTTTATTCCAGGGCTGTGAAAAATGCTGTTGGCATTTTGACAGGGATTGCAGTAAATATGTAGACTGCTTTGGGTAGTACAGACATTTTAACAATATTTTTTCTTCCAAAACAAGAGCATGGAATGTCTTTCCATTTGCCTTCAATTTCTTTCATCAGTGTTTTATAATTTCAGAGCACAGATCTTTCATCTTTTTGGTTAAGTTTATTCCTAGATATTTTATTATTTTTGGTGCATTTGTAAATGGGATTGTCTTATTAATTTCTCTTTGTGCTGCTTCATTATTGGTGTGTAGAAATGCAACTGATTTCTGTACATTGATTTTGCATCCTGAGACCTTACTGAATTTGGTTATCAGTCCTAGTGCTTTTTTGTTGGAGTCTTCAGGGTTTTCTACATATAGTATCATGTCATGTGCACATAGTGAAAGTCTGACTTCTTCCTTACCAGTATGGATGCGTTTCATTCCTTTCTCTTGTCCACTTGCTGGACAAGACTAGGACTTCCAGTATTATGTTGAATAAAACTGGTGAGAGTGGGCAATAGTGTCTCCTTCCTGATCTTAAGGGGAAAGCTCTCAGTTTTTCCCCATTTTCATGTTAGCTGTATGTTTTTCATTGTGGGTCTTTATTATGTTGAGGTATGTTCCCTATAAACCTACTTTGTTGAAGGTTTTTATTATGAATGGGTGTTATTCTTTGTCAAATGCTTTTTCTGTATCTATTGAAATGATCATATGGTTTTTATCCTTTCTTTTGTTGATGTGATATATCATGATTGATTTGCAAATATTGAACCACCCTTGTGTCCCAGGAATAAAGCCCGCTTGATGATGGGGAATATATATATATATTTTTAATGTTTATTTACTTTTGAGAGAGACAGAGACAGAATGTGAGTCGGTTAGGGGCAGAGAGAGAGGGAGACACAGAATCCGAAGCAGGCTCCAGGTTCCGAGCTGTCAGCACAGAGCCCGATTCGGGGCTTGAACTCACGAGTTGTGAGATCATGACCTGAGCTGAAGTCGGACGCTCAACCAACTGAGCCACCCAGGCACCCCAATTTTTTTAATGTATTATTGTATTCAGTTTGCTAGTGTTTTGTTGAGAATTTTTGTATCTATGTTCATTAGAGATATTGGTCTGTAGCTCTCTTTCGCACTGGTGTCTTTATCTGGTTCTGGAAACAAGGTAATGGTGGCCTCACATAATGAATTTGGAAGTTTTCTTTCCTTTTCTATTTTTTGGAAAAGTCTGAGAAGAATAGGTATTTATTCTTTAAATGTTTGGTGGAATTCAGCTGTGAACTGTTGGGAGTTTTTTTTATTACTGATTCAATTTTATTGCTGTTAATCAATCTGTTCAAATTTTCTATTTCTTCCTGTTTTAGCTTTGGTAGGTTATATATTCCTATAAATTTATCCATTTTTTCTTTTTTTTTCTTTTTCTTTTTATTTTATAATATATGAAATTTACTGTCAAATTGGTTTCCATACAACACCCAGTGCTCATCCCAAAAGGTGCCCTCCTCAATACCCATCACCCACCCTGCCCTCCCTCCCACCCCCCATCAACCCTCAGTTTGTTCTCAGTTTTTAACAGTCTCTTATGCTTTGGCTCTCTCCCACTCTAACCTCTTTTTTTTTTTTTTCCTTCCCCTCCCCCATGGGTTTCTGTTACGTTTCTCAGGATCCACATAAGAGTGAAACCATATGGTATCTGTCTTTCTCTGTATGGCTTATTTCACTTAGCATCACACTCTCCAGTTCCATCCACGTTGCTACAAAAGGCCATATTTCATTTTTTCTCATTGCCACGTAGTATTCCATTGTGTATATAAACCACAATTTCTTTATCCATTCATCAGTTGATGGACATTTAGGCTCTTTCCATAATTTGGCTATTGTTGAGAGTGCTGCTATAAACATTGGGGTACAAGTGCCCCTATGCATCAGTACTCCTGTATCCCTTGGATAAATTCCTAGCAGTGCTATTGCTGGGTCATAGGGTAGGTCTATTTTTAATTTTCTGAGGAACCTCCACACTGCTTTCCAGAGCGGCTGCACCAATTTGCATTCCCACCAACAGTGCAAGAGGGTTCCTGTTTCTCCACATCCTCTCCAGCATCTATAGTCTCCTGATTTCTTCATTTTGGCCACTCTGACTGGCGTGAGGTGATATCTCAGTGTGGTTTTGATTTGTATTTCCCTGATAAGGAGCGACGTTGAACATCTTTTCATGTGCCTGTTGGCCATCCGGATGTCTTCTTTAGAGAAGTGTCTATTCATGTTTTCTGCCCATTTCTTCACTGGGTTATTTGTTTTTCGGGTGTGGAGTTTGATGAGCTCTTTATAGATTTTGGATACTAGCCCTTTGTCCGATGTGTCATTTGCAAATATCTTTTCCCATTCCGTTGGTTGCCTTTTAGTTTTGTTGGTTGTTTCCTTTGCTGTGCAGAAGCTTTTTATCTTCATAAGGTCCCAGTAATTCACTTTTGCTTTTAATTCCCTTGCCTTTGGGGATGTGCCGAGTAAGAGATTGCTACGGCTGAGGTCAGAGAGATCTTTTCCTGCTTTCTCCTCTAAGGTTTTGATGGTTTCCTGTCTCACATTCAGGTCCTTTATCCATTTTGAGTTTATTTTTGTGAATGGTGTGAGAAAGTGGTCTAGTTTCAACCTTCTGCATGTTGCTGTCCAGTTCTCCCAGCACCTTTATCCATTTTTTCTAGGTTGTTACTTCCCCTTTTTCATTTCTGATTTTGTGTATTGAATCCTCTCTCTCTCTCTCTCTTTCTTTTTGATAAGTCTGGCTAGAAGTTTATCGATTTTAATGATACCAGCTCCTGGCCAGTGCATTGTATTCTTGTTAATAAATAAGTAAGTTATAGCAACCTAGTTATATTGATATAATTTACACTATTTAATATTACGGTTGAACAATGTGTGAGAAAAATAAATTTTGAAATATTCTAGAACCATTAGTAAATAAAGAGGAAAAGTAATATCTTTTTTATTTTAATTTTTTAATGTTTATTTATTTTTGAGAGACTGAGAGAAAGACAGAGCATGAGCAGAAGAAAGGTAGAGAGAGGGGGAGACACAGAATCTGAATCAGAATCTGAATCAGGCTCCAGGCTCTGAGCTATCAGCACAGACCCCAACACTGGGCTGGAAACCACGAGCCCGTGAGATCATGACCTCAGCTGAATTTGGATGCTTGACTGACTGAGCCACCCAGGGGCCCCGTAATTTTTTTTCCTAAAGTTAAAATTAGAAAATAGAGCAAGGACATATGTTTGTTTACATATCCACAAATAAAAATAGAAAATTATTGAATTTAAATGTCTAAAATACATTATGTAAGTAATTAAATCAATATACATGGAAGGTATTATTAAGATATGTTGAATAAGCTAAAACCATTAGTTTCATAATTTAAAATTATCTGTGAAGCAATATAGAAAAAGTTCCTGCCATACGTGTGATGAGGAATGAGTTCACTCAAAGCTCAGGAGTACAAAGGCTAGCTATTTAAGGTCTGGTGACAATGCAGAAAGGCAAGTAGAATGGAATCTTGGCTACAATGGAAGAGATCATTGTTATGAGACTGAAGACAGAGATACATTAATGTCAGGGGGTTTAGTAAGGTTTTTGGTGAAGAAGCAAGCATCTGAGGTAAATTTTGAGGGGGCAATATCAGTAGACGGGTATTTGGGTAAAGTGGGACAATCACTTGTAGAATGCCGATTAGTCAAAGGAAGAAATACATAAGCATGTTGAGAAAGTGAAAATAACTGTGAAAAACTTTTGGGTGTTTGTTTGTTTTCTTCTAAATTGTTTCCTCTAATTGTTATAAAATGCCCCTAAGAAATTACATACGAAATTAAAAATTTTATCACAGGATAGGAACACAGACTAATTCTAATCACTAACATACCCTGCTTTAATATGGGTCAGACCACATTTTATTTCTTATGTATTAATTTATCTATTCCTAACAACAGATAATAGAGGTATTATCCCCATTTTATAGATGAAGAACAAAGACCTGTAAGGGTTAAATAACTTCTCAAGGAAACACAGCAAGTAATAGGCAGACCTATTAATTTAACCCAAATAGATTGTCCCTAATGTCTTTTCTTAACAATGACTCTATATGCTGCTTCTCCACTTTTTAAGTGTGATGTCCTAGAGCGAATATAACAACACTCCAATTCTCATCATATTTCATATGAGTAACATTTCAAACTACGTCATTCAAGTATAAAAACGTATTTTTACAAGAATACCAAGATTACTAAAAATCTTATAAATATTCTTAAATATTTCTTCTCAATACTTTTTCTCAGTTTTGTCCTTCAACTTGAGTATATAATGTAAGTGGGAAAAGGCAGACTCCTTTTTTGAAGAGTAGGGAACATGTATACAAATAAGACTCTTTTAAAAATTTCATCATTATTTCTCCAATTTAATGGAAAATATTTATTGATAAAGAGAAGAGTGGTTGCTGCTGGAATTCTGTGAAATAAAACAAAAAAATCTATGAATAAGAATAAGCAATCTGAAATATATATATATAATAAATATACACATATACATATATAACATATATATATATGTATATATATATTATGCAAGCTATGTACTAAAGAACATATGGATTTGATTCAAATCACACCAATTCTTTCTTTTTTGATCTTGGATTGGAATATTTTTGTTCATTCATATTTAAATCTACTTTAGAAAACTGTATTATTCCATGAAAAAGTGCTTGGATCTACTCAGCAGTAAAATTCAGAAAACTCAGCAAAATCTGCAAACAGTGATTTAAAAAAAAATTACCCAAGAGTTCTTAGAACAGAATCACAACAAATGTTTGGGTTCTGAGTATATCTTTGGTAACTGTTTACTCTGATCATCCTGATACCCCCGATGTTAACTATCTTCTGAGATCTGGAGATTATTTGTCAGCTGCCCAATTTGTTCTGAAAATGTTAGCTCTCAGGGGAAATCTTCGTCTTTCAGCCCTCTCTGTTTCTCACATTAGACTCTAGCTGTCAGCACCACATTATGTATATTCCTGAGAGATGACACAAAGATTCTAAGATGTCTCCTAATTAGATAGGAATATCAGAGAGAAAGAGAGAGAGAGACAGGGAGAGAGAGAAAGAGACTATTTTACGACAGTTAAAAGGTCTTTTGCTCTTAACCTATACAAAATTGTTAAATGCTTTAACTAATTTCTGTGTTTTAGGGAACCAATTTTTCAAGTATGATTTGATTATTATCATTATTCCCTTGGAAAATGTCAGTTAATATTTGCTGCATTTGCCGTGGTGTTCATATTCTCTGTTTCACCCAATTTACTTTGCCTTCTATTTATATATATCAAAATGCATATTTATAATCTTTTGTGAATATTTATCTTAATTATTGTAGCAGGCACATAATTTCTCTAAGTGATAATATTTAATAAATTGAAGCAAAAGTCTCTTTGCAAAGGTTTATTTTTTGTTTTGTTTTAATGTCAGCACATAATTTATGATGAAGATTCCCAATGGTCTGTTATTTCCCATGAACTTTATGAAGTTAATTTTCAACCTAACACTCTTCCCCAGTAATACGAGAAATGGCATACCTTTATATAGAACCCATTTTTGTGATACAGAAGTTGTGTCTGTAAAGAACACTAGTAACTTAGCATTGTTATCGGACTGGAAAGGAAAACAGTAATACAGCGTAACAGTTGCTTAACTAAATGGCTTTTTTTTTTTTTTGAAAGAAAGAGAGGTAGGGGCTCCTGGGTGGCTCAGTCGGTTGAGGGTCCAACTTCCGCTCAGGTCATGATCTCACAACTCCTGAGCTCCATTCCCCTTGTCGGACTCTGTGCTGACTGCTGGGGCCTGGAGCCTGCTTACAGTTCTGTCTCTCTCTCTCTCTCTCTGTCTGCCCCTAACCCACTCACATTCTGTCTCTGTCTCTCTCAAAAATAAATAAACATTAAAAAAAGAAAGAAAGAAAGAAAGAAAGAAAGAAAGAAAGAAAGAAAGAAAGAAAGAAAGAAAGAAAGAAAGAAAGAAAGAAAGAGACGGAAGCGGACGGGCGGGGCAGAGGAGAGAGAATGTCAAGCAGGCTCTACACTCAACCCTGGGACCATGACCTGAGCCAAAATCAAGAGTCAAACACTTAATGGACTGAGCCAACAGGGCACCCCCATAATCATCATTTAATTAACTCGTTCCTGTCATATTCAAAATAATTAAAGGTCCAAATCAACCTTTCCCTTCACATCTATATTACAATCCATCCATATGATTTACATGATTTTGTTTTTATTTTGCGTTTAAAAATAGAAAAGGTATAATTATTTACATGCTATTTATCTTTTCTTTTCTTTTCTTTTCTTTTCTTTTCTTTTCTTTTCTTTTTTCTTTCTTTTCTTTTGTTTTCTAACAATGGGAATCCTGAAAGAGAAACATAGAGGGTTTTTTCCCCAAAAGTGTTGTATTAGGTAATAATAATATCAAAACCAAAATAAATCAGTAACTTAACGATCTTGGTTTCAAAACTTCTGTTTATCAAATCAACTTTTCAGAAGTCAGTATGATCAATACACCTGGGTAAAGTTAATATGGACTCTCAAAAAATATAGACTCCAGGGGCACTTGAGTGGCCCAGTAGGTTAACTATGTGACTCTTGATTTTGGCTTGGGTCATGATCTCACAGTTCATGAGATCGAGCCTCACATCAGGCTCTGTGCCAATAGCATAGAGACTGCTTGGGATTCTCTCTCTTCTTCTCTCTCTCTCTGCCCCTCCCTTGCTCACTCTCTCAAAATAAATAAATAAACAAAAAACATATACAGAGTCCACATATTTACTTTACCTTGCCTAAGATATGTTTAATATCATTAAACATTTGACTTATATACGTCTAATACCTCCACAAGCCTGGAAGAGACATTATTGTTTAGTGGTTAAAGTCCAAGATTCTGGTGCAACTCCTGACTGCCACTTTCTAGTTGTATGGCCTTGAACAAATCACTTGAACTCTCTGGTCTTTGATTTCCTCATCTATAATATAGAAACAACAATAAGACTGAATGTACTAATTCATGTGAATCTGTCTCTCAGTGTCGGGTATGACAAAGTAAAAGAAGTAGCTCTATTTTACTCATTTTTATAGCATTTTTGCTTATTTGGTACTGCCTGTCACTTTACATTTATCTATTATTGATAAATGGAAAGTGTGAGTCAGAAAGCACTCATTCTCGTTAAAGTTAGAGGTAACATACCTAGATATGTTCCAAGTTTTGTTCTAGGCGTAAGTTTGAAATTTTTTGTTGCTTTTCTTTTGTTTTGTGTAATCATACTTAACACATGAAGGAAATGTTTTTCACTTGACTGAAGCTAGTATTTTCTTTTCACTTTTCTTTGAAGTTCATTTGATACATTTTTCTTGAAAACACGGTAAGCGTTTAAATTTAAATAGTCACATACACCATTCATCTTGTTAGGTTAGTTTGGAATTAAAGATGATTATGCCCAGTGGTTCCTCTTTTCTACTAGCAGCCGGTCTCATACTCAAGTTCAGCTTGAACTTGAGCTCAACAAGTTCAGCTCTAATCTGGGAACTTCAAGGAGAGAAAAGACCCAGAAAAGAGTGTTAATTTCTTTAATGGCATATTCTCTTAGGTGAGGGTGGGCCTAAATTAGTTTCTCATCTTTATAAGGAGTAAAGAAGTTAATCACTATCACATTAGTCTGCTAATATTATTTGGCTTTTCACTAGTGGGTAACCCCACAAATTTGCTTGGTTCTCCTAGTTCTTTATCATGATCTAACACTGCCTGGAGTTCAAAGTGCGTTGCCCTTACCTACCTGTCCATTCAGAAAAGAATCTACACCACATATCCTATTGACTTCAGGTCTCCTACTCTAAAGTTTCTTAGTAAACTTCTTAAAAATTCTCTTGACTCATCAGTTAAAAGATCTATGAATACAGTCATTTAGGCTAGAGGATGTACTTGTGGGTTAGAACATGACTTTCACTGGACGTTTAACTCTAAAGGACTGGCAGAAAGAGGATATAAGTACCCTCCACATCAACACACAGCTTCTCTACCTCCCAAAAGTAACTAAGTACTTGATGAAGCACTCAGAGTCATGGTCCTGGAACCATATAAAGGAGGTTCAGTAGCTCAAAAAGGAGGTTCAATAGTCTCTCTCCTTGACAAAAGAAGTTGAGGAAAACAGGTATGGAGACTTATCAGAGAAACATAGGGATCTAATTAGGGTATTATCTATAATATAGGCATTCTCTTAAAGGAGAGCTCACTGTGTCAATCCTCTGTGAAAGCATTAACAAGAGTCTGTCTCTAATATACATCTTTTCTTTACTTTAGCAGAAAAGGGCCTCTCTTATGCCCCTTTGTCATTAGCATTGGTACATATAAGTACCCTCCACATCAACACACAGCTTCTCTACCTCCCAAAAGTAACTAAGTACTTGATGAAGCACTCAGAGTCATGGTCCTGCTGTGTCCTACTCATATATTTCTTATTATAATATATCTTTCTCTTCGAACTCATTCTAACATTAGGGTAAACTGAGTTCAGTGTTGCCGCATATGGTGTAAAGAAGCCTAGTTATACAACCTACAGCAGCAAGATTCTCACACGCACATGTTTCTTTTCTGGATGTGAAGAATAAAGAATTGTTCCATACACTCCCGGAATGCGACTGCCCTGAACAACCCTGCATTTTTCTGCTTCTTATTTTATCCAATCTTGTGGGGGACTTCGAAATACAATTTACGTGTGGCCACACTTTACTGCATTTTCACCATTATGAGATTAAAAGGCCAATATCATTTTAAAGGTCGTAACTGACAGGTTGTTTGCAATATTTTTATAGCTTTGCAAGGAAAATATTAATTTGTTGCATCTGTTCATACTGGAAAAACTCTCTTTGGAAAACATACTTGTAAAGTCTTTCCTGTGGTCAGGACTGATAGTTCTGCTTTCTGGGGTACTGCTTTCTGGGTTTCTAGAATCTCAATAATACTGTGAGGGTTAAAATATAAGTGTAATTAACTAAAGGTATAAATTCTGGGCAATCATAGGATTGTGAAATGCTTAAATCATCTTCTACTCTACCCTCCACTTTACCTTATCTACCCGTCCTATACATGTTGTTGTAGCCCGGGTTTCCTCAAAAGCAGAGCATGAGGTGAGTCTTACATCCTCAATGTATATTGGAGAGAGTCAAATGCAAGCAAGTGTGGGAAAAGTGGAATAGGAGCTAAAATGTGTCTTACCAAACTGAGCATCATTTCAAAGAAAACAAAGATGATTTCTCAGCTATGGGACATCTCCATGAGATTATTCAGAACCACTGATGTCAGATCAATTCCTTGATGTAAGAAAGGGAAGACATTTCTCTGCTGGTTGCTTCCCATCTCTTGTCTCTTACTAATTAAAACATTTGTAAGGCATTAATTCACCTGAACTGGGCCACCGGGAAGGCAGATCTCCAGTTGACCTTAAGTCCAACTCAGTCAAACTGGATGCTAAAGCAGGTGCAGCTCATGCCCTGGAGGGCACAATAGCGGTCACACCTAATAACCATCCCTGGCCCCATGGCTACCGTGAGAGACACTTATGGTGTACAGAGATGAGGTGCAGTCACTGAATCCAGGGCTCTGCAATTATTCCCTCCACTCTGAACAAGGGAAATGAATGAGACCCAGGTAACTATGAGTGTACATTAACTCACTCTGTAACAGTTTACCCTTCGTGACAATTAAATAGCATGCATACAAATCTGTTATTACAAGAAGAGGTCCTTACTGCTTTCTCAAGAAAGGAACAAGTACAATACTTCAAAGTAGCCGTCAATTTGAATATCTTCAGATATAGTTCTTGGTGCTACAGGCATCTGAAAGTCAAAGTCAATATTTATCTTCTGTTTCTTTCACCATTCATTTTAGGTTTCACTCATCTTTGGCCAGCACTTTGATTCTCATTTGTCTATGTGATGGAGTGATAGCTTTATCCTCTTGAGGGGTACCACTGTTGATAAGGGCTTCTATCAGTTAGTTCTCAAACCTTTAACTGTCTTGTCACAGGAGTATGTTAGCTCTCCTGCTTTCTGTAATAATATAGTTCACAAGGACCTTGACCGTCTTGATATTCCAAAAACAACATGTTTTTATACCATTATATTAATGGTCTCATGCTGGAATGCCTGGATGGCTCTGTCAGTTGAGCATCTGACTCTTGATTTCAGCTCAGGTCATGATCCCAGGGTCATGGATTCAAGCCCCAATTTGGGCTCCATGCTGAGCATGGAGCCTACCTAAGATTCTCTCTCTCTCTCTCTCTCTCTCTCTCTCTCTCTCTCTCTCTCAAAAAAAAATCATGCTAATTAGAACAGGGAAGCAGTAAATAGGATGTACTCTTATCTAGTAAGACACAGGCACACCAGAAAGTGAGAGATAGAACTTTAAAAATTCACTTATCTGCCATATTTGTGATGTTTATGTGGGTGTAGTGTTGTGTAACATACCAGGAAATTCTCCTAACTTATGAAATACTTTGTTATACTTTGAGCTCCCAACCACTATAAACACAAGGTGAGTTATAAATGGTTCCCTACAACCAGAGGTTGTATAGAGAGAGATGAGAAAGACTTACGCCTGGTTAAAAGTTTGGTATGGTCTGCTGTCACTATGGAAAATGGACAGTTATCTCATTACAGTGCCCACCTCTCTCCCTGGTTGACCTCGAAGGCACTAGTGATGAGAAATAGTACTATTGGGTAGAATTCAAACGATACACTTGGTCGTTTAGTATGTATGGAAAGAAAGGTGGCCTGAGATATGGAAATACTCTTATCTTCTGTGCTGTAGTGGAAAACTTGGCCAGAGGGTCGAGGGCTTGAAAAGAATAATGCTAGAAGTTTGAGGCTAATGAATTCTAGGTAAACTACACATGACTTATTCAGAATTCTTTAGTAAGGACTGGATTGGAGACTATGGGAAGCGTAAGTCATACTTTGTATATCCACCATGGGAGAAAAGAAGCCATGGAGATAAGTGGCTATTCTTACTAGTTCAAGCCCTCCAGTATCAATAGAGAAAGAGTCTTACATTCTAATCAATTCTGAAGATTAAATTTACTCAGGATGTAGATTTGGGCTTTCCTATTCTCAATTCATACTTTTTTCCCTGCAAAGTTGAGTAAACTACATTCACAGCTTAAATACAATTTCTATGTTGAAGATACCCAAATTCAGGATTTAGAGGAGGCACTACTTGCTTAGAAGATAGTGATGGAGAAGCCATGGATGTAGGAGGACTATAAGACAAGACTACAAACTTGAAGGCAGTCAAGAGATGTGAGTATTTTAATTTATTTAATGTTTTATTTTATTTTTGAGAAAGAGAGACAGAGCATGAGCAGGGGAGGGACAGAGAGAGAGAGAGACACAGATTCCACAACAAGCTCCAGGCTCTAAGCTGTCAGCACAGAGCCCAATGTGGGGCTCCAAACCACGAGCTGTGAGATCATGACCTCAGCCAAAGTAGGATGCTTAACCAACTGAGCCACCCAGGCGCCCTGAGATGTGAGTGTTTTAAAAGGGAAGGAGAGTTCATTCAGTTGTATTGACGGTTGTTGCTAGATCAAATAAAAACAGCTATCAGATTTTCACAAAGCCAAGCCATTAGAGTGTTAAGAGCAAAACACAAATGGAGACTGGTTGAAGAATGGGTAAATGCGAGGTTGAAGACATCCTGAATTTACTGAGAATCTTCACAAACAACTTCCCATTTCCTAGTAACTTTTTCTATGCTTTACCCCTTGGGATCAGGTATAATCTTACCATATCTTTTTTTTTTTTTTTTAATTTTTTTTTCAACGTTTTTTATTTATTTTTGGGACAGAGAGAGACAGAGCATGAACGGGGGAGGGGCAGAGAGAGAGGGAGACACAGAATCGGAAACAGGCTCCAGGCTCCGAGCCATCAGCCCAGAGCCTGACGCGGGGCTCGAACTCACGGACCGCGAGATCGTGACCTGGCTGAAGTCGGACGCTTAACCGACTGCGCCACCCAGGCGCCCCAATTTTACCATATCTTAAATGACAGATGCTAAACAACTTAATTTTTCTTTTACTAAAGCCACTTACTCTTTCACCTCTTCCACTTCACTTCACTTACTTTTGAACTAAAAAAATAAAAATGTCCTGACCCCTTACTAGTTTCCTACTCTATAAGCCTCTCCACTTTTTTATCCTCTCATTATAGATCCACTCACTCATCCAAAAAAAAATGAGTAGCTAATAATTTTTGAGATAGTGTGTCTATTATTTTACTTATATTATTTCAGTGTATCTTTATAGCAATTTTACAGGCATATAAATTATTTTTACTCTCATTTTACAGATGAATAATCTGAAGCTCAAAGTCACAAAATACATAAGTGGTTGAAGTGGGTTTCAAACCCACTCATTCTGATTCCATACTTGTTTTTTAATCACAGCTCTCTATTAAATCCTCATCAATCATTTCCACCACTCTGCCATTCAAATTCCTCACACTTTAAAGCTTCTCATGAATTAGCTATCGCAAAATGTCATCACTGAGAAGTGACCCTCTGTATCACTGCTGTCTCTGTTCTCAGCTGTTATCCTTACCTTACACTGCATTGGAATTTTTGAGGTCAGAAGACAGAAAATTTGCATTCTCTTTGTCAACCACACTGTACTTTTTATTTAGAAGCTAACTACTAGGGTACCTGGGTGGCCCAGGTGGTTAAGTGCATGACTTCAGCTCATGATCTCGTGGTTCCTGAGTCGGACCCCCACATCCAGCTCAGTGCTGTCAGCATGGAACCCACTTAGCATCCTCTGTCCCTTTCTCTCTTTCTGCCACTCCCCCCACTCACCAGCATGCATATCTGCACGCACGTGAGCTCTCTCTCTTTCTCAAAAGTAAATAAACATTAAAAAAAATAAAAAAAAAAATCAACTCCATGCTTCTTTTTCCACACTTCCAAAGGATGGGTGCTCATTTCTTATGTAAACGTTCATCAACTGTCTCTGCATTGGATTCTATCCCCTCCTGCCTGTTTCAGTATTGACATGTTGCCCTGTGTTTAGGACTTTCCCCCCTTTTACAATCTTAGTACTCTTAGTAGTCACTCTTTTCTTTATACATATAAAAATGTGTATTTCCCACAGTAAGGAAAAAATAAGTTAACAACAACAAAGCTATTCTCAAACCCATGTATTCCTGGGACTACTGCATGATATATTTAATTATTAATGTTTGTCATAAAACAACAGTCTCTATATCCTGCCTCCTGTCATTCAAATACTACTTTCACACTTTTCAATCCTCTGCATCTATCTCTATTGAACAGCTTTAAACAATATTGTCAATCATCGCCAAATGTGATGGAAACTTTACAATCCTTGTTTTATCTGACACCCATTTTACCTGAGATTATTAATACATTTCACATTCTCCATACTCTTTTGTCTACTGAATTTTTGTCATGGTTCACCTGAGTCACTAAGCAATGTCACTTTCTGTATCTTTATACATTCAACAGTTCTGTTATACCTTAAAAATATTGATGTCCTCATACCACAATGCTAGATTTGATTAATTATAGACTATTTACACAATGAAATACTATGTACAGTGTGAATGAACTATCTAAAAATTATATAAACTATGGATAAATTTCTCAAACAGTGTTGACTAAATGAATAGAGACCCAATTTGTAAATATAGTGCATGATTTTCTTTCTTGATCTGGGTGTTAAGTACATGGGCATGTTTATTTGTGAATAAGCTCTGTGTGTGTATCTATCTATCTATCTATCTATCTATCATCTATTAGCTATCATCTATCTATTATCTATCATCATAATCTATTATCTATCTATCTATCTATCTATTATCTATCATCTATCTATCATCTATCTGTCAATCATCTATTATCTATCTATCTATCTATCTATCTATCATGTATCTGTCATCTATCTATCTATCTACACATACATATATCTCACTTTGAGCAATCTCTTACACACTTGTGGTTTTTGCTATTATCTGAGAATCCTCTCCAGATTCCCATACCTATTATGATACTGATGCCCATAACAGTATGCTTTACTTACTACTCACTCCATGTTGCCACCAATAAGTATATCATATGATGTCTTCAAATAAATAATTTCAAAATTAAACAGGCTAGTTTCCTTCCAAACTAGCTTCATCCCCATATCTTCACAGACTAGTCAAACTGGTCCTCCTTATCTGTACACATCAAAAATTAATAAAAGTTCTTCCCATTAACCATCACAAGTATTAGTGCTTTAATTCAGAACCTCAGTTCTCACAATGAATATGTCATGGAGCTCAAGGGTAATGTACTTGCTTCTTCTTCTCAGTCAATATTCTATATTGAATTCAAATGATAAAGCTAAAACCAAATGTTCATCTCACTCCATTATTAAAACATTTTCAAGTATCTTTAGTGTAAAGGCCAAATTCCTTACCAAAACGTCTCTTAAGTCCAGGAGGTCTATTGCCCAACCTAACTTTTTAAAAATTTTTATTTAAATTCCAGTTAGGTAAACATACAGTGGAGTGTAATATAGTTTTGGGTATACAATCTAGTGATTCAACACTTCCACAAAACAACTGGTGCTCATCACAAATTTCATCCATCCTGCTACCCACTTCCCTTCTGGTAACCATGTTTGTTCTCTATAGTTATGAGTCTGTATCTTGCCAACCTGACTTTTTTAAACCTCCCACGTAAAAATTACCAGCAAATAGCTATTCTAGAAAAACACTCTGACAATTATAGGCGTGTTCATAGATATTTATAAAATACAATAAAAAAGCTAAAACTAATAAAGAGAATAGATTATCCCCCCAAATACAGAAACAAAAGCATACTAGTAATATTGAATCAGTACTTAAAACAATCTGATGCTTATCCATTTTTTTTTCAATGCTATAAAAGAGATTTAAAAAAAAATGTTTTTCTTTGAGAGAGGCAACCTAATGGGACATGCAACACATTTGAGAAGTGATAAGATGACAGAAGCCAATAAAAGTGTCCTGACTAAACTCAGGGATAAAAATTAAAAGAAAGGAAAAGAAAAGTAAATACACTGGACTTAGGAAGCTGCAAAAAATGGACTGAAAACAGAGGAATGGCATGAGGAAATAAACACTAAAAAGCTGGGGAAGATAAAGATTTATGTATTATTATGAATGACAGATGTGGTATAAAAAGATATCTAACATGCATAATTTTGTCGCTGAAGAAAGAAAGTAACAAATGAAATGAAAACTAGAAACACTTCAAAGAAAAATAGAAGAACTATTAAAATAGGGAAATATCTGAAGTTATAGAGTAAATGTAGTCATAATAATCAATGCGAGGATATATCCAAAGTGAAACTACTGGACTTTTTGAATAAAGGGTCTTGAAGCCCCGCAGGCAAAATAATAGTAAGAGTAGTAAGAAAGACGAATTTACCAGAAAGAAGAAAAAAAAATCATTTTTGGATTCTGAACTATTGTGTGTAGGCCTAGTTTACTCCTTATCGTTTCATTGTGTGGCTATACCTCAATTTGTGTATCTATTCTATTGTTGATGGGCATTTGAGTTGCTGTTTTTTTCTTTTTTTTTTTTTTTTCCTTTTGGCTATGATATGCAGTCTTGATGTCAATAGTTTTGTGTATGTTTTTAGGTAGATAAATATAGGTATTTCTTTAAAAAAATTTTTTTAAACATTTATTTATTTATTTATTTTTGAAGAGACTGAGAGAGACAAAGCACGAGCAGGGTAGGGGCAGAGAGAGGGAGACGGAACCTGAAGCAGGCTCCAGGCTCTGAGCTGTCAGCACAGAGCCAGATGGGGGACCCAAACTCACGAATCATGAGATCATGACCTGAGCCGAAATCAGATGCTTAACCAACTGAGTCACCCAGGTGCCCAAGGTATTTCTATATATGGACTACTAAGAATGGAATTGTTGAGTTATAAGGAATCCTCTTGTTCAGCTTTAGTAACATACCAACAGTTTTCCAAAATAGTTGGGTCAATTTCACTCACTTGTTTCTTAGCCTTGAATTCTCTTATTTTTATTACTTTAATATATCTAGCAGACAATTGGACAGCTCAACTCAAATTACAAATGTCCCAAACTTAACTCATGATACCACTCCATCAAAACTTCTCTTCCAGAATCCTTTTCTTAGCAAATGAGATTGACATTCACTCAGTTATCATGCAAGACATCTTGATATCTCTGCCCATCACTCACAGACCACAAGAAATCTTGATTCTACCTCTTTCCTCATTTATTTTCTCTATACTGTCGCCTTCAAACTGCCACTATCTCTGTTTAATTGCTGAAGCAACCCTGATTGGTTGATCTGAATATCTTTTTTATTTATTTATTTTATTTTTTTAAATTTTTTTTTTTTTTATTTTTTAGTCTCCAGTACAGCATTCACACTGCAAAGAAAACAATTTATACAAACACACATTTATCGTACTGTTATCCTGTGCAAAGTATTTCCGGAGTTTCTTATTCCTCTTTAACACAATCCAACATTAAGAATATTTTTAGATTTTTCTTGATAAAATTCACTTTCTACCCTTTAAACATTCTCTTCCTCTCTCATTATATTCTGTTCATGTTGAACTGTCATTTTTAGGGACCTCCTAAACTCCCGAGGCTTAGCTAGCTCTGGAACGTGTTTTCTTTCTTCCAACTGTAGCTTACGCTGCATTGTGTTTTACTTCCCTGTGGCACAAAGGCATGTTTGGTTCTACTTAAAACAGAGTAGGAAACATGTTTTCCAGATGTGAACTTGTTTCAGTAAGATCCTGGAAATGTGGGAAGTTTGGATGGTTCCCATGCATATGGAAAGTAGGGGGGAAATACATAGCTATTTAAATAAGAAAATAAAAATAAGAAAATAAGTTGACGAAATAAGAAAATAGGTTGCCAGAAAGGAGGCCAGACACTCTTGTACATAAAGCGTACTTTTCTCTTGATCATTTATTTCTGTTGATATTAATTAATGCATTTTTCTTTGTACTTTTCTTCTTCTTCCTCCATCTCCACTCTCTTCCTCCTCCATTTCTTCTTATTTGTCATTTGAGTTAGTTTTTTAAAATATTCGTTACCTGTGTCTTCAATACATAGAGAGGGGAAATTTGAAATTCACTGCTGAAAGACTTAGGGACATCAAAACAGCTACTACCACTCACATTGGAGGTCTAAAAAATAATAGCTTACCTGCTATCAACGGGTTTTTAATGTTTTTAATGTATAAAATTGTGCATCAATATTTTTAATGTACACAAATAAAAAAAATTCTCTCTATGTTCTTTATCTCACCCTTTATTTCTACTGATGCATAAATCTATGAAGTTTTCTCTTTAGTCATTTATATTCATTTTCATTTCATTTAGTATGTTTTGCTGTGCTCAACACTATATAACTTACTAATTAATTTTATTCCATTAATACCTTTTATTTATTTTACTTCATTTTGTTTTACTTCCTCACTTCCCTTCCAAGTACACTCAAAGATACTTTCCCATTCTACCCTTTAGGCTGAAAATGCCTTCTTTAAAATCTTAATGGAGAAATTAATAATTAAAATGATACTTTATCACTGTTATGCTGAAAATGTTGCAAGACCACCTTACAGAACAAGCTATTGTAGTCTCAGTGCTGAATTAAACTGCATTTTGACCAGGAAAGAAAGAAAGAAAGAAAGAAAGAAAGAAAGAAAGAAAGAAAAAAAAAAAGAAAGAAAGAAAATGAGAGAGACTGTCATTGCCTTCAAACCTCTCTACAAACTTCAGTGTGGAGGCATTCTACAACCACTCTTCAACAAGGTCTTTGGAGAGTGGACAGTGTATTAGAGGTTGAGGAAGTAAGTTTACTGAAGGGCTATATGCAAATTTACCTCTTTTTCTCCAGCACCCCCACCCCCCACCCCCAATTACATTAAAGGAAATGACAGTAAAAGAAGCTTTTTGGCAGAAAGTAAGCAACTTATTCTTTTAGCATTAAACTTGATATATTGATCTATATTTGAAAAGATAGTTTGAGTGATTCAAAATTTGCATATTTTTATACATGATACCTCCCCTCACCCCACCTTTAGCATTCAAAGTGACAGTTAAGAAAAGTAGCAGGGAATAAGTGCTTGGGATGCAGTTAAATGCAGCATAAATGGATCCTTTTAAAGAATAACACTTTTAATGGTTACTTAACCTACATATGACTCCATTTCTTCGTACAGAAAAATAGGGATAATATTTATCACTCATAAAACTTTTTAATATGTCACCTCATTAATCTCCTACCCCTCTGTGTGACCCTGAGAGAGAAAAGCTCTAGATAAAACACAAGAGCTATAAGGCTGGCACTCAATTTTAGATATAGAAATGGATAGACCCAAAGGCTTGAGCTATTGCTATTTAAAGCTGTTGCAGGAGTCTCAATCTTTCACAACAAGCTAGAACTAAATAACCTGGACTTTTGCCTCAGTAAGTTACTTAAAAATATAATAAGTTAGTATAGAAGGACCCACCAAAGCAATCAATATCTTACGAAATTGCCAGACTGCAATATGTTTTTTAAATGGCATTAGTGTTAAATGCATTAACTTTAATGAAGAACCTGGAAATGGTCTCTTAATAACCTTATTGGGACATGACTACTTTTAAATGGCTTTCACTTTGTCCTTGGAATTCATATGATGCATGTGACAGAGGCTTGCTCAGTGTTAACAGAGGATTAGATGAAGGAAATTAATTAAGGCTTCCTTGCAACGTTTTCCCCTTGAGCCATTCAGTATGCTGAAGTGATATGACAGGGTACTATCCTTTCTCTAAATCTACTCATTAAATAACTCAATTGGGTTTAAACACACATCTTCTTCTTTTCTAAATTAGACCATAATTTTTTCTCCTTGTCTTTCTAACCTGACCCCTTCGAGCCACTGCCTCCTCTGTGATTTGTAATTACCTTTTAGCTTCCAAGAATAGGACAGCCACGAAGTGTGTCCATGATTTTGGAGTCCACCAATTCACTTTCTTGAGACCCATCTTCAATTGAGATGACAAATTTAAATAGGTTAGGGACATTTGATTAACTAATCCCCTGGACAAATAAGTATCTAGAATGATTTCCTAGAATTGAAACCGTACCTATCAGTTATGTTCTCTGATAGTAGATGGAACTCAGGTCTATGACTGAAATTTTCAAACACAGTTCATACCACACTTTAATAGTTAGTATAACTATTACTTTTCAATTTTATATTTTATAAATAAATAGAATCTTTTGTCTTTAAGCTCTCACAAGTTGTGATCCGTATCTGTCTTCCAGGCATTATTGTTATAAACGTATTAATTCTTTGATAATCAAGGCCATTACTTATAAAATAATATAAAGTAAAAGTAATATTCACAAAAGAAAGCTTATGTTCTTTTCTAAAGGAAAGAGAGCATTCGACTATGGCAATGATATGTGAAAAGTAAATTAAGATATAATGCTTTTTGAAAAATTATATCAAGTTTGATGTTTTCAGGTAAACAACTATAGAGTTCTTGGTTTCTTACATACTAGTCTCAATCAAATAAAAAGCTCAAGTTTTAAAATATTTGTTAAAATGCCTGCCATTTTGATGTCAAGGAGGAAGATGTGAAGACATCTTCCTGAATTTAAGGTTAGACTGCTCAGTCTTTCTCCTTTTCTTCATCAAGATACTTTTTTTACACATGACATTAATGAGGAAACTCAACCTGGAAAAAGAGGAACATGACTTCTGTGTAAAATAATTATCTAGGAAATCAGGCATAGATGATCAATGGCATGGTAGAATTAACAATGCCCACTGATGAAAATGGAAATCAAAACTTGCTCACACAGACAAATTAAAGGGTATTTAAAACACTAATATTATACTTAAAACCATGCACATATGTATACATACACACACACAAAGCACTATTTATCCAAATTGTTAATATATTTTGTTGATTGCATTGTAGTAATAACTCTCTGAAAAAGCCAGTGTTATTATTCTTCATTAAGTTGGACTATATTTTCTAAAATTAAAAAAACAGAAATGATCACATTAACAAATTTTACCTAATTTATAATACTAATATACCAATGTAAAAAAAATCCATAGTTCACTGGTTAATATATTTGTTGATTCATTAGTTTAATTACTATAAGACTGACCGTTCCATTTTCATGCAAATCAGACATGTGCAAATGTTGATCAACCTTAATACCTAAGATTAAATACTTAAAATACCTCAAAATACAAATGTGACAAGGTAAACTGCATTCAGTGTTTTTTAGAATTATGGCAATTAAGATGGTTCCAAAACGATATCTTGCAAATATTTAATGAGATCCAGAAATATTATAACACATTCATGCAAAATTTTATTCAAATCATTAGTGAAAACATAGTAATTTAACTGTCTTAAAACATGTACATAACATTGTAAAATAAATCGGAAACATTTGAATTCTCACATAAATCTAAAATTTCTATCTTGTGCATAATAATGAAAGTTATATTATACCTGCTAAAAATGTGAATTCCAAAATTTCAAGATTTCCTGTAGGGAAACAACCTCAGTCTGTTTGTAGAGTTTCTGATACATAGGTGAAGAGTATAATTGCAGTTGCAAACTTTATCTTTTTAGCTTGACCATTAAAAAAAAAAAAAAGTTGATCTGAGTCACAAAAAGTACAAATTTTGTTTTCATTAATTCACCTACCAGTTCTTTCCTAGTGCTCTTTTTTTTAATAGACCAAATCTCAAAAGAATTCCTATTAATAAAGATACTGTCCTATGACATTCAAGTATATCGTTTATAGTGAACTCGGGCAATAAGTTGGCAGCTGATAAGAACCCCCCAAAACAGAGACATTTCTATACTGTTTGCCTAGATTTAGGTGAGCATTCTAGTATGATGCAGTTCCTAGTAGTTACAGTGATTTTATTAGTTGTCTACAGTGGGATTCCTCAATATGCAATCTTTACAACACTTTAATCAGAATCAGCAGGTGTGTTTTCTTCAAATGTGAATTCCTAGGTCCCACCAGAGACCAAATGAATCAATATTTATGTGGTAGAGCGTGAGTCTGGATTTTAATGATTTGTCCAAGTGGTTGTTATGCACATTAAGTTGGAGAATGCATGTGCATTTTTCTTTTTCTCTATTCCTTTTTTTTTTTCACATGTGCATTCTTAAGTCCAAGTAAAGAGTAGATGATACACATATCAAATATTTCACATAGGTGTCGTTCACAAATAGGACCAGGTGATTGAGTACTGATAAAATAGTTTAAGCGATGTTAACAATTATAACCTGCTACACAAACTGAGTACAAATGAGCAAGATTTTAAGATTCAGGGTGCACCAAGGTCATGGACCTTCTCTAGCTTTGGCGATTTTCAAGCTTGCCTGATGAGTCCCATGGGGTGCTTAGTAAACTATAGATAATTATGTTTCAACACAACCTACTGAATAAGGACTCCTTGGAGCAGATGCCTGGTAATCAATATAGTTAACTATCTAGACTGGTGACATTTATCCTCAAGAAAGTTTGAGATATACTTCCTAGTGTATTCTCAGGCTGGCACTACAAAATAATCATAATAACTTTGACCTAACTTGTTAAGATTTCTCAATTGCTAGTGTGGCATTATATCCTTAATTAGCACAAATACTCTAATCTGTTTGAATTATGTCCCTGATATCTGTTAGGTACACCCTATATGCTCTTACCTTTTTCTCACAAAGGATTGAATTAAAATTGATGTCCTGTTACTATTCTTGTATTTGCATAGGATTGTTTTTAATGAAAAATCAATGCCCTCAATATCTGTACAATGTAATCTGTAAGCTGTCGGATACGATATTCAAAGTCTGTTCAAAAAATAACCATAAAATTCAGTTGTCTACATTCAGAGCTCATTACAATCCATTTAATACTCCCCCCTACCAAAAAAGCAGTTCTTTAAGATATTCTTCTTTAAGGATAAGCTGTGGTTTAGAATGGATTAAAAGTGCAGCTATCTTTCTAGATTCCAAGATACTACAAAGCTATTAAAATCAAAACAGTATGGTACTGGCACAAAAATAGATGCATATAGATCAATAGAAAAAGAGTCCAGAAATAAACCCACACCTATATGGTCAATTAATCTATGACCAATTTCAATTGGTCAATTTTCAATTTTCAATTTCAATTGACCAATCTATGGTTAATTTTCAATAAGTGGTGCTGAAAAACCTGGAAAGCTACATGCAAAAGAATGAAACTGGGCCAGGGCGCCTGGGTGGCTCAGTCAGTTAAGTGTCTGACTTCAGCTCAGGTCATGATTTCACATCTCCATGAGTTTGAGCCCCACTTTGGGCTCTGTGCTGACAGCTCAGACCCTGAAGCCTGCTTCAGATTCTGTGCCTCCCTCTCTCTCTGCCCTCCCCTGCTTGCACTCTGTCTCTCTTTCTCTTAAAAATAAATAAAAACATTATTTTTTTTAAAAAAAGAATGAAACTGGGCCAACTCAAAATGGATTAAAGACCTAAGTGTGAGACCTGAAACCATAAAATTCTTCAAAGAAAACGTAGGCAGTAATCTCTTGGATTTCGACCTTAGCAACATATTTATGGATATGTCACCTCAGGCAAGGTAAACAAAAGCAAACATGAACTATTGGGATTACTTAAAAATAAAAAGCTTCTGCACAGCAAAGGAAACCATCAATGAAACAGAAAGGCAACCTACTGGATAAGAGAAGATATTAGTACATGAGATGGGTTTAATATCCAAAATACATAAATAATTTATGCAACTCAACACCAAAACATAAACAATCCAATTAAAAACTGGGCCGAGAACCTGAACTGCCATTTTCGAAAGAAGACATCCAGATGGCCAACAGACACATGAGAAGATGCTCAACGTCACTCATTAGGGAAATGTAAATCAAAACCACAATGAGCTATGACTTCACATCTGTCAGAATGGCTACTATTACAAGACAAGAAATAACAAGTGTTGGTGAGCATGTGGAGGAAAAGGAACCCTTGTGCACTGTTGATAGAAGTGTACATTGGTACAACAACTGTGGAAAACAGTATGGAGTTCCCTCAAAAAATTAAAAATTAAACTATTGTATGATCCAGTAATTCCACTATGGGGTACTTAACAAAAGAAAATGAAAATCCTAATTTGAAAAGACATATGTACCTCTATGTTTACTGTAGCATAATTTATAATAGTCAACGTATGGCAGCAACCAAGTGTCCATTGATAGATGAAAGGATAAGAAAGATGTGAAATACACACACACACATACACACATGCACACGCACACACACACACACACACACACACACACAGTGGAATGTTACTCAACTATTAAAAAAATGAGATTTTGCTGTTTGCAACCGCATGGATGAACATAGAGGGTACTATGCTAAGTGAAATAAATCAGACAGGAAAAGACAAATACCTTATGACTTCACTTTTTTGTGGAATCTAAAAAACAAAACAAACAAATAAGCAAACAAAAAACAGACTCTTAAATACAGAGAACAAAATGGTGGTTGCCAGAGAGGAGGTGGGGGGGGATGGGTGAAATCGTTGAGGGGAATAAAAAGTACAAACTTCCAGTTATAAAATAAGTAAATCATGAAGATAAAAAATACAGCATAGGAGGGATGCCTGGCTGGCTCAGTCAGTTAAGCCTCCGACTTTGGCTCAGGTCATGATCTTGTGGTCTGTGAGTTCGAGCCTCACATCGGGCTCTGTGCTGACAGCTCAAAGCCTGGAGCCTGCTTCGGAGTCTGTGTCTCCCTCTCTCTTTGCCCCTCCCCCACTCATGCTCTCTCTCTCTCTCTCTCTCTCTCTCTCTCTGTCAAAAATCGATAAACATTAAAAAAAATTAAAAAATACAGCATAGGAAATACAGTCAATAATGTCATGATAATGTATGGTGACAGATGGTGACTACACTTATTGTGAGCATTGAGTAAAGTATAGAATTGTTCAATCTCTACGTTGCACACCTGAAACTAATATAACATTGTATATAAATTGTTCTTCAATAATAAATTTAAAAAATAAAATAATTAAAACTAGAGCCACCTTGTCTGTTCTTTGCTAATGTTTTCTGTTCTGAGAATCAGAGAACACAAAAGGCAGCATCACATTCTGGTCTCATGAAAGAGACAGAATGGCAAGATTTGGGAGATACATGCTGAAATAATCACATCATGAAGACCAACTATGACACTAGGTACGCAACCAATTAAAAAAAAAATTCTCTCTCTCTCTGTCCCTCCCCCACTCACACTCTGTCTTTCTCAAAAAATTGAATAAACATAAAAAAATTTAAAAAAATTAATTGGGGTACATCCACTTGGAGAATTTGGAATGGTAATGATTTCCCCCCATTATTATGATTTTACATCAGTAGAATCACTTACCATCTTTAATAATTCTATTCTTTCTAAGACCTCCAACAAAAGGGACTTATGGTTCTTCTTTTTATTGCAAATATATTTTTTAAATTTTTTTTTTTTTTTTCAACGTTTTTTTTTTTTTTTTTTTTTTTTTATTTTTATTTTTGGGACAGAGAGAGACAGAGCATGAACGGGGGAGGGGCAGAGAGAGAGAGAGACACAGAATCGGAAACAGGCTCCAGGCTCCGAGCCATCAGCCCAGAGCCTGACGCGGGGCTCGAACTCACGGACCGCGAGATCGTGACCTGGCTGAAGTCGGACGCTTAACCGACTGCGCCACCCAGGCGCCCCGCAAATATATTTTTTAAAAAGTGTGTCAGCTCTAATATCGAAGCTATAATACAGATTTTTAATTATTGGTGTTATACTGTAAAGCACAATAAGGAATATCCTCTTTAAATAAAATGAGGGTAGTATTTCACTGGGGAATAAACCCAATATATTTTCTGTCTTTCCATATCTTCACCCAATGAGGATATTTTATAGGCTAATTTCTAAATAGATAATTTTATAGAATAATTTCTAAATTTAAAAATATGATGAAAGCCATGTTTTGCTCAAGGACACTATTTGACACACACCATCTAGGTTGATTTGACAAGCTTCAGAAGGCAAAACACTGAGTTTTGAGTTTGGTCGTGTCCAGCTTTTTTGTCCTCACCCTAGAGAATCTGGTGGCTTGAACTGTTGGGACACGACCGGGTCACCACCATTTTTTCTTCTCACAGTTGAATCCACCGTGACAGAACACTCACATCCGTGAGATGCAACACCAGCGAATAGCCTCCCACAAATCCACTAGACATCACAATGTTCTATTCGATGAAACCTGTTGCTTCTTCACTTTTATTGTTGATTTCAGGTGCTTCTTTACTTGCTCATTTCTTAATCATGTCTTATTGCTTTGTTTATACGTTTTTCAACTCTATCCCAGTTGATCTGGACACAGCCACTGCCACTGAAGAATGTGAAGAAGAAGGAAGCCAAGGCACTTGCTCCAAGTTTTCCAACTTCCTAGAACCAAATTCCTGCGTATCAGTCATCCGCTCTTGCAATCTGGTTGACTATTGGACATTTTTCTAATACAGATCCTGAACCGTGGCCAAACACTCAGTTTCTACCAGTGGTGTCATCTTGGATACTCAGTTAAATCCAGAATGTTTTAAGAACCGTCATCCTTTCATATACAAGTGAAAGAAGCCCCATCTACACTGGCCTGGCCTTGAATCTAGACCCAAGTAGAGATGACTCAGCTGTCAATGAGGAGTGGAATTGGAGGGGAGGGTCACAGACAGAGAAGGAAGAGCTTCAACACCTAGGATAGCCACCGAAAGTAAACAAATGTCATTTCTAGGTAAAGTAGTTTCCTGGTGCTGCCCTAGAATGTCACAGTTCTCTCTCCACAAGCTTTCTCAACCTCTGTAATTGAGGGAATTTACTGCTTTCCCCATTTTTTAAAATTAAATAATTTATAAAATGAATAGTATCTTATTTAAAAAAAGAAAACAAGCTCTTGCCTCAGCAGGATAAATATGAAGACAGTTCCAACTGTTAGGTCCTCACAGGCGCTCCCTAAGGGGTAGAGTCGATGCTACCTGGAATACCTGATCATGTTTATCAGTGCAACAGGTGAAATTCAACGCAAATATGGGAATAGAAAAAGTAATATTTAACAGCAACTACATCAGGGGCAAACACAAGCATATTCAAACATAAGCATTCACAAACTTTTAATTAGTCTTTGACTTAAAAAGATAGATTCTCTGGGGCGCCTAGATGGCTCAGTCAGTTAAGTGTCTGACTTAGGTTCAGGTCATGATCTCACTGCTCTCGAGTTCGAGCCCGGCATTGGGCTCTATGCTGACAGCTCAGAGCCTGGAGCCTGCTTCAGATTCTCTGTGTGTCTCTCTCTCTGCCCCTCTCCTGCTTTCTCTCTCTCTCAAAAATAAATAAACATTAAAAAAAAATTTTAAATTAATGTTTATTTATTTTTCAGACAGAGAGAGACAGAGAATGAACAGGGGAGGGTCAGAGAGAGAGGGAGACACAGAATCTGAAGCAGGCTCCAGGCTCTGAGCTGTCAACACAGGGCCTGACGTGGGGCTCACAGACCGTGAGATCATGACCTGAGCCAAAGTCAGAAGCTCAACTGACTGAGCCACCCAGGCGCCCCAAACATTAAAAAAAAAATTAGAGATGGATTCCCTGTGTCCGATCAATGTCAGTCTCATGGGATATACTAAAATGAAATTCAAAAGAAGCTGAATAATTCAAATCATTCTAGAATTATAAACAATTAGACTAGAAAGCCTCTAAAACACTGTGAGAAAGAGAGAGAGGGAAAACAAAAGAAAGGGAATAAATGCACCTCCCAGGCCAGGTTGTAGAAATCATGTTCTCTAAAAGTTGAAAACAGGATTTGGGAGCATAGAAATTTGGGGCAGGTTCTCATGTGAGAGATCTAATACATACTCTAAATGAGAAAAGATGTTAAATATGTAGGTTTTGTATTATAAACAGAATTTCTTTGCCATTTCTGAGAGCATGCCATCAAGATTTAATTTAATGTGTAATTAATTTCCTCTCTGTTGATGCTATTTCCTTTTCTAGACAGGTCAAGACACAACTGTAGATTATTTGTGCTCAGTGATGATGGGCATAGTGATAATGATAACGAGAACAATGATAGTGCCTGGCTATTTATACATACCATGAATTCTGTGAGAAATGCCTATAAATATTTTATAAACTGTATATCTGCCTTAATTAGGTCTGTTTTGTTTATTATAAATAAAATAAATAAAAATTCGCTACTCAATAATAGATATTAGTTACTCTAGATTTTTTAAAAATATATTCTTCCTTGTCAGCTCTAAATGTTTTATTTCTTAAAGGTCTGATACCGATTTGATTATTCTTATGTGTAGTGGAGTTACCAGCTTGTGGCCGAATCATGCCCACTCTAGTGTTCAGGCATGTTTGGACACATATCAGTTAGGGCGAGGAAGGACAAGGAAGTCCATCTTTAGCAAAAATTGGGGGATGGGGACTTACTCTGAATGTTTGTTACTGAGTAAATGGATTTGAAGACACACATCTAATTCCTCATCTGTAATCTACAAGTGACATTGAAAAATAAGATGCCACCATCAGTGAGGATGGAAGTGTTCGTGCGAAGGGCTGCTGTATAGGTTATGGTAGCATCTTTGGTAATAAGATAAGTTCTGTGGTGGTTATGGAGGTTTAAAACTTTTTAGATGGGGAATCAAGCTTTTCTGCATATATGAACATATAAGAAAATCCTATGATTCTTTAAAACACCTGCCTTATATCACTTTAGAGGTAAAGGATGTTTTTCTCCCTTATTATATCATCTATTGATGATATAATGTATTGATGATATAATGTGTGTATTTTCATGGCACTACCTTTTAAATGGTCCTTCTTTTTTTTAATTATTTTTAGTGTTTATTCATTTTTGAGGGACAGAGAGAGACAGAGCGTGAGCAGGGAGGGGGAGAAAGGAAGACACAGAACCTGAAGCAGGCACCAGACCCTGAGCTACCAGCACAGATCCCAGTGCAGGGCTCAAGCTCACAAACAGTGAGATCATGACCTGAGCCAAAGACAGACACTCAACTGACTGAGCCACCCAGGCGCCCCAGGTCCTTCTTTTTTTTTTTTTTTTTTAAGTGGACAGATTCCAGGTAACATAACAGGTAATCTTGAAATACTTAAGGAGAATATTTTAGTTAGAGATGGAGCTAGTTAAAATCACTTCTTACATGAGAGTTAGAAATTGGAACTGCATGAAGTCACTGGCTAATCGGCAGAAAGAATAAATGCCATACCAATAGAAAAATAGGAGTTGATGAGTAAGAAAGGCAAGTTTCATCAATTTTGTTCGTGGAATATGTATACCCCAGAGTCTGTACGACATTTCTCATTTTAATTGATAAAATAGCATATGAAATAGCATAGCTTTTCTTTAGCTGTTATACTATTTCTCTACTGTTCATCAACAAAACACCTCAAAAATACCTCATTGTATGCTTACTGCTTTCAAAGTTTTAGAAAAATCTAAAATTACTACTTAAATCATTATTTAACCCATAAAAATAAATTTATTATTTTGTGAAACTTACTGTAGGAGATGTGAACAGTTACCTTGCAATTCTACATTTTTTTCTTTTTTTGTGGTTTTATTTCCTCTCGTCTTTTCACATACTTCCACAACTCCATCACCCTGTAGCTCATAAGAAAAAAGAGTGGCATTTATAAATATCAAGTAATATGTGTTATAGCTTTGCTAAACATCTCATCACCAGTTTGTTGCAAGAGATTTATAAATCAGATTTTCATTAAAACATAGAAAGAATCAACACCATATGTTGTGCTAAATCCTATGCAGCTGCTGCCACAGCAGCTTAATAATGTGTAAACAGGAAGGCATTCAGTACTTTGTATAATATACAAATTGTAACTTTTTTCAAATATTTTTTAAAGAGTAAGATTAAAATCTAAGAAAGCGTGGTAAAATGAAATAACTTACAAGTGTTAACATTTATTTTATAGAAAGGGAGTTCTCTTTGAATCAAAGCTAAATGGGTATCTATAACTGAAATTAAAATACCAAAGTACTCTTGGAATTGAAATAGAAAAGCAGACTCAAAGAAGAATGTTGTGTATTAATGTATCTCCTCTAGTAATCTTAACTTTATTGCAATGTACTGTTTGCCTAAATATCAATCTCGCTGGCACTTTTATTACAATCCTGCAAATGGAAAGAGAGCAAATGAACCATTTACTGCCTTTATTTTCTAAGTATAATCATGTTTCTGTTTTCCATTCAAAGATAGTCAACTTTTATGGGGGGTGGGAGGGAGGGCAGGGTGGGTGATGGGTATTGAGGAGGGCACCTTTTGGGATGAGCACTGGGTGTTGTATGGAAACCAATTTGACAGTAAATTTCATATATTAAAAAATAAATAAAAAAAAAAACAAAGAGCTGCAACATTAAAAAAAAAAAAAACAAAAAAAACAAAGATAGTCAACTTTTTTTTTCCCTCCAACATAAAACATTCCTGAGTGTAATGACCAGATATGGTAAGAGTTTGATATTACACACCCTGTTTATTTATCTTACAATGTACCAAATGCCAGAATCAATTATTTATAAATTTTAGTTGAGAAGTTAGGAAATAATGCTCTAATGCAAAAATTTGCATAATTTAAATAATGTTTATGGCCAAGCACATATGAGATGTAAACACTACCCTGCATATACATTTTGAATTTATTGGACTTAAAATAACAACACTATAGGAGGAAAATCTTTTTTTAAAAGCACCATAAAACAAGACGGTAATTTTCTTTTTAAATGTTCATCTTCATATAGAAATTACATGCTTCTCTTCCATTCAGAAGAAACATCTCAGAGTGATGATGACTACTTTTCCTATGTTAATATAAATTTGCATTATTATTACGATCATCAAAATGGATGAGTTCATGAAGTAGTGTGAAAAAAATATGTTCTTGTCAGAGAAAGAAGACAGGCGGCTATTTCCTTCCAGGATGAGGACATTATGAGAATAATCTACAGACCAATATTCTTATTAGAGGCAAAGAATCTTTAAAAAATACAAGCAGAATGAATTCAACAGCATAGAAAAATAATTATATATGACCAACTAGACTTCATCCGAAGAATGAATAGTCAATTTTATATATGAAAATTCTCAGTGTAATGAAATAGATTAATGAGTTAAATGACACACAAGATTGTCTCAATAGATACAGCAAAAGCTTTTGCCAAAATTCAACACCCTTCATCATAAAAGAACTCCAAAAGCTAGGAATAAAAGCAAAATTCTTCAACTTGTTAAAGAAAATCTATGAAAACCCCACAGCTAAGATCAAAGTTTATGGTGAAAGACTGAATGCCGTATGGCCTACATTAAGAACAAATGTATGTACAACAGAATGAAAGAAGAATTAAGTTCTTCAGAAAACACATGAAAAAATGCAAGATAGAAAACTGAAAAATATTGTTGAAATAATTTTTATAAGATTTAAATAATTAAAAAAAAATTCCATATCCATGAATAGCCCATGTTTATTGTACATGGCGGCACTCAAATAAACGTATAGATTCAATGCAATCCCTATCAATACCCAACCTGGTCTTTTCCCCAGATTCTAATTTCATATGGAATGCAAGGGCCACCGATTAGACACATAATCTTTAAAAAAGAATATCAATCCTTGAGGGTTCATACTTTCTGATTTCAAAACTTAAACCAAAGCTACAATGATCTAGATTGTGCAGTATTGGCATAAAGAAATACATGGAGAACAATGGAATAGAATTGGCAGCCCAGCAATAAACCTTTACATTCACGATCAATTCGTATTTGATAAATCTCCCTAAATAATTCAATAGGGAAAGAATAGTATTTTCTATAAAACATACGGATACAAAGGATATTCACAAGCAATAAGTGTGGTTGTACCAGTTCTTTATACTATACATTAAAATAAACTCAAAATAGATCACTGACCTAAATGTAAGAGCTAAAATATTAGACTTTGAGAAAAAAACATAAGAATACATCTTCATGGCCTTAAATTAGGTAATGGTTTCTTCAACATGTCACCAAAACACACAGAACCACAGAAAGAATAGATAAATTTCACTTCATAACAATTTTGCTGCAAAGGGCATCAGCAAGAAAGTGAAGCTTCAATGTACAATATTTACAAATCATGTATCAGATAAGACATGTCTAGGAGACCACATAAAGAAGTATCACATCTCAATAACAAAAGATCATCAAATGACATCTTAAATGACATCTTTTTTTAAATTTTTTTTTTCAACATTTTTCATTTATTTTTGGGACAGAGAGAGACAGAGCATGAACGGGGGAGGGGCAGAGAGAGAGGGAGACACAGAATCGGAAACAGGCTCCAGGCTCCGAGCCATCAGCCCAGAGCCCGACACGGGGCTCGAACTCACGGACCGTGAGATCGTGACCTGGCTGAAGTCGGACGCTTAACCGACTGCGCCACCCAGGCGCCCCTTAAATGACATCTTAAATGACATCTTAAATGGATCTTAAATGACATCACTCCAAAGTAGATATACAGTAGACAATAAACATGCAAAGATGCTCACCATCATTAGTCATTGTAGAGATGTAAATAAAAATCACAAAGAGATATTAATTAACATTCAGTAGGATGACTCAAATCAAAAAGGCAGATCATAACACCTTTTGGCTCTAAGGTTGAGAAACTAATAGGAATATAAATGGTGTAGATTCCATGGAAGATAGTTTGGCTGTTTCTCAAAATGTTGAACAGAATTATCATATAATCCAAAAATTGCCCTCCTAGGTATTTTTCATAAGTATATACCTATGAATAATAAAAACATATGTCCACCAAAACTTACATTCACATTTTCATAGCAGTGGGGTTTCTATTAGCCAAAAAGTGGAAACATTCCAAATGTCCATCAATTGATGATTGAGCAAATAAATGTGAGTATATCCATACAATGGCATATTATTCATTGATAAGAAGGAATTGAGTACTGATCATGTGACAATATAAAAGAATCTTGAAAAAAAAATTGCTAGATTAAACAAAAAGACATTTATAGGGGCCTGGCTGGCTAAGTCGGAAGAGTATGCCTCTCTTGATGTTGGCATCGTGAGTTCAAGCTTCCCGTGTGGCATAGAGATTACTTAAAAAATATTAAAAAAAACTTAAAAGGAAGACATTTACAAATACCACATATTATATGATCCTGTTGATTGACATAATTAAATTAGTAATACACAAAAAATATATAAAAATATTCAAATGCATAGAAACTAAACACTTCACCTGTAAATAACATTTGGGGAAAAAACTCATAAGGAAAAGAGAATGTATTTCAATTGAGTGAAAATTTGATCTGCTGTTTTTAATTTGTTCAGCACAGCTGAAGCAGTTTTGTGAAGTGTGACCTTCTGAGTGTGACCTTACTGAGGGAAAAAAAAAAAAAAGAATGAAAACAAACAAATCTTGTCCCTTAAAATGCTGGAAAAAGAAAACTAAATTAAACCCAAAGAAAATGGAAAAAAAAAAACGATACAGGGGAGAATTGAAATTGATAAAAGACAAAAGTAGAGAATTTATCTATAAAATAATAATTAGGGGAAAATTAGAAAATGCAACGCAAAACAGAAAAACCAGTGGCCTCAAAATATGTTTCATGAAATTGATATCTATGATAGACTATTCATGGAATTCACAGTATCTTTGGGCTCTTCCATTTCTGATGCCTCACCTTCCTTTAAAGGCTTACCTAATTAGGTCAGTCCCACCAGGACATTCTGCCTCTTGATTAACACAATGGGCCTAATAGGAAAGTAATCACAGTAGTGATGTCCTGTCATAGTCACAGACGGCACTCATACTCCAGGGAAGGGCATGATATAAGTCAGTGTCACCAGGGGGCAGGATCTTGGGTGGATATCTTAGAATCTTTTCTACTACAGGATTCCAATACAGATATTAAAGATCATAATTAGTTTTTATAGCTATTTTGTCTGCTTTTTCCATAATATACTGTTAATCATTTAAAAAGTATTTCAACTCTGCTTGAAGAATTAAAAAAAAGGTGCTACTATTTTAGGGGTGTACTGATTTTACACATTTTGGTCTAGAAGTCTCCTTCATCCTCCCTTCTGGTAGCATCATCATCCTCATTTCTGACACTATAGATTATTTCTCTCAGGCCATTTTGAAAGTTAGTTCTGGAATAAGCCTTTCTAAATTTGTCTTTTCTTTCTTTCGTTTTTTCTTTTACGTTTTTCCTTCTTCTCATTTGCTTCAAAATTTACATCTCACCTTCCTCCTAGACAGCATAACAACAATATGCATTTCCTTAGAGAAACTGAATGTTTCTTAGAATTAAGAGAAGAGCAGTTTTATTTACCAGCAGGACGATTCCTTACCCCAGCGTTCATTTTACTAGTTTTGCTGCATCAGATAAAGTCACAAATGTTCAGAGTTCAGAAAGGATGTGCTAGGTCGTTGCCGTTGCTTGCTCATTTTCCTACCTTAGTTAGCAATCGGTTTTCTCTTCATATAGAAAAACTGGTAATTAAACCCAGTCTCTAATACCATGTACATATTTACAAATTTGATGATAAGCTTATCTTATAATAAATATTATTTGTTCTTGAGTTTCCATCCGTGTATCACTCGATAAGATTCGGCCTTTATTTCATATTTTCAGAGGTGCTACCATTACTAAATGTAGTGAGTTTTAATATGTTCATTTGACTTCCATAAATATAACTTTAATAATACACATGAGGGGCGCCTAGATGGCTCAGTCAGTTCAGCGTCCAACTCTTGATTTCCACTCAGGTTACGATCTCATGGTTGATGATTTGAGACCCGCGTTGGGCTCTAGGATGACAGCGTGCAGCCTGCTTGAAATTCTTTGTTTCCCTCTCTCTGACCCTCCCTGCACATGCTCTTTCTCTCTCTCTCAAAGTAAATAAATAAACTTTAAAAATATATAATAATACACGTGAGAAAGAGACAGATGAAAGGAGTAAGAGGATAACTATGAAAGCTTGAAGAAGAGTGAGAAGTTGCAAAATAGAGAAAATGAGAAGGGAGAAAACTCTATACTGCCTGAAAAATTCACTTGCTATTGAGAAAGTTATTGATGGCATAGTAAACATTTTGTGTATCAGTTAATTTAATTCATGACTACACTGACTGATTTTTTTTTAATTTCTTAAATATTCTGGTGATACTTTGGGTTTATCAGAACCCAACTTTTATTTATTTATTTTTTATTTATTTGAGAGAGAGTGAAAACGAACTGGGCAGAGAGAGAGAGGGAGAGAGAGAATCTTAAGTAACCTCCATGCCCAGCGCAGAGCCGTATGGGGGGCTTGATCTCAGGAGCGTGAGATCATGACCTGAGATAAAATCAAGAGTCAAAAGCTTAACTGGCTGCACCACCCAGGCGCCCCCCAACTTTTATCTTCTTATTCCTAAATCCAGGCTTCAGTTAATTCCGTTAACAC
Source organism: Neofelis nebulosa (assembly GCF_028018385.1). Classification (NCBI taxonomy): domain Eukaryota; kingdom Metazoa; phylum Chordata; class Mammalia; order Carnivora; family Felidae; genus Neofelis; species Neofelis nebulosa. The sequence goes on from NC_080782.1 coordinate 22,918,051, forward strand.
CATGTCCATTTGTCTTGATGATTATTTACAAGGCTTAGAACATGAAATTGTCAGTATGATATTTGGTTTTTATCACGTGAAGATACCCGAACTTATTGCAGTGCACAAGGTTAAAATAGATATTTCCTGTTATACCTCACCATGATTTACAGCTTACGATTTTTTACATTTAGTTTTTACATTGGCATTTTTTCCTTTTCTGATTCATTTTATAGTCTTTTACTCTTTCCTCGTCTTTTTTTTTTTTTTTCTCCTTTTTTTTTTCAATATTAGCTGACGGTCGCTGTTGCAAATTTTCTCTTAGGTCTTGCAGTCTATTTGGTCATCCAAATTCTAGAGCTTCTCGCAGGATTGAAGGAAGCTTCTTTCAACTAATATCAAGGTTCAACCTCTGTTCCCTTCACTTCTTTATGGAAGTTGTCACTAAGAGTACCATGCAATGCGCCTCATGCAAATAAATCTCTGTCTCAGAACGCCATTTCTAGAGCATCTCAAGCTAACTGAACCTCTACCCATCAGCTCCTTCCCTTTCCCATCCAACCCGTACTCCACTGACTGGTGTTATTCTTGACAACCAACCCTGCAGTCTCTACTTTGCACTTCGCCAGTCCTTAAGGACAATTACTGATACATCTAAACTAGGTACAAGTAGATCCTGGCTTTGTGGCAAGAATTCACCTGCCTCCAACAGGCGATCCCACTTGGGGCAGACAGAGGGTAATGGCAGTCATTTTAAGACCACCCTCCCCACTTCATTCCTTAGGCTTGATTATGTCAGGGCTTTCAATCATTCAATCGTGAAATCTAATGGCATGAAGGCAAAATTGTGCAAGAAGTAATGCCTGTCTGTATCCTTCCCGTGTCTTAAAAAAAAAATTGTTAATGAGGAGGTTTCTGGGTGGCTCAGTCAGTTAAGCATCTGACTCTTGATTTTGACTTGGGTCATGATCTCACAGTTCATGGGATAGAGTCCTGTGTCAGGCTCTGCACTGACAGTGTGGAGCCTGCTTGGGATTTTCTCTTTCTTTCTCTCTGTCTCTGTCTCAAATAAATAATAAACTTAAAAAAAACAGTTAATTAACTAGAGTGGGCAGTGCCTTTACAGATTTAAAACATCAAATATTTGAAGAGATGTACTTACAACCATGCTTATGTCATTTTGAAACAGAGTGGCAATTTAGTATTATATTTAAACTCAGAGAATTTCTACAAAATTTTCTTCATATTTCCCCTTCTGAATTACATTTTCTTCTTTTGAATTGTGCATCTGGTCCCCATAGGAATCCTGAAATTTTTATCATTATATCACAATTGTTTTTAATAACCTACACTACTATATCTAACTGATTTACAAATAAGGAAACATGTTTTTTAAGTTTATTTATTAATTTTGAGACAGAGAGAGAGAGAATGAGTGGGGAGGAGGGCAAACAGAGAGAGGGAGAGAGAGAATCCCTAGAAGTATTTATGCTGACAGAACAGAGCTGGACTCAGGGATCGATCCCACAAACAATGAGATCATGACCCAAGCTGAAATCAAGAGTTAGATGCTTAACTGATGAGCCATCAAGAGGCCCAAAGAAAGCAGATTTTTTAAAATTTATTTTACTTTACTTTACTTTTATTTTATTTTAAAATTTATTTATTTGCTTTGAGAGAGAGAAAGGCACGGAGGGGCAGAGAGGGATGGGGAGAGAGAGAAATCCCAGGCAGGCTCCACACCACCAGCTCAAAGCCTGATGTCGGAATCGAATTTACAAAACGTGAGACCATGACCTGAGCTGAAATCAAGAGTGGGCCACTTAACCGACTGAGCTACACAGGCGCCCCCAAAACAGATTTTTAAACAAACGTCATTGTTTTAAAATAATGTTAACATATTTAATTAAGACTGGAGTGAAAGAGGGGCACCTGGGTGGCTAAGTCAGTTAGGCATCTGCCTCTTGATTTTGGCCCAGGTCCTGATCTCATTGTTCATTACATCAAGCCCCATGTCTGGCTCCACACTGACAGGCATGGATTCTGCTTGGGATTCTCTCTTTCTGCCCCTCCCCCACTTGCACACATGCACACTCTCTCTCGAAATAAATAAAGTTAAGGAAAAAAGAGTGGCATGAAGGAAAATATCCACCCTGCCATGCAAGTTCCTTCTGAAAATTTCCCTTAATTTCCAAGTCATCATGCATCACTTGGTGGTCAAGTTTGTAAAAAGAGAATATTAAACTGTTGTGGTACCTAAGCTTAAGAAATTTGGAATTTGTAAAAAAATCCCGAGGTAGCTGTTAGAGTAAAATATATGATTTAAGCATCTCAGAGTTTTCCCTGTGAGACCTAAAATGAGGAAAGGCACATTTGCCAAAATGAGTAAAGTGTGTGTGTGTGTGTGTGTGCGCGCACGCGTGTGTCCATGGTGGCACAAAAGGGAGAGAGAAGAATTAACTGGAGGTGTTGGTTTGAATAGTTAAGAAACAAGCAGACTGGAAAAATGCATTCTCTCAGTTACACAAAAGTCGTAGACACCTAAGGGGTTTAGCCAGATTACAAAGTTACTACGAAATAATGGTATTTTGTAAAGCAAAATAAAGCTGGCACAGAAAGTCAGAGTAGACCATTTGGAGGCATGGACATTTCCAGAAGGAACTTCTGTCTAAGTCTTCAAGACTGGGAAGAGGGCACCCTGGACATGATACACAGATGCAAAAGAAAAGTCTAGGGAAAGAAGAGGCCAGAGAACAATACGAAGATAATTTTTTTTGTATGACTATTAAATTTGTCTGGTTAGGAGAAAAGTAAGGTGCAAATGTTTTGAAAGTGGTTTTGAATACACAACTAAAGGAACAAGTTAGAGCATGTGTTATAAATACGAGGGGTTGTTCTCAGGAAGGTGTTAGTTGAAGGCATAAAAGTAGATGAGCGATTTGGGAGAAGTCTTCTGTGAGAACAATGGAGTCATGAGCGTAGACTCTTTTGTGGATAAAACTGACAGAAAAAACGTCACACACTACTCAACAGAAACTTGCTTACTCGTAAGAAACCTGTGCAAACTGCCCCAAGAGTCTGCAGTAAAGAAAATAAATGGTTTGAACACTTTCACTACTTGCCTGCCATCTGTTATTAATTGCAGTGACTGAGTGAGTGACTATTTGGGCAGCTGCTCTAAAGTGAACGAAATTTCGGGAATAAAAAATATATGGCATTCATTGAGTCAAAAGTAAAGTTGACGATTAAATGAAATACATAAAAAAGCATTCGTTTTAAATCGCACTTTAACTTCTGGGGTTGAAAATGTTTTTCATACTTGTGCAAAATTTATAATGCAAGAGACCAAAACTAGGGAGACATAATTCAAAAACGGCAGAATCTGGCAACCTCCATTTGATTAATTTCTGGAACTTATTGATAAAGGATATCTGACAGCATATAGAAATCACATTTTTATTTTATTTTTGTTTGAATTTAATAAACAGCACTTTTTAGGTGCAGAATTTAGAGGATTTACTAATTATTAAAAATATTTAATGTCCACAACTATTAAAACTATAATCATGACCAATTCAGGTTATACTTTAAATCTATTAACAGGCTTAGCTTTGCAAGCTAAATCATATACAAGATAAAACAGCAACAAATTTAATCGATTTGCTCTTTTGGAAACATACCAGTCCCTTATCTTAATATTGATGAAAAATTACTATTATTATATCATTGCATAAAGACTTTGAAAACATTTTCATAAGTGAACATGGAAATTCACCCTGCCACCTCTTCAAATAAGCAAATAGGAAAATGGTGAAGAATCATTTACATAATGGACAAATGTAAATTCATTCTAGTTATAGAGAGAAGCTCCCTGCTGTCTTGATTATATTATGCTTTCCTGCTGCTACATGAGCTCACACAAAACTGAAAAGAAAAAGAAAAAGAAAAATTAACACTGTGCAGTTATGAGTTCGAAGCAAAGAAACAGGAGTGCAATGTTCCATTGATTTTTTCACCCCTAAAATCTCAGCTCGTGAATTATCCTTGCTACAGATCTTTGACACATAAAATCATCTGCTTGAAAGATAAACTATATGGAATGGCAGATATGAGAATCCAGCTTTAACTGCTAACTTTAAAGAATTTAAGATAAAGGAAATTACGTTTTATTGTGGTTGCTCATGATTGTTTGTTCAATGAGTTGTCACAGAATCCAATTTCCACATTACCCATTTTCTGTGTAACAAATTGATTCCTTTGTTTCATTTATGGTGAAGTGATATTTCTACAGTCTTCTTAACTTATTATGAAAAGCATTTCCTAAATCACCAGTCTTACAGAGGACGAAACTTATCTGTTTAACATAATAGTACTTGTTCAGTTATAATCAGTCATAAGTACATGATTTTGCAATGGGTTGACAGTATGAGGAATATATTTCCAGTGATATGTATTTTATGACACAATTTATGTCTCACATAAATAAAATTGAGAATAATCTTACTTAATGCAAGTTAGGAAACAAATACAAACTGGATTCTAATACAATGCTCATAACCCAATGGAACTCCATGTTCTAGGATTATCTCCAATTAACATGTAACTCAAAGGCTAAATCTCCCCTTCCCACTATTCTGTGAATGGAGACTGTATGGCACAGTGTTATGAACCAAGTCTACCTTCTCTGACATCCCGTGACTTTTATTTATAGGAAATTTAATCTTTGGCAAGTTTCTTAATCTTCTGGTGACTCAAATTCATCACTGAAAACAGGGGGGCAAGAGTTCTTACCTCATATATTGTAGTGATAATTAAATGATAATCCAGGTAAGAGCGTTTCAACAATGCTGGATCCGGTAAAGTGTTCATTAATGATGGCAATCATTATCGTCATTTATATTATTGCAGCTACCACTGTTGCTGTTGGTTTTACTACTATAAGCATGTAGTTTTAAACTTCCAAGGGACTTCTATTCTTGTTCAGAAATTGTGTTTCCAGCTCCATCTGAAGTCACCAAAATTGAGGTTTATTGTTTGCAACTGCTGACATTCTACTACTGTGTACAAAGTGTCTCTTGCATTACTCTCCAAACTGTCAGTGACAACTTTGGTTGAATGCAGTAAGCAATTACTCAAGATTTGGGCATAAGGAGAGAAATCGTTATCCAAACACAAAAGAGCAAATTACTTAACTCTGCAATCTCTGGCACGATTATATTCCTCGGTTTATTCATAGAACCCAATTATCACCTTGCAGCCTATGATAGCCCTTTGTTTCCATATTTTTTCTAATTCCAAGTTATCCCAAGTTCTAGACTTCTTGGAGACTAGAGGATAAATAACAATCCCTTCAAATGAAAGCCAACTTATATTTATTATGTCAATTCAGACCATTCGTCATTTGTTAATTTACTTAAACAAAAACAAAACAAAACAAGTGAATATTTATTCTTTCTTTCTGGCAGAGATTAGAGGACTATCAGGCAGCAAGAGTTATTGGGAAAGAGTGGAGTTTAGGAGCTGGGCGCCCAGGGAACAGAGGCTGCTACCATTAACGCACCTCCTACTTCCTGCTTCCTTCGTCTTTGTTTCTCCTCCGTCAGGTGCTTATCCTGCTCCAAAAACATTTTACTCCTATAGTAAACTCTATAAGTTGCCTAAGACTTGTTCATATGCATTTTAATATAAAATTATTTTTCTTTAATTAAACAAAATTATTTGCATAATCCAATCCCCATCCTGTATAGAACTTTCAAATCTGAATTTTTGTATTCATGTACTTTATTAGTAGCAATTAGCTTCCCTTAAGATAAAACCAGCTCATGATGAGCATCTCAGGCTTCATGATAACTGGTCACCCTGTTTTACTAAGGCACGGCAGCAAACAAAAAATGATTTATCATAAGGAAAATTATATGTAGAAACTGTCATAGTTTGGGTCCAAAATTCCAAAGCTCTGTTCTGTGAATCTTTTATACCAGCCTACAAAATGTTCCATACAACATTGCTGTCTGCACAGACACTTAAAGCAAATTGGATCTGTTGGGTCATATGGTCCAAGTGGCATAGCAGCTTTCCTGGCAGATGGACACTTTGCAGAGACTTATTCTTGGCCCACTCAAAACTTGCAGCTTTTCAGGATAGTCAGTAAATGGGCAAGAGTAATACAACCAAATCATGTATGTGGCATCCCAAATTTAAAAAGGCATATAGTGTGTAATAACTTTTCTCAATAGTGGGAGGGGCTAGAGGCAGCAATTTTTGAAAGGAATATTTCAACATGCACCCCTGAGGTGGACAATCTAGAAATTTCACCAGGGATTCAGGCTCCTGAATTTTATGGGATGCATTTGCCAAACTTTGGCATGTAGGTGTCTTACCAAAGTCTCTAGGATAGCTGATACATCGTGTTAACTAAATTCAAATCATTACCTTTTATATATAATGGATAAACATGACATCCTTTTGACTTGACAGGTGTTTTAGGTCACTATAGATTAGACTATGTCAGAAAGCTTAATAGTTGATATGTCCCTGTGAACAGGACAGATATATTTCTGGCAATGCTTGCCGAAAACAAAGTACTTCCTATGTTCTTTTCTCAGAAGCATAGAGAGAGAGCATTTTCCACACCTACTGCTGCCTAAAGTTGCCAGGTGACATGATGATTTGCTCCAGCAATCAGCATTTATGATTAGATTCTTTGCATGATTGTGTTTTCGATAATCCAATTTCATAATTATCATTACATCTGTCCTGTGCACAGACAGAATAGGTAAGTTGAATTAACTAGGGTAGGAATTCCTCCCATTCAGCATTGTCTGTCATTCAGAGAATTTTATTGAGCATCTAATATTTTCAATGGATGGGCTAACCTTAAAACCGAAATTTATTCATAATATCTCTTGGTGGAATATTCCATGACAACACTGTTACAACACATTTTTTGCTATTTATTTATTTATTTATTTATTTATTTATTTTTAATTTTTTTAACTCAGATATAATTGGCATAAAACATTGTATTAGTTTCAGGTGTACAACATAATGTTTTGATATTTGTATATACTGCAAAATGATCACTATAAAACCTATGACCACACATATTTAATATTTTTTCTTGTGATGAAAACTTGAAAGATATAGTCACTTGCCAACTTTCAAAGAAACAATACAGTATCATTAACTATTATTCATCATGCTATGTTATGATAAAATTTTCAGAAATATAAACATTGTAGATAAAGACAAAGTTTTCTTTTATGGTAATACTAGGAGCGTTCAGTTTTCCTAAAGAAACTTGAACAGGAAAATTAATGTCCTGAGAACATCCTTTTCTTGCTCCAAGTTTTCCAGCCCCTTTAGATACCACAAAAGGGTTCAGTCGGTTGAGCCACAAAGAAACTTGCTATTTGACTTGGTTCAAATCACTGTGCAATAAGCATGCTGAAATATGATGAGATTAAATGGTAAAAATTATTAAAATACAAAACATAGATCAACCCTGAAAATTCCCCGAGCAGACAAAACAGTGTAATCATACAAACAAACATAATCTAGCTTATTTTGCAAGACTAACTGACCGGAGTCATTTATCGCCATCTAACTCTGAAAATTACAAGCAAAACTTAAACTGTTTCCCAGTATTGATATAAGCCTACCAGTAATGAATTCTCTATCATTTAAGAGACTTATACTACTGTAACCAATCACTATGAATAGTGACTGCTTTCTTACTTTATAAGCTGCTTTATAGCCACGAGCCTTATTCCATGTTTTGGTTTGAGTGCTCCCAGTTAGCAAACTGTCTTTTTTGATGTGTGCATGATAAACTTTTACTAATTCCTACTTCAATGATTCATTGGTTTTACTTGTATTATTTCTGAACTTTTGACAAAATGTATCTTAAGAAAGAAGACATTAATTTGTATTCACTATAAAATCAGTATAGATAACTGACGACTCTAGACTGAGAGATTTGGAACTAATTCACAGGGGAGATGGATTGTAAACTTGGCCTTAAAAATTGTTTCATGGTTGCAGACAGCCAGGAAGAACAGAGTAGGGTGAAGGAGCAGACAATGAATATTATAAAAGCATCAAAGTATCCTCTTCGTTGTTGATGTCATGGATCCAAGCTTCCAATTGTTATTTTCTTTTATTTTTATTAGTAAAGACTGAAACTTACTTTAAAGCACACATTATTCAACAACAAAACTATTGTGATAGTGATACCATAAATATTGATATTTTAATTTATGAATTTCACCTCTATTTTAGTTAAAGCCCAGTGAGTATCTTTATGTTGGTTGCTTTAAATTCTCCATCAGCCGTGTTTCTTAAGTCTGTTTTGCTCAGATCTCTGGCGGTGGACTTTTTTCTTTCAGTTGGGATGAATTCCTCCACCTTGGCGTTCTGTCTGAGTCTCTGCCATCTTCTTTGGTGGGAAAAGCCAGTTCTGTTTCTTGCTCCAGAGAGCTTTATAAAGAAGCGGTCATGTAGCGTCCAGGGCCTGGAGCTTCAGGAAGCGTCGCTGGCCTGTGCTGCTGTGCTCTGCCGCTGTGTTTGGGCTGCTGTGTCCCCCAGTCGGTCCTCGGTGCAGGGTCTCCTTGCCTGCTGCCGGCGGTGTTCAGTCCCTAGCCTAGTTTTAAGGAGGCGTGATCTGGTGTGCTTGTGAATTGAGACCCGATATTACTTCCACCATATCTGAAGCCCTGCAGCACTGTAGTTCTGATGACACCCACTCGTATTCACTATTGGTTGTTGTTGTTGTTGTTTGTTTAATAAGTATCTATTAGTATTGGTGTGAGAATACAAATGGGGTAAAACTTTTCAAGGACCTATGGAAAAGTAAAATTTTCAAATATTTACTCCAAAAGTTTATAATTTGAAATAAGTGCGCATTCTTATTTTAGGATATTCATTATAAATTATTAGAGGTTTAAACATTTGCTTTACTATAGAAAGATTAATGCTGAAGAAAAACGTATTTTTCATTTTCTTCCTTCCATCTTTCCTTCCTTCCTTCCTTCCTTCCTCCCTCCCTCCCTCCCTCCCTCCCTTCCTTCCTCCCTCCCTCCCTCCCTCCCTCCCTCCCTCCCTTCCTTCCTCCCTCCCTCCCTCCCTCCCTCCCTCCCTCCCTTCCTTCCTTCCTTCCTTCCTTCCTTCCTTCCTTCCTTCTTTCTTTTCTCTATAAAGGGAAACACAAAACATGACCCAAAGAATGTAGTTCCCATTTGGGGAGCCATTTTCAACTCTCCTTTGGTTCAGAGCTGAGATTACTTTCCATCATTGCTGATCTTTAACCCTGGAGTTAGCTCCCTTAGTGTTTAGTCACTCTGCTATTTGTCCTTGACTTTCAACTGAAGTGGCTCCTCAAATTCTTCCTTCTGCTTTCCTAGTTACGTTTATGTCATGTACTACCATGTACTAGATATTATTTACCTCCAAAAGATCCTAGAAAAATTCATATTAATGCTTCATGATGATGACATACTTTTAAAAAAAAAATTTTTTTTGAGGGAGTGAGCAGGAGAGAGGCAGAGAGAGAGGGGGACAGAGGATCCTAAGTGGGCTTGCACTGACAGTAGAGAGCCCTATGCAGGGCCAGAATCCATGAACCCCGTGAGACCATGACCTGAGCTGAAGTCAGACGCTCAATCGACTGAACCACCCAGGTGTCCCAGTGACTCCAATTGTCTGCAAAACAGCACTGAATTTAGACTTTTTCTGTTTTATCCAGAAACTTTATTGGAGTATGGAGTTAAGATGGGACAATTTTCACAATCAGTAGGACTACAATAATTAAATGCCTTTAAACAGGATGATGACCTTTATTCAGAAATCCTCCGAAGTCATCATCCAAGAACATTATCCAAGACAGGAAAGAAATAATTAATTAAATGCCATTTATACACCATCACTGAAAAAAAGAACATCTACAGTTTTTAAGTTTTTATGGCAGATATAATCTATAATGACCCATTAAGTAATCAACCACATGTTAACAATATGCAACTTATTTTTTCCTCTAGAGATTTTTGCTTCTTTTTTAGGTTTTCCTGAGGATATCTTTTATATTTTTGTATATGTATTAGGTCATATTCTCCTGTTAAAACACTGAAATGAATTTGCATTAGAATTCTCACATAGAGGGGTACCTGGGTGGCTCAGTTGGCCGCACATCTGACTTCGGCTCAGGTCATGATCTCAGAGTTTGTGACTTCAAGCCCTATGTCAGTCTACGTGCTGACAGCTAGGAGCCTGGATCCTACTTCAGACAGATTCTGTGCCTCTCTCTCTCTTTGCCCCTCCCCCGACTCATGCTCCGTCTCTCTTTCTCTCTCAAAAAATGAATAAAAAAAAATTCTCACATAGAATAAACTTTTAACATGCCTTACAAGGCCCAATCCAACCCAGTTTACTTTTTTCATTTCTTTTCACCTTTTCCCATAGTTATTATTATTATTGTTGTTGTTATTATTCCATTTTAAAGACATATTTATCTTCCTTCTGTTGGAATATTCTGCCACCAGACGTCTTTCACTTGTATATCCGCTCAATTTTACCTTTTCAGTGGGTCTTGGTTTAGTTATTTTTGGTGGTAGTGGCAACATGAGATCTACTGGCTTCACAAATATTTAAATGTACAATATGGTATTGCAAACTATAGGCACTGTGCGGTACAGGAGATCTCTAGAACTTACTCATCTTGTATAACTGAAACTATTAGGGCTTAAAAAGGAAGAACATGCTGTCATACGCGACGACACAGATGAACCTGGAGAGCATCATGGTAAGTGAAGCCAGCCAGCCACAGAAGGACGAATACGCTGGTTCCACTCACATAATGTTCTCAAGCAGCCAGATTCACAGAATTAAGGAGCAGAATTGTAGTTGCAGGAAGAAATATGGAACTACGGTTCAACAAGTCCTTCTTGATCACCAAACTCCTGCTCCCTTTTCACTCTCTGAAATAGGTTCTATTTCATTTACTTCTTAGCATTTACACCTACCTAAAATAATCCTGTTCATTTTATTTTTGTAGATGTTTTTCATGGCCTATTGTCCATTGGCCACATAATACAAAAGTCAAAAATGCTTTTGAATTCTAGATTGTTCAGAATTTGTATTTTTATAATTTTTATTCTAATTAGAATAGGCACTTGGTGTTTTAAAGTCATGCGACAGACATCAATTTACAATGAAGCAACCATTCTCTATGTCACCGTTCCCTAGGAGTAGCCCAATTACCTAGAGGCAAATGCTTTCAATAGCGTCTATTTTTATTTCTTTCTTCTTCCAGTGGTTACTTAAATAATGTTCTATGTTTTAAAGTGAAAACTTGATAGAACTAAAGTGAACCATGTGATTTTTGAGCAACTTAATGGGGAAGTTAACTAAATTTTTAAATATGTAGGGAAAGGGAAATATTATGTTAGGCACTTTATTATGTGTCTTTCCCTTATCAACCTCAATATAAAATTTATTTATAATGCATTTTTCCAAAGTAATAAAAGAAAATTTAATATCATGTAGCAAATATTTAAGCAGGAGATGAAATATTATCAGACTTTATCTCTAATATCCAGGTAAATCATGTTATGTGTCAAGAAAAGTAGCTCTTAGATAGAGATAAATTGGATTTGAAGAGATAAATCCAATCAACAAAGGATTCTTGTATCAGATTGAAATGTCAAAACTTAAGATGATGCATTAAAGAGACTAGTTTTGCAACTATAACAAAATCATTCTTTTTTTTTTTTTAATTTTACTTTAGCAGCTAATTTAACACTTTACTTGATGATAGACTAAGACTAAAGAAATGAAAAAATGACACTCCATCTATTTTAAGAATGTTGTAAAACATTGTCTTATTATAAGTATAGCGTATTGATGTAAAATGTTTCATACCAGCGCGTTGATAAAATAAAATGTATCTTAAGAGTGTGTATATCATAGCTACTATTTGTTTCTGTTGTTTGTTTTGCTTGGGAAGGACTTTATTTGTTTATTTATGTTACAAATCTGTGAGTAAATTGTGGGATTTTATACTTGGGATTAAGGTATCCCAATCAATAGTTTATACTGATTCAACATTAGAAGGGAGATTAAGCATTTACAGCATTTTAATCCTTGTCTGCAATCTCAATTCATATAATGTAACATTACATGTGACATATAATGTTGTATTATATGTTTATATAACATACATTACAGCATTTTAATCTCAATTCATATAATGTTACATATAATGAATCTCAATTCATATAATGCTACATTAAGTATGACATATAATATTATTTTATATGTTTAGATAACATGCTCACAAAAAAGACATAAAATTAATGAATGTATTATTTTTAAGGTCTAATAGTATAAGTGCTTAATTTTACCATCTGTCTTAGTTTTCTTAAGCCCAAAAACCTATTTTGTTTTCTATTAAGTATTAAATAGTTATTTCATGCTCAAGTAATAAATATAAAAAGATAGACAATAGGAATGTGTTAGTAGTTAATCATAATTTTATTTTTTAATTTTTTTTTTATTTTTTAACGTTTATTCATTTTTGAGACAGAGAGAGACAGAGCATGAACGGGGGAAGGTCAGAGAGAGAGGGATACACAGAATCTGGAACAGGCTCCAGGCTCTGATTTGTCAGCACAAAGCCCGACGTGGGGCTCGAACTCACGGACCTCGAGATCGTGACCTGAGCTGAAGTTGGACCCCCAAACGACTGAGCTACCCAGGCACCCCATAATTTTAAATTAATATATATTTTATTTGATACTGACATAAAGTTACAATGACTATTATTACTATTATTATTTTATCACTATCAATACCTTTGTGAAATCTTTAATTTGGCAAAAGAAGACTGTTAAAGTTAATAGGTAGGTACTTAGAACAATTTCACTGTTATGGATGAGTAAAAAGACTGTAATCCTTTCCATTTGATTTTTTTCCTTAACATCTCTATCACCTTCCTCAAAATAACACTGCATCTCTTTTTTCCACTTTCAATATTTAATTATCATCATTAGACTGTGCTTTTTCATTAATGGATGTACTACATAGTAAATTCTCTGCATCTCAGAATTACTCCTAATGGGTCAAGTCAAGTGCTCCAAAAAGAACAAGGATTGGTAAGTTTCATTAACCTACCTCTGTATGATTTATAGTCTTGTCTCTTGAATAATTTAGTTTGAGACAATATGTAAGAACCTTCACAGCGAAGGTGCCTTTCTTCTCTTGCTACATCTAAAGTATCACTTATTCCTTCTATGAATATTAAAATACTGGCTTAAATTATAATAGCATCTTTCAGGGGTTATCGTTAGTACTTCAAGAACAAATTTGATATCTTTCATGGTAGGTGATCACAATAAATGAGACAGTAACTAAAGAACTCAAATAAGAAATGTCGGTCTTATCCAGTCCATGACTTTTGACCCTAAATCAATTATTTTGCTCAGCAGGGTGAAAACGAATTCATAGATTGATGTTGGAAAGTTGATATGTAAGATCATATTTTAAAATTCACATAATGATTGTGGAGAAAAATTAGCAATAATATTTTCTTATTCCCATAAAATTGAACTCCTGGAAACATAGCCTAAACCACTTCAAGTCTTTTTTTAAAATTTTTTTTCAACATTTTTAAATTTATTTTTGGGACAGAGAGAGACAGAGCATGAACGGGGGAGGGGCAGAGAGAGAGGGAGACACAGAATCGGAAACAGGCTCCAGGCTCCGAGCCATCAGCCCAGAGCCTGACGCGGGGCTCGAACTCACGGACCGCGAGATCGTGACCTGGCTGAAGTCGGACGCTTAACCAACTGCGCCACCCAGGCGCCCCACTTCAAGTCTTATTGGTACTTCCGATTAATGATATAATTTTGAATATGACTTTTGACCCCTGTAATCCTGTTTCCTTATTTTACAAAGTTAATAAATATTGTAGTTATTATTAACATTTCTTTGAGATTGATAAAAAATAGAAAAGAAATTAAATGTGGAAAACAGGGGCGCCGGGATGGCTCAGTCAGTTAAGCGTGGAATTCAGCTCAGGTCATGATCTCACAGTTCATGAGTTCCAGTCCCACGTGGAGCTCTGTGCTAAGACCTTGGAGCCTGCTTTGGATTCTGTATCTCCCTCTCTTTCCCTGCTCCTCCCGCCCCCACTCGTGTTCTCTCTCTCTCTCATTTCTGTCAGCAAAATGTTAACTAAACATTAAAAAAGAAACGAAAAAGAAATTAAAAAGAAAACAACATATGTGCCAATTATGGAGATTCTAAAAGGATAGTAGGTACCAATAATAACCCAGTAAGTTCTCATTATGGGGAAAAGTTCCTCTAATGAAGCCTGCCACTTTGTAGAAATACAGATCCATTAGCGAGGTAGTATTAGCCAAAGCATCCCTAATAACTAATTAGACGGCATTTTGCAACCATGTCCACTATGTGCTATTTCAATTTCCATATCAAAGTTTGCTTGTTTGTTTGTAATTTTAATACTCTTTATCAGGAAAAGAAATCTCACAATGGGCTAACGCTCTTTGAGAAGATTCTATTAATGACTAATACTCTCAAAACGTGAAAAGAAATGTGTGAAACTATATGCTACGTTGGAACAAACAGGCTGTTTTCCGATAACGAACTTGACTTGCTTTGACTGTGCATTTTTCTTAGAACGTAACTTTGAAATGGCATACGTCAAAATGGCAGACCTAAGTATGTTAACAATAATTACCCAGTTAACAATCGAAAGAGTATTTCCACAAATATACTCGAACACACTTAAGTCTACCCTTCTGCCACCATTTATGTAACAACATTCTCTAAGAGATTACACATGATACTATTTCTACTGTACATTATTACCTTCAAATGATTTATTAATGACAAACTGAACAGTTTTTTAATATCTAATGGTTAGCGACAAGAATAAGAATTTTCTTTTTCTGATAATGAAGAAAGTAAACTATTTCCTCCTTTTGATTATTACATTCCTTAGGGGGGAAAATAAATTTGACTAAAAACAGTTGTTTGAGATACATTTTCCACATATGTGCACATTTGCTTCCTTTTTTAAAATCCAGGGGCAAGATGCATATAGTCAAGGGAATGAAGTGAACTAAGTCTCCAACTACAGCATGAAGATGTTTACGTGTGTCTGTAATCACCATAGAGAACAAGATACGACACAGTTCTAGCACCCTGGAAGGTACTTTGTTGTCTCTTCTCAGTCTCAATTAGCCCCAAATTAACTGCTATTCTCAACTCTGTAATCATCGGTTACCTGTGACTGCCCTAGAACTTCCCATAAATGGAATCGTACATTTGATATTATTACTGTCCTGAGCTAATTTCATTCAGTATTATATCTGTGGAGTTATTCGTGCTGTATATATTAGAAGTGTATACTTTTGTATACATGCTCTGTACCATTTTATTATGAGATTTGCCACAATTTATTTATTCTTTTCTATTTGTTAAGTATATGGACTTTTTTTGTGATTTTGACTATTATTAATAAATCTGTTCTAAACATTATCTTTGTGTGGGCTTATTTCTCTTATGTATACATTCAGAAATGGGACTAATGGAAATTATATCCCAAAAGTTATATTCCAAAGTGGTGTTATAATTTTTCTCCCCTCTCAGCAATGGATGAGAGTTCAGTTGCTCCTTCCCCTATTCTGTACATGTGGTATTTTCAGTCTTCTTAGTTAATTGTAGTTATTCTAATAAGTGTGTAACAATACTTTGTGTATTTTTAATTTGCAATTCCATGGTGAAGAATGATATTATTTTTTAATATATTTATTAATCATTAAAATACTCCCTATCTGAAATTATTTTCAAAAGATCTTTCTTATTATTTTTATTTTTATTTCTTCCTTATTGATTTTTGGAAGTCCCTTGTATGTTCTGGAAATCATAACTTTAATAATGTACATAAAACATATATTTTTCCTTGCACTATTTCTTTGGTGTTTTCACTTTCTTCATGAGCTCTTTTGAGGGGGAGAAAATCTTGGTTATGAAAACCAATCTTTGTTTGTTTGGTTTTTTTCTTTAGTGTTTTTGACTCCTAAATTAAAGATGTTTGCTTATTGCAAGGGCACGTAGGTATCCCTCTGTATTATCTTATAGAGGCTTTAGGTTATTTTTATTTTCTTTTCACCATTATGTTTATGAACTAAGTTGGGTCAATCACATTGAACTGTGTAAGACAAGTATCAAGTTCATTTTTTTTCCATTATGGACAACAAATTATGTAATTCAATGTCTTTGATATATTTATTCAACATCATTTCCTCTATTTAACCTTTGCTATAAATCCAGCAACCAAATATATAGGTCTATTTTGGTACTATCTATATTGTTCATCTATTCTTTCACCAATACTATAGCTGCTGGTAACTGTGACTTCTTTTACAGCAATTTTTGAAGTCTGTGATATATGTCCCCAAATTTATTCCTCCTTTAGAATGTATTGACTGTTCTAGATTCTTTGAATTTCAAACTAACTTTTAGAACCAGCTCATTTTCTACCAGATCCAAAAAATATTATATTTGTAAAACTGGAATTTTAGAGACCACATATAGCAATGTGAGAAAAAAAATTGATACTTTGACAATATTATCTAAAAAAATCATATCTCTTTAATTATTTAGGACTTCTTTAATGTTTTCTCTGCAATATTTTATACTTTTTATTGTAGAGGTATTGGAAATCACCTATTAAATGTATTCCTCTGATTTTATATTTTTAATGTCATGATATTTTATATTCAAATTGTTTGATAATGCTGTATCAATATATAAAAATTATTCATATATTGACTGTGTATCCAACAAATTTGGTGAATATACTTATTACCTGAAAAACCTTATTTAGCAAAGCAAAACTATGCTTATCTGTTTATAATTCACTGTAATGTTAAGCAAAAAACAACCTATGGAAATTAATTGCACAAAGATTTTTTTTTAATAAAAGGCTCTGACATGGGTTGACTCCCAAGTATTAATAATATAAAAGACACAAGATATATATCAGAAATTAAGAAATTCACTGAAAAAAATAAGTCAGGATAAACAAGATCAATTACTGTATATTACTTAGCCATCAAAAAGAATGAAATCTTGGGGGCACCTCGGTGGCTTCGTCAGTTGAGCGTCGGACTTAGCTCAGATCATGATCTCACGGTTCATGAGTTCGAGCCCTGCGCTGCACTCTGTGCTGACAGCCTGGAGTCTGAAACCTGCTTCAGATTCTGTCTCCCTCTCTCTCTGTCTCTCCCCCATTTGTGCTCTGTCTCTCTCTCTCTCTCAAGAATAAATAAACATTAAAAACAAATTAAAAAAAAATAGATGAACTGTCAAAATTGAGAAGGGCATATACATCCATTCAAACTTTTAAAACAATGAATAGAATCTTGCCATTTGCAATGACATGGATGGAGCTAAGCGTGTGTTATGCTAAGTAAAATATGTCAGTCAGAGAAAGAAAACACCAAATGATTTCATTCATATGTGGAATTTCAGAACCAAAATAGATGTACATATAGGAAAAAAAGAAAAGGACCGGCAAACCATAAAAGAGACGCTTAACTACAGAGAACAAACTGAGGGTTGCTAGAGGGGAGGTTGGTGGGGAGAAGGGTTAAATGGGTAATGGGTTAGGAGGGGACTTGTGATGAGCACTGGGTGTTATAATTAAATGATGAATCACTAAATTCTACTCCAGAAACTAATATTACACTGTATGTCAACTGACTGGAATTTAATTTTTTTAAATGTTTATTTAGTTTTGAGAGAGAGAGAGAGAGAGAGAGAGAGAGAGAGAGAGAGAAAGTGTGAGCCGAGTTGGGACAGAGAGAGAAGGAGACAACAGAATCTGAAGCAGGCTCCAAGCTCTGAGCTGTCAGCACAGAGCCCCATGCTGGGCTCAAACTCATGCAGTGAGATCATGACTTGACCTAAAGTCAGAAGCTTAACCAACTGAGCCACCCAGATGCCCCTTAGCTAACTGGAATTTAAATAAAAATTTCAAACAAACAAAAACATAAAATAAAAATAAGAAATAAAATAAAATAAAATAAAATAAAGTAAAATAAAGTAAAATAAAGTAAAATAAAATAAAATAAAATAAAATAAAATAAAAAATAGAAATCTACTGGTGTCATTAACATTCCAGAATTTAATTTGGTATAGATACTATTACATCTACATTTTAATAGACAGGTACTGGCTGACATTTGTATATCTATATATTCACCAGTTATGTGTGTGTATACATATAATCAGCATCTAGCAGTGGTGTATAATTTTGTATTCTAATAATTTCTCCTATATAAGGAATTCAGAAGTAGAAAACATTAGGCCAATGGTAGAATGACAGGATAAACTAGGATTTAAGAGGAAAGAAGCAAAATAGACAAATTTTAGGTCTATTTTTGTTTTGTTGATGAAAAATCTACTTATTATTTATAACGCACCTTAAATGTTTCTTCTTTATGAAACAGCTAAAAAATAAATTCCTTTCTTTGCTCAAAATATTAGCATACAGGGGCACCTAGGTGGCTCAGTTGGTTAAACGTCTAACTTCAGCTCGGGTCATGATCTCACGGTTTGTGGGTTTGAGCCCCGCATCAGGCTCTGGGCTGACAGCTTGGAGCTTGGGGCCTAGAGCCTGCTGCAGATTCTGTGTCTCCCTCTCTTTCTGCCCCTCCCCTGCTTATGTTCTCTCTCTCTCTCTCTCTCTCTGTCTTTCAAAAATAAACACACGTTAAAAAATTGTTAAAAAATACTAGCATGCATTCTTCTATCATAACACACAAAACTTTTTTTTCTCTAAGAAGTCAAATAATTGTATTTATGTTATTCATTGTGTCACTAAGGGCATGGCAGAAAACAGAATTCACTTAAGATGGTTTGAAGAGCCTTTAGGCAGGCAACAGGGAGGTGAACATTAGCACACTACCAACAGCTAGTCCCAACTGCCAGTTGTCTGAATCAGGCCATCTGAGAGGTTCCAACCCAGTAAAGTCATCAGGTGACTACAGCCATATGACATGATATCAGGCAAGATCAAGAGAAGCCCTATCCAGACTGCCAACCCATAGCATGATTAGAAATAATAAATACTTGTTCTAAGTCATTTGGTTCTGGGGTGATTTGTTATGCAACAATATATAAAGAAAACAATAACCATTTTATATAAACTCTAATAACAGCAGATGGAAAATGATTTAGTTTATCTTAATGAAGCCGTATTTATTATAAAACTAACACTAAAAGTTATTAAAGTGGAAACTTCTATAAATACAAATGAGGATTTCTTCAGTAAAATTCTAAGTGATATTCAATGAATACTTAAATGTATATCCATGACTACTAAGAAAATAAGGCAATCTAGAAGAAAACCTGATACTTCATGAAGTAAAAAATCATTTTAGAAAAAGGCAACTCTTTATTTTAGTATTATATTAGGGGGGGGGGAAGCAGAGAATAAACTGAGCAAAGGAGTAGAGGGAGAGAGAGAGAGAGAGAGAGAGAGAGAGAGAGAGAGAGAATCTCAAGCAGGTTTCACGCTTAGTACAGAGCATGAAGACATGGGGCCCAATCCCATGACCTGGGATCATGATCTGAGCCAAAGTTAAGAGTAAGATGCTCAACCAAGTGAGCTCTCCAGGCCCCCCAAGAAAAAGTCAACTCTTACTTCTGATTTAAAAAGAATGAAAAGCACACAAACAGTATACACACATATATGCAAATACACACACACACACACACACACACACACCCCTTGGCACAACAGACAAAATGATAAAGAAACTGTGCAAAATAATATATTCCTACATTCCTATTTATTTTCCCATTCTACATGCGTTACCAGTGACTAACTTTCCGAGTTCATAACTATCTTTGTTTTATCCATTTCTTTATAATGTACTGTTACTGACTGAACTGCCTCCTCCCAAAATATATATGTCAAAACCCTCACCCCCAGTACCTCAGAATGTCACTTTATTTGGAGATGGGGTATTTAAAAAGATAATTTTAAAAATTATATTTTAAGACTTTAAAAGAGGGTATAAGGGTAGGCCCACAATCTGATAGGACTTGATGTCTTTATGAAAGAAGGAAGAGCCCCCACAGGTGTATGTGTGCAAAGAAAAGGCTATGGGAAGACAAAACAAGAAGGTGGTAGTCTTCCAGCCAAGGAGAGAGATCAGAGCTGCTGGTGCCTTGACTCTGGACTTCCAGCCTTCTGAAATGTGAGAAGATAAGTGTCTGTTGCTTGAACCACCCCATCTGCTATAACAAAATATAGCAGCCCTAACAGATACAGGGGGGGCAGACCTTCCTTCTGCCTTCCTAGGTTCAATAGCTGGGTCTATGAACTAACCTGAAAACAGATTAAGAGGAAAAAAGGTGTACACATTAACTTTAATATTTGCACAGGGGTGTGACAGGAAAGAAAATGAATACCCCAAAAGGGCAGAGATTTGAGGGCTTACATACTATCATAATAGAGGAAGAGGGAGGGGTATGCAGACAATTTAGGAAAAAGTAAATCATTTTTAGAAAAGACAAATAGGATTTTAAAAGAATAGGTGGGAAATAGGATAATTTGTGACAAGGTTTGTCTGAGTATGGTGTCAACTTCCAGTCGCTTCTCTTGAAATAAGAGTCAATCTTTCCAGGTTGATGAAACTCTTGGAGTGGGGAATTATGACAGTAGGGTCCCTTTGGAGCATTTGTTTTTAAGCAGGTAAAGGGAATCCAAAGGAAGTATTTCCCTGAATTTGCTGTTTCTTTAAGTGCTTTCACTCAAAATAATCAATACACCAAAACATCATATTTTGGGGTGGCATGTCCATATCCTGAATTCCTTCTCAGACTACACCTTATTAACATACATTTTTTTCTATTGCTTATTTCTAAGATTTCTTCTAAAATCATATGCTATTTTTTTCTGTGAAGACTTTGATAAAATCTAGTTTATTTTCTCTACTAGTGTTAATCTTGTCTCCCAATTTCTTTTACGTGTAATATTTTATTTTTTTTTCCTTGAAATAATTATTATTGGGTGTGAAAATGTGTCTCACTTCCTCTGACTTGCCACACATACTGAGTCTAAATCATCAGCTACTTCAAGGGAAAAGATTACTGTTATCATAGTTAAATTAAGCCAAAACATAATAATCTGGCCCTCAATAAATTCATATGCCACCTTTGTGGCATAAGTGTTGTTTTAAAGGTAAATAGAGTCGCATTATAAATACAATCTTGCCATTTTAATGATTACTCTATGCCTTAGGCTTATCATTGCATTTAAAACAAAATTAGAATCTACTTTATCTTATAAATGCAAAACTTAGGATATCAAGCATTTAATATAACTACTGTCAAAATACTACAGATAGAAAAATAAGCATGCCATGTGTCTTTTGAAACAACTTTGAAAGATTTCCTTTGACAACTCATACTCAAGAGGCATACCCCAGGGTCAAATTTAACACTTTTATTTCATTGTTTTTAAGACTCTGTTGCTACAAGCACATGCTTTAGTTCATTTTGTGTTACACTGATGTATTATGTCATGAAGGATTATTAGTGATTAGGAACAATAGTGGGTCAACCTAAAGTTGATGTTTAGCGTCAGAAGAACGGCATGACAAACCAGAAATACAAGTCTGTCAAAGCTTGCCAGGGATTCTATTTCAAAATGACAAAACTGCCTGGGTTTTGTTGTACAGTTTTCACAGGCATTGAAAATATGATAGGCTACTTCAGAATCCTTAATGCCAGGGCTATTAATTTCTTACATAACCCAAATGTGAGAACAAAGAGAACAAAATGTTACCAGGGCTTCCTAAAATATCATGGGGTAAGTGACATATACCATCCTACTTTCAACATTTTAAAATCAATTCATTGACTTATCCTTGATAAGGTTGAACAGTTATGATGGAGCAAGAGACAGAAAGAGCCCTGAGCTACGGCCCTTCACAATGGCTGAATTCTACTGAGAGAAAAAGGTCACGTGAGAAAAACTTACTGCTCAGTGCAACTTTGTATATGGATTTGTTAAGTAGCATGGCTGGACCGGTCAAGATGCAGATTAATGTGCCTGTGTTTGTCAATCCTCAGAAGCTAGAAGGGCCAGAAGAGATTTCTTGACATGACCAGAATGAATCATAGCTGAGAAGGAAAGTCTGAGGTCAGAGCAAATGAGACATCACCAAGAATGATATATAATGAGACATGCAATGAGAAGAAGGAATAACCAAGGAGTTAAGGTGAAAATTCTCTTTCTCTCTCCTCTTTCTCTCAAACACACACACACACACACACACACACACACACACAGACAAGCCATACATTAAAACACATTAAAAAGGAGGAACAGGATTTAGAATAAGATAAAGTTCCAGAGAACTGCTTTATGAAGGGGACTGACCATATGACATGAGGATTTGAACAAAATAGACAATTATACAAAACTAAGGGCCACGGACATTTAAAATTCTTTTCTTCTTTTGCTGCCACTGACTTCGTAAAAAAGGAAGCTAACCGAAGTATTTTTCATGTATCTGATACATATACCGAAACACAACCAAAACAAAATGATTAACAAAAATAAAAGCAATGTGCAAAATTGCCCCACAACTAGGACAGTGGAGAAGAGCTACATTGTGCCAATATAACAATCAACCAGAAAAAAAATACAAGTGGTTCACCACAAAAATTTATTCACTGATCCTACATGTCCATTTTGCAATAGCAAATAGGGCTCTATCTCAACACATACTTTTATAATTTTTTAAAGAAGGAAAAGAGAATGTGGCAATCCACTATTTTTTAGCCGCTCAGCATGTAAATAACATGTCATTTCTACTCTTATTCCATTAGATAAAGAATGTCATACGGCCATCTCGAATTTCAACAGAAAAACATTGTATCATACTGCTGTGTGGGCTGATATCCCAGACAGGGTAAGGAAGATGGAAAAGCACTAATATATTCTATGATTCTAGAAGTACAGCAAACTGATGAGCGCCTGTCATTGGGGTTGGAGATTTAGAGGCTGACGTCAGTTGTAAAAGTGAGAAATAACATAACAAATAAATTTGGTAGCCTAAATAAGGTACAATAGCTTATTATTGTATCTTTATTAATAATAACATTATTAACCATATTTCTTATTATGCATTATTCTCTGCCAGTCACCTCTTCAGATGAAAAAAAAGGAAACTTTATTTTAACAACATAAATCCATATGTCTAGCCATAATCTTTGATGTTTATTGGCCACTAGGTCCTAAATGTGTTACCCCTAAGACTTGGAGTAGAATAAAAAATAACCTGAAATATAGGTCACAGTAAAAACAGAATTTCTCACAGGTAGTAGTCAGACGGTAACACAGCCCTCAAGATGGGACCCCACTCCCTGGTGTGGATATGCCTTTTATAATAACTTTGAATGTAGGTGGAATCTATGAAATGATGGATGTAACCCCCATGATAGAATCGTTCTATGGCAAAGGTAAAGGTAATTTTTACAGATGTAATTAAAGCCTCTAGTCTGTCGATTTTAATTAAATCATAATGGACTTTTCCTGGGTGGGCTTTACCTACTCAGACGACTGCTTTACAGATACTAAAAGCAGGGAAGAGATTTGAACAGTAGAAAAGTGATACACAATATTACCTTGATCACAATGATAAAAATATAAGCATGATGATGGCTTGAATAAAGAACATAGAATGCTCTCGTGGGTGCTTATTTTCACACTTCTATCACTGGGAAAGTGACTAAGAGAGCGGAGACTGAAAAAGGTACCTTATTTCACTACATAAGAAGGCAACATGGAATTCCTCAGGATGAAAAAGGACGTGCCTCAAGGTAAATACTAAAAGCAAACAGATACAGCACATATAATATGTCTTATGCCTGATACAATTCCAAAAATTTACATATATTAAATTATTGGATACCATATCTTAAAGGAAATAAATTAAAGAAAGCAATAGACTTACTGAAGGTATATTTAAACAATAAGTTAATTGGAAACGGTAAGTTTTTCCTAAATGCCTTTCATCAGATTGTGAAAATTCATTTTAAATCTTAGAGAAAAAAAAATATTCTCATGGTGGGTGTTAGAGTCTTGCCAAATGTATTTCGTGCGTCTTCGGAAGTAATTATATGTTATCATTTATATCATCATTATGGAAAATGATACTGGTTCATTTTGAATGTTGAACTAACTTTGCATTCCTTGGATAAGCCCTAATTGTTCTAGTATGTATTATTTTTTAGAACATACATTTGAATTTTTTAATACTACCATAGCAAGAATTTTTGTATCTAAGCTTCATAAGTAATATCATTCCATAATTTTCTTTTTCTGTAATATGATTGTCAGGTTTGACACTAGGTACGCATAGACTCAAATAGAAGCTAAGAAAGTTCTTGTTCTGTCTTTTATGACAACAGTTGGATAATATTTTAATTTTTTCTTTCCTGGTCTTTTAGAGGTGGGGAAATTTGGAATAAGTGACAGATATTTTAAGAGCTGAATGAACTAACTAAATTTGTAACTAAAGTATGACGATTAAAGTTTGCTCAAAGTGTTCATCATTTAAAAAGCTTACAAAATAAAAAAAAATATTTCAATTGTTCAGTGCTTTAAGAGTATTGTCTTGAAAAAAACACTGTATTTAAAAGTCATTTTGAATTTTATTATAACAGGAAAGTTGAAACTTTTAATAAAAAGAATTTTATTTTCTATTAATTTTATTTGCTTATAGATTTTAATGTGACAATAATTCAGTAACTTCTTGATATATAATAAAGAC
This sequence comes from Neofelis nebulosa, assembly GCF_028018385.1. Taxonomy (NCBI): domain Eukaryota; kingdom Metazoa; phylum Chordata; class Mammalia; order Carnivora; family Felidae; genus Neofelis; species Neofelis nebulosa. Next base: position 22,942,905 of record NC_080782.1, read on the forward strand.
TCTTACTCCACATTTATATAATTTCTCATTGTATTATATAGGCATACACATCTGTACATACATTTGTGTTTTTGCATACATACATAAACGAACACTGTGTGTTCATAGAATGCCCTTTAATGAGGAACATTGGGAACCCATAACCATAAATCTTGACACTGGAAAAATCTGCAAGGAAAATCTAGAGGCAGCATTCAAGAAATAAATGTCTATTGTTGAGAAAGTATTAATTAAACAATAGAAAATATTTTGTTGATTGTTACTTTCTCTGTGCAGAAACTTTTAATTTTGATTAAGTCCCAACAGTTTATTTTTGCTTTTGTTTCCCTTGCCTCAGGAGACACATCTCCAAAGTTGCTACAGACAATGTCAAAGAGGTTACTGCCTGCGTTCTTTTCTAGGCTTTTTATGGTTTCAGATCTCACACTTAAGTCTTTCATCCATTTTAAATTTATTTTTGCATATGTTATAGGAAAGTGATCCAGTTTCATTCTTTTGCATATTGCTGTCCAAATCTCCCAGCACCGTTGAAGAGATTGTCTTTTTACTGTCAGATGCCCTTTCTTGCTTTGTTGACCATACAGTTTGGGTTCATTTCTGGGATTTCTGTTCCATTCTATTGATATACATGTCTATTTTTGTGCCAGTACCATACTGTTTTGATCTCTCCAGCTTTGTAATATAATCCAAAGTCTGCAATTGTGATACATCCAGCCTTGCTTTTCTTTCTCTTTTTTTTCCTTTTTTTTAATTTTATTTTTTTTAATTTACATCCAAATTAGTTACCATATAGTGCAACAATGATTTCAGGAGTAGATTCCTTAATGCCCCTTACCCATTTAGCATCCCCCCTCCCTCAATCCCTCCAGCAGCCCTCTGTTCTCCATATTTAAGAGTCTCTTATGTCTTGTCCCCCTCCCTGTTTTTATATTATTTTTGCTTCCCTTCCCTTACGTTCATCTGTTCTGTGTCTTAAAGTCCTCATATGAGTGAAGTCATATGATACTTGTCTTTCTCTGACTGACTAATTTCGCTTAGCATAATACCCTCTAGTTCCATCCACGTAGTTGCAAATGGCAAGATTTCATTCTTTTTGATTGCCAAGTAATACTCCACTGTGTGTGTGTGTGTGTGTGTGTGTGTGTGTGTGTGTACCACATCTTCTTTATCTATTCATCCATCGGTGGACATTTAGGCTCTTTCCATACTTTGGCTATTGTTGATAGTGCTGCTACAAACATTGGGGTGCATGTGCCCCTTCGAAACAACACACCTGTATCCCTTGGATAAATGCCTAGTAGTGCAATTGCTGGGTCGTAGGGTAGTTCTATTTTCAGTTTTTTGAGGAAGCTCCATACTGTTTTCCAGAGTGGCTGCACCAGCTTGCATTCCCACCAACAATGCAAAAGAGATCCTCTTTCTCTGCATCCTAGCCAACATCAGTTGTTGCCTGAGTTGTTAATGTTAGCCATTCTGACAGGTGTGAGGTGATATCTCATTGTGGTTTTGGTTTGTATTTCCCTGATGCTGAGTGATGTTGAGCATTTTTTCATGTGTCGGTTGGCCATCCAGATGTCTTCTTTGGAGAAGTGTCTATTCATGTCTTTTGCCCATTTCTTCACTGGATTATTTGTTTTTTTGGGTGTTGAGCTTGGTAAGTTCTTTATTGATTTTGGATATTAACCTTTTATCTGATATGTCGTTTGCAAATATCTTCTTCCATTCTGTCAGTTGCCTTTTAGTTTTGCTGATTGTGCAGAAACTGTTTATTTTGATGAGGTCCTAAAAGTTCATTTTTGCTTTTGTTTCCCTTGCCTCCAGAGATGTTAGGTAAGAAGCTGCTGTGGCCAAGATCAAAGAAGATTTTGCCTGCTTTCTCCTCGATGATTTTGATGGCTTCCTGTCTTACATTTAGGTCTTTCATCCATTTTGAGTTTAGTTTTGTGTGTTGTGTAAGAAAGTGGTCCAAGTTCATTCTTCTGCACGTCGCTGTCCAGTTTTCCCAGCACCACTTGCTGAAGAGACTGTATTTCATTGGATATTCTTTCCTGCTTTGTCAAAGATTAGTTGGCCATATGTTTGTGGGTCCATTTCTGGGTTCTTTATTGATCTGAGTGTCTGTTTTTGTGCCAGCTTTTCTTTTTCAAGGTTGCTTTGGCTCTTTGGGGTCTTCTGTGGTTCCATATAACTTTAGGAATGTTTGTTCTCTCTGTGAAAAATGCTGTTGGTATTTTGATAGGAAAGGAAACAATTAACAAAACTTAAAGGCAACCTATGGAATGGGAGAAGATATTTGCAAATGACATCGCTGATATGTCAGATTTGGTTAATAACCAAAATATATAAAGAATGTATCAAACTAAATACCAAAAAAACAAATAATCCAATTAAAAAATGGGCAGAAGACATGAATATACATTTTTCCAAAGAAAACATACAGTTGGCCAAAGACATAAAAAGATGCTCAACATCACTGATAATCAAGTGACTATCAAAACTATGAGACATCATCACAACACCTGCCAAATTGGCTAAAATCAACAACACAAGAAACAGCAGGTGTCACTGAGGATGTGGAGAAAGGGAACTCTGTTGCACTCTTGGTGGGAATGCAAACCGGTGCAGCCACTCTGGAAAACAGTATGGAGTTTCCTCAAAAAGTTAAAACAGAACTACCCTATAATCCACAAGTTGCACCACTAGGTATTTACCCAAAAAAAATACAAAAATACTATTTCAAAGAGATACATGCACCTGATATTTATAGCAGCATTATCTACAAAAACCAAAATATGGAAACATCATCCATCAACTGATAAATGGATAAAGAAGTACACACACACACACACACACACATGCACCACACAATAGAATATTAATCAGCCATCAAAAAGAATGAAGTCTTGCCATTTGCAATGACGTGGGTAGAACTAGACAGTATTGGGCTAAGCAAAATAAGTCAGTCAGAAAAGGATAAATGCCGTATGATTTCACCAATGCATGTAATTTAAGAAACAAAAGAGCATTAATTGCAGAGAACAGACTGATGGTTACCAGAGGGGTGGTGGGTGAAAAAAGTGATGGGGATTAAGAGATGAATTGCTGTGATGAACACCAGGTGATGTATGGATGTGTTGAATCACTACACTGTATGTCTGAAATTTATATTGCACTTTTTGTTAACTAAGTGGAATTTAAATACAACTTAAAAAAATAGAAAATGTTGGTGGGCCTGGGTGGCTCAGGCGGTTGAGCATCCAACTTGGACTCAGGTCATGATCTCGCAGTTTGTGGGTTCCAGCCCCACGTCGGGCTCTGTGCTGACAGCTCAGAGCCTGGAGCCTGCTTCAGACTCCTTGTCTCCCTCTCTCTCTGCCCCTCTACCACTCACCTCTGTCTCTCTTTCAAAAATAAATAAACATTAAAAAATTAGAAACTGTTAAAACTTAGACACCTTTTAATATAAATTAAACAACCTTAAAACATTTTTATATAATTTTCTTGTTAATTATTCTTTATCCAATAAAACAGATACAAAAAGACCATTTTAAAGAGATTAGTTTTATCTGAAGTATTTCAGCTATCGTAACCAATGAATATTAACAATTGCATGAAAGAAAGCAGTGTATACAATATATGTCCTAATCAGGAGAAACCAAGTAATAAAATATGTTTTATCCCCTACTTTTTTTCTTTTCTGATATTATATCTTTGATAGATAGCCAGCAGTTCTTTTTAATGAAAGTTACATAAAATAATTTATATATAATTTTATACTTATTTATTACCATGGGTCATGTGTTTATTCAAAATATATATATACATATATATATGGATATATGTGTATATCCATATATATATGTATCTATAGATATACGTAAATGTATAGAAACATATATATGTATGTGTATATACACACACACACATATATATAGTTTATTCTAAATCTCCAAAAGGGATCATTTGAATATAGTTAAAATGAAATTATATTGACTGTTTTTTTTTTCATCTTAAGCATTCTATAAATCATGATTTTTTGCAGTCTGTCTCCTATTTCTGTCAAAGGTTATGTTTTAGATAGGATAATGACAATAGCTGTTGATAAACAAAACAAACAAAAAAAAACAGCTTAAATTAAAATACCATGTGACCAAACGAAACACCACTGTTGAATACAGCAAAGTGAAAAGTCTTGTGACATTTTTTTAGCTTTTGAAATCACATTTATTATTTTAACTATAGTTCTTTCTTTTTTTAAGCTTTTTTAACGTTTATTTTTGAAACAGAGAAAGAGCATGAACGGGGAGGGTCAGAGAGAGGGAGACACAGAATCCGAAACAGGCTTCAGGCTCTGAGATGTCAGCACAGATCACCACGCCGGGCTCGAACTCACAGACCGCGAGATCATGACCTGAGCCGAAGTCAGACACCCAACCGACTGAGCCACCCAGGTACCCCTATAGTTCTTTCATCTATCTATCTATCTATCTATCTATCATCTATCTATCATCTATTTTCTATCTATCATCTATCTATTATCTATCTATCATCTATCTATGATCTATCTATCTATGATCTATCTATCATCTATCATGTATCACTATTAAGTTTTTTTTTTCTCCAAGTACAACACCTATATTTCTATCTTATGGATTGTTAATATTTACCATAAACACAACCTGAAATGTCTACAAATTCTAAATTTTTTTTTTAATTTTTTTTTTCAACTTTTTTTATTTTTTATTTTTGGGACAGAGAGAGACAGAGCATGAACGGGGGAGGGGCAGAGAGAGAGGGAGACACAGAATCGGAAACAGGCTCCAGGCTCCGAGCCATCAGCCCAGAGCCTGACGCGGGGCTCAAACTCACGGACCGCGAGATCGTGACCTGGCTGAAGTCGGACGCTTAACCGACTGCGCCACCCAGGCGCCCCTGCAAATTCTAAATTAACAAGCTTTACTAATGCTTTTAATTTCTACTTGTCTAAACTGTGAAGTTGGGCAAATTCCAAGGTCTTTCTGAGGATTCAATGGGACGATGCATTAAGTCAGGCGGGTGGCACTACAGTGCTGACGCTAGAAAGTGGAAGAGGCTGGTCAGTAACGCAGGTACACAAATGAGGTGATTCAGCACAAGATGATTTTCATTTGTATTCTGAAGTCAAGGATTTTTAAGGGCTCTCTCCACTTTATGTCATTTAGAAAAGTATACATATGATATATAAAAATATCAGGTGTCTACCTGTATGAAAGAGTCTGACTCAATTTGTTTTTTTTTATATATTTGACTGCTGATGGTTTTTAAGCTTCACAATTTCCTCTTCCCTTCCTGTTCCGCATATGAGCAAGCTGATAAGAAATCCCAGGTATTCGTTCCTTCCTTTCTCCCCTGCATAGGGGAATATTCACCCCTGTCCCACTCCCTAACTTTCAGAAAAATCCCAAGCTAATCTTTCTTTACTCTCAACCCATTTTCGGGCCTACTTGGGAGCTATCCTGTGCTCCCCAGAAAGACCACTTATTTAAGTAATAACCCATTTTTAATTTATTTTTTTATGTGGGCTCCATACCCAATATGGGCTTGAACTCATGACTTAAAGATCAATTCACACACTTTACTGACTGAGCCAGCCAGGCGCCTCAGTAATAACCCTCTCATACCCTCTTGATGTGTATGTGTGGCATCATCAGTTTCAATAATTGAAGCAAATTTTTGGGGTGGACCATCCTTTATCTGCGGATGCCTACGATACTACTTTATGATCCTTTTCTTATCAAGAACTTAATAAAACAAATAAAGTTTTCTTTTAAGTGTTCATAGACATTTTTAAGGGAAAAAGTAGTCAAATACCCTAATTCTTATGTGTAATGTAAATGAATTTTGCTTAAGCTAATGCATTTTATACAGCTTTTACCATTAGAGGTCTTGAGTCAAAAGTCATATTATGGGGTGTCTTGGGGCTCAGTAAGTTGAGTGTCTTACTCTTGATTTCAGCTCAGGTCATGATCCTGGGGTTGTGGAATTGAGCTTGGCATCGTGCTTCTCACTGAGCATGGAGACTGCCTAGGATTCTCTCTCACTTTCTCTCTTTCTCCCTCTGCCCCTCTCCTCCCCCCCCCCCAACTGTGTTCTCTCTAAAATTAAAAAAAAAAAAAAAGTCATATTATTTCAACAAGTTGGAGTAACCACTTTTACAATGCTAACTTTTTATGATTCTTTTAAATGCACATTTATAATTGTCATATTGCATATGTTCTATTAAAGTGCCTTTAATGTATACTGCCTTTAATGATAAAATTTAAAACCACTCATGATTTAGGTAATATACTGCTACATAACAATATCTTTAAAAATTCTTCTAACGGCTCATTTAAAGAATAAAAACAAATAATTCTTAACACTTTGGCTCATTTGCATTATAAATATATTATAAATATGTGGTATGCACTTTACTTGTCTATTTTTAAACATTGTCATCATAGACAATACAGTTTCTGGGCAGGTACTTAGAGAAGTCATGTGTAGGTTCTTCAACCCTGAACTCTAGTTGAGTTCCCAACAATAGGCAGGATCCACTGCCAGGCATTACATGTGTGAGCCTTTATATGAATCCTGCATCCGGCCATGCTCTATTCTACCCCAGCTGATGCTACTCAGTGAGGAGTTGTCCCCAGCGGCCTTGCCCAAGTTGAAAATTGTAAGCAAAATAATTTCTTTTTGTAAATAAATTGTGGTTCTTGGATATATGGTCATTTCCAACCTCGCACCCATACGTATTCATTTATTTATTAAAGTTCGTGGGGTGCCTGGGTGGCTCAGTCGGTTGAGCGTCCGACTTCCGCTCAGGTCATGATCTCGCGGTCTATGAGTTCGATCCCCGCGTCAGGCTCTGTGCTGACAGTTCAGAGCCTGGAGCCTGCTTTGGATTCTGTGTCTCCCTCTCTCTCTGCCCCTCCCCTTCTCATGGTCTGTCTCTCTCTGTGTCAAAAATAAATAAACATTTAAAAAAATTTAAAGTTCAATATATATTCATTGAAGGGTAATAAGTCTTGGCTCTGAGGACACACTGATTGTGTAGGGGTATGTTCACTAGTACATCTTTATGTCACACACACACTACACATTCCAAACAATACCATCATAAATACAAACAATAAGCTACATGTGCATACACTAGAAGCAGGTATAGGAGAAAGCAAGCAAATGTTAATTGCATAATTGACTAAGAAAAAGACCTTGATGAAGGTTTTTCAAAATTATTCGATTCAAGTTGTAATATAATACCTTCCAATGTTCAGTTCCATTATTCTCTTTTAAATTACTATTTTCTTTACTGTTTAGCATCTCCTTTCTTTTTATATGTCTAAAAGACACAACAACCAATTTCCTGTATCCCTGTTTGGCTTTCATTAGCTGGTTGTGTTAAGACAATCTGTCTTGAAACCGTATTATTACTGGCTTGAAGGCCCCGGGTAAAATCTTACAAACTCAACAGCGTGATGCACTGAGGTTTCATAACAACAATTTTCACCTTTGTGGAAACACATTCAATGAAATGACAAAATGTGATGTAATATTTCCTTTGGAGAATAAGGCACACATTTCTCAACTCTACACAAATTTGTGTGGTTGGTTTCTGTATAAAACAAAAGTGTTGTTATTGTTATTTCATTACCGGATTGCTGAAACCACATACGTTCTTTTATTTGTTGTCTACAAATCTACTGTATTGACTTTTAAAGTATCATACACATGGCAATTAGTACCATTTTTTCAAGTTGATTTGGAAAAAGGGAAAATTTTCACTTTATATTTGTTCCTCCAGTATTCTTTGAATTAAAAAAAAAACAGTTACTCATTTACCATGAATGAAAATATCTTAGTCAACTCAAGCAGCTGTAACAAAACGCCATAAGCTGGGTGGCTTCTCAAACACAAGTCTATTCCTCGCGGTTCTGAATGCTAAAAGTCTGCAATCAGGGAGAACCGGTGGCAACTTGGTCAGGTTCTGGTGAAAACCCTCCTCTGGGTTTCAGTTTGCTGACCATCTTCACGTGGTGCCAAGAGAACTGGCGAATCCTCAGGCTTCTATAACGGCGTTTATCTCATTCACGAAATTTCTGTCCTCGTAACGTAATTACCTCCCAGGGCCTCCCACCTTTAGCTATCATCACATTGGGACTAGGGCTTTCACATATAAATTTGGGGTGACATAAACATTCAGTCTATTGCAGAGAGTATATAGTAAATGATCTCTCTGTCTCAGAACTAATCAAGGGGTTAAAATGTCAAGATAAATGATGTCTGACACGCATTTATACAAAGCATATATGTACCATTTGTTGAAAAAAAATATTATGTATGTGAATTCAATCTAAAGTCCCATGAAACACTAGCTATATTGTGCTCTTTTCTTTTTTTTTCTGTTTTTTTTAAGTTTTTTTTTTTTTATTTACTTTTGAGAGAGAGACAGAGAGAGTAAATGGGGGAAGGGCAGAGACAGACGAAGAGCGAGAATCCCAAGCAGTCCCTGCACTGTCAGCGCGGAGCCTGATGTGGGGCTCGAACTCACAAACCATGAGATCATGACCTGAGCCAAAACCAAGAGTCAGACGCTTAACCAACAGAGATACCCAGGTGCCCCTGTGTTCTTTTCTTTTTCTTGAAAAGAATGAAGATGAGTTAAACAAAGTACATAGTGTATTCTTGGATAGAACATCAAAATTACTCAACAAGGAGCCAAGAAACGTAGATCAGAATTTTAAATCCACCAGCTATTAAATACATAAACTTCGGTCAGGCTGTTACATAGGCTGATTCTGCCTATGTAAATAAATAAGCAAAAAAATAAATGAGAAGGGGGCTTGTGGAGTGCATCGTAGTCTTAACACAAAGACAGTGAATGTATATCTGCTAACAAAACATTCTATAAAGTAATTACACTTGTAGCTGATGTCAAAAGCCAGAAAGAATTGACAACATCCTTCCTCCCAAAAAGGGAACATTGAACCATCCACTGACTGAAATGAGGAGGCATAGAAACCACCAGGAGCCCTGAACCTGAACATCAGGTCTAGAATGTGAGAACATCAAGGGTATATGTCCTATGTTTGTCAGGCATTCAAGGATGGGAATTCAAAACATTCTCGCTGCCAGCCCAGATTTGTGGTAGAAAACACAGATCAGAGATGTGCAGACAGAAATGCCATGTGAAAGTCATGAAGCCATCCTTGCAGTGTGTGCGTGTAAGAGCCAGAACCGCACTATAGAATAAAATGGTTGTAAAACAACAACAACAACAACAAAAAGGTAAGAAAAGCCTAATGAGAACTTCTAGTTTTAGAAGCGGTGAATGCCTAAACCAAGATCATTGTGATCCAACTGAGAAGACAACTTTTGCTGAAGATAAGCAGACAAAACAATTATAAGATAATTAGAGATAATACATAGATCAAAATAAAAGGAAAAATCACTTAAGGTGTTATAATTATAATACAATCTGAAGGTCTTTATAAAGTATTCCAAGTTATATAAGATAGGAATCTTTAAAAATAACTTCAATATAAATATAGGTGGATTATAAAAATGACCAAGGAGAATTACTAGAAATTAAACAGTATCAACAATGAAATTACACTGGTGGAAAAATAGAAAACTTAAGGGATGGGCTAAATTGATATTACAAAGCAGAAAATAGAATTAATAAATTTAATTAATAAATAAAGAATAAAGAATTAGTAAATCTAAAGGAAGAACAAGAGAAATTTTTAAACATTGTTCAAAGTGTTAGAAAATAAGACAAAAAGCCTCACAAATATAACTCAAAATGGATCACAGATCGACATGTAAAACACAAAACCATAAAACTCTTAGAATACAGGAGAAAATGTAAATGATCTAGTTAAAATATAAATGTTATATCTAGATGACTTTTTAGAGATAACACCAAAGGCATGATCCATGACAGAAATAATGAATAAGGTTGGATTTCATTAAACTTTAAAAATCTACTCTTTGAAAGACAATGTCAAGAAAATGAGAAATAAGCCAGACTGAAAGAAAATGTTTGCAAAACGCAAATCTGATAATCAATAGTTACCTAAAATATGCAAATAACTCTTAAACCTCAATAATAAGAAAACAACTCAATAACGGATGAATCAAAGACCTTATTAGACACCACAACAAAACAATATATTCAGATGACAAGCATATGAAAAGATGCTCACTATATGTAATCAGAGAAATTCATATGAAAATAACAATAAAATTCCACTACACATCTATTAGAATGGCCAAAATCAAGTACACTAACAACAGCAAAGGCTGACAAGGAGGTAGGGCAATAGGAATTCTCATTCATTTCTGTTGGGGATACAACTTGGTACAGCCACTTTAGAAGACAATTTGGTATATATATACACATATATATATATATATATATATATATATATATATACACATATATACATATATATGTTTATGTTTATACATATATATACACATATATATGTACATATATTTTTTGTTTGTTTTTAATTAAACCTATCCATCATGTGATCAAACAGTCACATTCTTTGGCATTTGCTCCAAGAGTTGAAAACTCTGGTTCACACAAAAACTTGCACAAATATATTTACTGCAACTCTATTCATAATTGTCAAAATTTGTAAGCAGCCAAGATGACCTTCAGTAAGCAAATGGATAAACTGTGTTGCCTCCAGACAATGGAGTCTTATTCAGTACTGAAAATAAATGAGCTACCACACCGTGAAAAGACAAAGAGGAATCTTAACTGCAAATTACTAGGTTAAAGAAGCCAATCTGGAAAGGGTACATGCTGTATGATTCCCACTATATGACGTTCTGGTGAAGAAAGAATACAGAGACAGTACAAAAGATCAATGGCTTCTAGGGACTATGGGGGTGAAGAGGGATGAATAGGTTGTGCACGGAGAATTTTTAAGAGTGAAAATACTTTTTACTTTACCATAATAATGGATACATAGAATTATACATTTATCTAAACTCATAGAACATACACCAAGAGTGAACAATAATGTCAACTATGGACTTTGGGTGATGATGATGTATCAGTGTAGGTTCATCAGTTGAAACAAATTTTGCAATCTGGTGGAGGATGTCGATAATGGGGGAGGCTATGCATGTATGAGGACAGAGGGTATGTGGAAAATCTCTGTACCTTCCTCTCAATATTGCTATAAACCTAAAACTGCTCTAACAAAATAAAGTCTTAATTAAAAAAAGAATATATATCCATTTAGGAGGCTATAAATTAAAAAAAAATTAAAACATAAGTAAACCCACAGAAAACGAAAGGAAAGAAATAAAATAAATCTGAAAATAATAAAATAGAAAATAAACATATAATAGTGAAAAATTTTCAAAACAAGACAATGAAATTAGTAATGGGAAATGATAGGGTCCTAAGAAGCATGCATATTTAGAAAAAGAAAATAAAATAAGAGAGGTTAAAGGACTTAAGTTGTCAATTTAGTACCAGGAAATAGAACGGTGATGTAATGGCTAAGAATTTTCCAGGATTAAAGAAAAGTATTTGTTGTTGTTTTTTTTTTTTTAAACTTTTTTAATGTTTATTTATTTTTGAGAGAGACAGAGACAGAATATGAGTGGGTTAGGGGCAGAGAGAGAAGGAGACAGAATCCAAAGCAGGCTCTAGGCATTGAGCTGTCAGCAAAGAGTCCGACTTGAGCCTAGAACTCTTGAGCTGTGAGATCATGGCTTGGGCTGAAGTCGGACGCTCAACTGAGTGAGCCACCCAGGTGCCCCAGAAAGTATTTGTTGTTATATTGCAAAACACGTTGGATCACCAGCAGGGAAATTAAAAGGAAAAAAAAAAAACAAAACCTGAATTATTGGATTCTTTTTCACTATTGCTTCTTATACCCACATTCCTTCCTTCCAGTTTCTTTTTCTTTCATGTTGGATATCTAGAGGGAAGGATTATTAGTAGTAAACCCTCATTATATCTGAAACGTATTTATCTATCTTCACTATAGTTGACAGACTACCAAGGTACAGAATTCCAACTTGAGTTATTTTCTTTAAGACTTTAAATGGATTATTCCTTTGCATTTTGGTTTCTATTGTGTGTGAAAAGATGCTGTCACACGACTATCATTCAACTATATGAAATTTGTCTATTCTCTTTAGTGCCTTGCAAGCTGTTTTTTTATTAATCCATGTAAGAAATTTAAAGATATAATTTAATACAGAGGAAAATGATATCTGAATATATCAGTGGGAAATAAGAAGCAAGGATGAAAAAGCATTGATAAAGTGTTGATAAACCTTTATAATTATCTACAGAAAAGAGTATGGCTATATACATATATGTATATATTAATTAAATGAATATATATATGAATTAAATGAATATATATGTATATACATATATATATATATGAATTAAATGCCAAAAATAATGCTATAAAACATAGGGAAAGGACAAAAGAAAAATTCAAGTTTCTCAAAATTGTGACATGGCTGAAGAAAAAGATAAAGATATTAATTAGCATTAAACATAAAAAGATATATAAATTAATGCAGGTATTTATTTGTGATTAAATTAAAACTTGATAATTTAGTCTATCTATGCAACTCAAATTCCCCAGTAAAAGTTTATATGAAATTGTCAATTATTTTATAAGACTATCAGATAATATACATATCTTCATATATACAAAGAGATAACTATAGTCATGGGTTTGTTAAAAAATAGTTAAGGGGCGCCTGGGTGGCTCAGTCAGTTAAGCGGCTGACTTCGGCTTGGGTCATGATCTCGTGGTCCTTGAATTTGAGACCCGCGTCAGGCTCTGTGCTGATAGCTCAGAGCCTGAAGCCTGTTTCAGATTCTGTGTCTCCCTCTCTCTGACCCTCCCCCGTTCATGCTCTGTCTCTCTCTGTCTCAAAAATAAATAAACATTAAAAAAAAATTAAAAAAAAATAGTTAAGTATACTGATGGCTTCTCAACTTTGGCGATACTGACATCTTAGGCTGGGTATTCTTTGATGTGGGGCCTGACCCGCAACTTGTATTATAGGATGGTTGTAAGTATCCCAGAACCCACTTACTGGATGTCAGTAGCACCCTTCTGGTTGGATAATCAAAATCTTCAGATAATGATGGCCATTACTAAAGAAGAAAAGAAGGAGAAGGAGAAAAGAGCATGGAGGAGGAAGGAAGGAAGAGGAGGTGGGGGGAGGAGAAGAGAACATAATAAATGTTAGTGAAAATGTAGCAAAATTAGAATAGTTGTGCACTTATGATGAGATGTGAAATGGTGAAGACACTTTAAAAAAATGTTTATTTTTGAGAGAGAGAAAAAGACAGAGGGTGGGGAAGGGGCAGACAGACAGAGAAGGAGACAGAGAATACCAAGCAGGCCCCCTGCCATCAGAGCTGGATTTGGAGCTTGATCTCACAAACCATGACATCATGAACTGACCTAAAATCAAGACTTGGACACTTAACCGACTGAGCCACCCAGGCATCCCGGTGAAGACAGTTCGATGAACAGTATGGCAGTTCCTGAAAATTAAACATAGATTTACTACGCCTTCTAGCAATTCCACTTTAGAATATATACCAAAAGAATGGCAAGTAGGAACTTGAACCGGTATCTGTACACCCATTAGTAAAAGCATTATTCACAACAGTCAAATTTGGAAATAACACACACGTCCATTGACAGATAAATGGATAAACAAAATGCGGTAGATTCACAGAATACAATATTATTGGGTTTAAGAAAGAAGGAGATTCTGAAGTATGTCACAACATGAAAAAACCTAAGGACGTTATGTTAAGCGAAATAAACCAGGAACAAAGGGACAATTACAGTGTGATTCTACTTATAAGAGGTACTTTAGGAAGTCAAATTCATGGAGATAGAAAGTAGAATGGTGGTTGCCAGGGGCTAGGGAGGAGACTGGTGGGGAGGGGGGTTAGTGTTTAATGGGTATACAGTTTCAATTTAAGAAGATGAACAATTTTGGAGATGGATGGTGATGATGGTTGTACCACAATGTGAATATTCTTAATACCACAGAATTACACACTTATAAATTATTAAATGGTAAATTTTATATGTTGCAAATTTTCTCTGTCTCTCTTTCTCTCTCTCTCTCTCTCTCTCTCTCTCTCTCTCTGTGCGTCTCTCTCTCTCTCTCTCTCTCTCTCTCTCTCTCTCACACACACACACACACACACACACACTCACACACCAATAAAACTTCTAGGGACCACACTAAGGAAACAAACAGACAAACAAACAAAAAAACCGACCAGACTTTGCCAAATACCCTAGGGATAAGAAAATCTTCCATTGAGGACCAGTGAAGTATGATAACATCAAGTATTGTCAAATATGCACAAAAAGGGACACACACAATGTTTTAGTTGCAAATTGTTTCAGATTTTGGACAGAAATTTGGCAATATCTGGTGTATTTAAAAATGCACTTATTCTACAAAATTACAATCGGATTCCCAAGTATACACCTTAGAGAAACTCACATCTGTGCCCAACGACAAAGGGGTCACAGAAATATTCTCACCAGTGCTGTTTGTATGTATATGTTTATATATACATATATACCATGTGTATGGTAACAACTTAAATGTTAATCAACATAACTGTTTTGAATATATTCTAGTACATTTATGACACGGGACAAACCATATTCCTGGATAGAAATCAGAATGCCACAAATGATAGAAACAATAGGCACCGATAACTTGTAAAATTGCAGAATCATACTGTACGGTTATTTACAAACAAATGTAGCAAGGATCTATAGAAATCTAGGTAGATGACAAATACACATTCTGGACAGCATTTGCCTCAAATGGGGTAGGTTGAAGACAAAAATTAAGGAAAGATCAGAGAGCATTACACAGGAAATGTCAAAACTACTTTTATTATTTTATTATTTAAATTTCAATGGTGGGCATGTTACATCATTCTTTATACATACCTGCACTTCCAAAATAGTTCCTAGATGCATTTTAAAGTGACATAAAATGAAAACTATGTGTAAATAAGGTTATTTCATCATTCCTAAACTTAATGGACTGGTACAATTTTTTCTTTGATATTTATTAAGCTCATTAGAAAATATACAGAATAGTGGGTCCGTTTGGGCAAATGCTATTTTATAGCTCTCCTCTCATGTTTCTGACATAATACAAGAACAAAAGATTTCTATATTAAATAACATTTCAATATTTAAAAAAATTATATAATTATAAATAGCCCTCTCAAGTTGCATTTCTTACACACTCTACTTGCTTAGAAAATAACATGCGGTTCCACTGATTGTTATTAAATTAAAATTAATATAAATAAAAATTAAATAACTTTAGGGGTGACATTTGCCTGGTTTTTCATTCATGCAATACAAATTGCAATATGTACTGTATCTAAAGGCAGCATGATAACGTCTTGTATATTAATGAATTGGAAAATGTTAAGACTGGGGCAGTCACAGGGAAATGCATTTATGCACTTATGCTTAAGTACTTGTACACTACTTAAAATATTCTGAGGTTTTTTTCTATCCAATGTGTTGTTAAAACTTGGATCTAGAACCTCAAAAAAAATTGACGGTGAGTGAAAATGTTAAAGGAAAAGAGTAAAAAGGACCTTTCCCCAAGTTCAAAGACTATAGAAATCCAGGCAGTGATTGCTTTTGACATGCGTGACAGCTCATTATCCTATAGGTTCACAGAACAGAGTGAATTTAAACTCTGGTATCCTGCCACATTTCCCTCATGTTGATAAATATCAATTTTAAATTTGTCAGATGAGAAGATGTCTTGTGCACTTGCTAGGAAAAGATATCCATTTATTTTTAAATATCTCTTGCTCTAATATTAGATCATAAATTACTTGACAGTTGAAGACGGCAAAGCATTTTGCTGATAGAGCTCCTGGCCAGACAGGGCGGGGGGTGGGGGGGGAGTTATGGAGTTTTACAATTTGAAATACTGAAAAAGAGGTCAAAGCGATTTAAATTCGGAAAGAATGCCACTGTCAGAGTGAAGAGTCTTTCATCACCCTCATATTATCTGCCAAGAATATTTAACTTTCACTCAAATTTCAACTTTTTGAATGATTTTGAAAAGTTAGTTACCTTATTAATACCAACCAGCAAGACTGACAAGATAGCACAACCAAATAATTTACTAGGTGGTGAACTGCTCCACAAACTGAGTGAACAGGTAAAGGAATTTCTTTATGAATATGGAAACCTGTTCCCTTTAAATAAGCACACTTCTCCTCGTTAATTTAATTTTTCATTTGGATGAATAGAAGAAGATAAAGCGACACATTTTTCTCTGTCACAGGTATAAAAATATCTCAGTCTCATGCACAAATGCAGAAAGAATAATCAGAGAGATAATATATACAGGTAATAAAAATGTAATAGGTGAAACTTGTTACTGTAAATGTGTGTACTCATATAAAAATGTAACTACTGTATACTCTTGTGCTGAAAAGATTTTGTAATAGATAAGAACCAAAAAAATCCACCTGTTCTAGACTTCCCTACTGTAACTCAATCACATCATGTCTGGCCTAAGTTTTAGAGTTTTAGGTCTTCACCCCCTCCCAGCAAATAATATTCTCATCAGTTAATGACTCCACATTTCTTTAAAAAAATCTGACGGCATAAAAGTCACCCTATTACATATCTTCACCTCGTAAGAATCTACATGAAAAGTTTACCTGTTTGTCATTGTTAGCAAGATTATACTTAATAATGAAATAATAACATAGACACTTTTTATTTAAATACCAACTAAGAAAAAAAATCATTAATCCTCCTAGTGGAGAAGATGCCACTCATCAAACTATCAGTAGCTTTCTTACATTAACAGACCTGTCATCTGTTGGTGTAAAACCTTAAGTCTAAAATCAGAGCCCTAAGGTGAACATCAAAATCTACTATAACATTTCTGTGTTTCCAAATACCCGCCAAAGCACAAATAGATAAACTAGGTGATGATAACATATGATTCCGCTTGACCTCTTCATGTCACTGACTAGTTTTTATAAAATTTCTCCTAAATAAAAAAAAAAAAAAAAAAAACACATGTGAACAAAACAAAACAAAAAAAAAGTTCACAAGGGAAAATCTTTTTGCATATTTACATGCTGTTTTCCTTTCTAATGGTTTTTTAAGATTTTTAATTATGTAAAATGCTCACAAAATTTACCATCTTAACTATTTTTAAGTGTATGCTTCAATGTGTTAAGCTCATTCACATTGTGGGCAACCCATCTCCAGATCCTTTTTCGTCTTACAAAATTGAAATTCTGTGCCTGTTAAATATCAAGTCCTCATTCTTCTTTCTTTTCAGCCAATGGCAACCATCATACTACTTTCTGTCTCTGTGAACTTGACTCTTTTAAATACCTCATGTAAGTGGAGTCAGACAACTGATTGATTGATTAATTATCCTTTTGTACCTGGCTAACTTCACCTGGCCTAATGTCCTTAGATTCATTAATGTGGTAACAAGCATCAGACTCTCCTTTTGAAGGTTGAATATTCCAGTGTGTGTATATATCATATTTTTTTTTTTATGAATTCATCCTTGGATGGACACTTGGGTTGTTTCCACTCTTTTGATATGGTGAATAATGTTGCCATGAACACAGCTGTATAAATATCTCCTTGAGACTCTGCTTTTTAATCCTTTTGGATGTTCAGAAGAGAATCCTGGTGCTGCACGCATTGTCCGTACCCAGGAGCGGGGGATGTTCAACAAACCCATCGCCCCCACCCCCAGTAGTGCCTCTACTCCGGCACCCTTAGACCTGAGTCTCCAGTCCCTGCAGCTGTAAATGTTCCATCACTGTCAGTCTAAAACTGAACTAAAAGTCAAAGATCTCTTATTTGGAGAAATATCTACTATGAAATAAACATTATAATAAATATATATTTTTATGTACATATATACTTCTACGTTTTTGACAACCATTACATATACTTCTGTTAGGGGGATGGGAGATGAAGAGTAAAAGAGGACACATTTTTCATTTTTTTAAAAACTCAATTGCTCCTCTTCACCCAGAAATAAATACTCCACCCAGAACTCTTCTAGCATGACATTTTCATATGAGCATAGCCCTTTTTTTTTTGCACTCTTGCACCTATGTTGAGAGAAATGTAGACAAGTGAAAATTACATTAAAGTAAAAAAAATTCCATTTAAATAACAATGAGTGGTATTCTTAATATATTTAATTAGAAATGATTTGTGAGATTTCACCCTGGGACCAAATCTTCCCAGATTTAAGGAAATGATGGAAATACAAACCCCCAAATTTGAATACAATCCAAGTAGGAAAAACCCAAAAAAGACCGACACAGAGATACATTATGATCAAACTGTTGAAAGGCAAAGATAAAGAGAGAATTCTTAGAAACAGCAAGAGAAAAGTGACTTGTTAAGTACAAGGGATCTTTAGGAAGATTATCGATGGGTTTCTTAGCAGAAACTTTGCAGACCAGAAGTCAATGGGGTGATATATTTAAAGCGCTGAAAGAAAAAAAAAAAAACAAAAAAACCTGTCAGTCAGAAATTCTACTTCTGATAAAAATGTCCTTCACAAATGAAGGAGAAACGGGAGTGCCTGGGTGCTCAATTGGTTAAGCGACCAACTTCTGCTCAGGTCATGATCTCACAGTTCATGAATTCGAGCCCCGGGTCCGGCTCTGTGCTGACAGCTCAGAGCCTGGAGCCTACTTCAGGTTCTGTGTCTCCCCTTCTCCTGCTCATGCTCTGTGTCTCTCTATCTCTCAATAATAAATAAACGTTATTTTTTTGAAATGAGGGAAAAATTAAGACAGTTGTTGATAAACAAAAGCCTAGAAAGTTCATTACCACTAGACTTGTCCAGCAAGAAATATTAAAGGGAATCCTTTAAATTGAACTGAGAGAATGCCACATGGTAATTCAAAGCCATTCAAAGATATAAAGTTCTCCAATAAAGGTAAATAGATGACAAGTAGTAGTATTGTAATTCTGGTTTGTAGCTCCACTTTTTTATTATGCTACAAGATTTAGAGGCAAAGCCATAAAAATAACTATAAATCAATAAAAATACAAATTGTGACAATAATACCATAAAGGGCGTGAGGAGCTACAAAGAAGCAGAATTTTGTGTGTGATTGGTTGTCATCAGTTTCAAATAGATTTCTGTAACTTTAGAATACTGTATGTAGCCACCAATGGTGACCACAAAGAAAATATCTATAAAACACATACAAAAGAAAATCAGAACAGAATCAGAACCTGTCAGCACATACACACAAAAATCAGACACAAAGCTAGTCAGCATGGGAAGCAAAGAGAAACAAAGCTATGAGAGACAGAAAACAAATAAAATGGCAATAATAAGTCCTTACATATCTGTAATCATTTCAAACGAATTAAACTCCTGAGTAATTATTCCTTATTATAAATGGCTTAAACTCCAGAATAAAGAGATACAGATTGGCAGAAAGAATTATAAAAACAGGATCCAATTATTCGATGTCTACAAGAGAGTCTACTCACATCTAAGGATTGCATAGGTTGAAAGGGAAAGGTTGAAAAAAAATACATCCCGTGTAGATAGGAGATATAGAGGAGTCAGAGAGGGAAGGACTGTAGAAGCTTCTAGGACGGCCCCTGCACACATTACTAGAGAGTAAACTCTGCAAACTCAGAACATTATCTGGAGTGGCCAGGGCTGATGTCTCTGAGTGGTGATTGCTGCTCAAACCCTTCAGGATGTAATGCAACACCCCAGAGATTTGTCACCTCTTTCAAATCTCTAATATGGTCTCACATCAAAATCCTTGTCTTTAAAAGTAATTACAGATATATCCATCTATTTACTCCCAATAGAGGACCGCACTCCATGTCATTCAGATATTGTCAGTTCCTGTAATAAAAGAACACAATCCATCCTTTATTTCATCAGCAAGTAGTTTCTGTTCTTCCCTCACCTTGCCCGAGGCTGTCTGCAATCCACTAGAGGCCAATTATTAATTCCTCAGAAAAGAAACATCTAAGGCATATAGCCTTTAGAACTTCAAAATAGAGAGTTGTGCCAAGGATTCTAAGAATCAGCATCTCCAGCACTCTATCGTTGCAAAAGCACGAATTCCTGACTGGCAGACCGGACTCAAGAGCAGCAAAACAAGCAGATGATTTTCAGCGTCAGCTTGCTGACCCCAAACTGTCAGACAAGAATTAATGATATAAAATTGAGTGAGAGGTATCAGAAAATATTTACGCTTCAAAAATCTACTCATAGAGAGATGATACCAAACAATACGAATTGTACCAGTTTCAAGCTGTAAAGAACAGAAGATCTTAGCCCAGAAAGTAGTAGACAGTATACAGCATTTATCTGTAACAAAAATAAAATGCAATGAGCTCTTTCGAAAAGCTAGCAAGATTTGGCAAAAATTCAAAAATGATTTACCAAATATCATGAAACCACACCTTGACTAGGCTGGAGAGGAACCAGAGTCCAGTACTGATTACAAAGTCATAAATAAGACCAGGATATATAGCAAGCATCATTAGCTCTAATATGACCCTCATATATATTACTAATTTTGGACTATCTCAGATATTAGAAGACGAGTGTCACTATATCTTCACAAACCAGCCTTTTTGTCTCATGCCAGTGAAAGGAGCCTCTGATGTATTCTGTTGGGTAAGATCTCCACTGCCTTCCTGTCTATCAGGGTTTCTGAATAAAGACTCTGAATGTTGCTTTTTTTTTTTTTAAGTTCTCTTCTCCTGCCTAGCGTTATTGCCATTCGTATTAAAATTTTGCTTGCTTTTGCTGAATTGCTATGTGCTTTTATTCAAATTGAAGTGTCAAAAAAACATCAAATGGTAAAGACTGGCCATACTACAATATATTTTAAGATTTGAGATTCTAAGACTTCTCTTAAAAAAAAATCATTCTTTAACATTGTGCTTCCGTAAATATCACCAGTTAGTGGATTTATGGTGCCTCCAAGTTTCGTGCTTTTATAAAAGATATCCTTCTACAGGAGTTTGATTCTTTTTTTTTTTTTTAATTTTTTTTTTAACGTTTGTTTATTCTTGAGACAGAGAGAGACAGAGCATGAACGGGGGAGGGGCAGAGAGAGGGAGACACAGAATCTGAAACAGGCTCCAGGCTCTGAGCGGTCAGCACAGAGCCCGACACAGGCTCGAACTCATGGACAGCGAGATCACGACCTGAGCCAAAGTCGGTCGCTTAACCCACTGAGCCACCCAGGTGCCCCAAAACACATGAATTCTTAAAGACAAATGTAATTCGGTAAATCTTTTTGTTAATTTTCATGAGTTCATGATGACTGTTTTTCTTTTTCAAATTTGGTATCAACTAATATATCAACATTTGCTCTTTTATATATGCCTTTAGGAATTATGTATTAAAAATACCCTCCCGAAAAAAAAATAAAAAAAAAAAGGGGGGCGCCTGGGTGGCTCAGTCGTTTAAGCGGCCGACTTCGGCTCAGGTCATGATCTCACGGTCCGTGAGTTCGAGCCCCGTGTTGGGCTCTGTGCTGACTGCTCAGAGCCTGGAGCCTGTTTCAGATTCTGTGTCTCCCTCTCGCTGACCCTCCCCTGTTCATGCTCTGTCTCTCTCTGTCTCAAAAATAAATAAAACGTTAAAAAAAATTAAAAAAAAATAAAAATACCCTCCTGTAGAAGATAGGCGGAAAGATTACAATTATATTTTGGTACTTAATGTGATTTACCCCTTTTCTCTCTATACACCTGGACACCTAAAAAAACAAAAACTAGTCTATATTTAGTTTTGATTTCATACATTCTATAGCTGATTACAGGCACATAATTATGTATTTGTTCTGCATAATTTCCTGTTTGATTGAAGGGTTTTCTTATCACTCTTTTCATAAGACACACATAGGTGATACAGTTTTTGAATAACTTTCTACCTTCGAATAATTTACCTTCTACTGGATAGAAGAATGCTCACTTAGATGAGCGAGGGACTCTTGGTAACTGTGTTTTTTCTCATACACTATGACCCTTTCTCATGACCTTCACACAGCAGTTGAGGATATGTTATCCTCTTAAGTTAATTTGCTTTTCATCCTAGAAACTGATAAAATTTTCCTTAATGCATGGATTGCTTACCTTTTTCTGTCCATTAATCTGGTCCAATTTTCTTTCACTGTGTACATGCATGTCTTAGGTTCATGAAAATCTTTATGGACTTAATTACTGTTTCTTAATTAGCCATTTTTTTTTGTTTCTTTTTTTTTTGTTTTTTTTTTTTGTTTCTGAAACATCAATTATTCCTATTTCAAGTGTTTAGATATATTCACTAAATCTTCAATAATTCTCCTCATTCTTTCTTTTATTTATGCCATTTTACTGTTTTCTTTCTTTCCTTCTTTCTTTCATTTTTTTTTTTTTTTATGTCAATTTACTGTTTTGAGGTATTGCTTGCTCTGGAAGTTCAAGGCTAATAATTCAGGACTCAAGGGTGATTATTTTACCTATTGAGTAAATTAATTAATTAATTAGTGTTTCACTCCAGGAAATTCTTTATGATATGTACTTGAATATCATTAAACTTTTGATTATTTTGTTATTCGTCTGGCCATCTCTCTTCCAGCAGTTTTAATTGGCCATGTTTCTTTTTTTATTGTTCTTATGCATCTTTTTCTGGATTCTGTATGCATTAGAAGGATGATCATCTTTATGTGTCAACTCATTTTGGCTTAAATATGATTGTTGAAAATCCTACAGAAAAAAAGTAAAAGGAATTGAAAACTTCTAACTCCATGTGCTGATATTAAGAAAGACTGCAAATCTTGTGGTTAAGACATTCAGTATTCTGCTAATCCAAAATCAAAACATAATGTAATTTTATTCATGTTAATACACTTTGAGAGGATGGGCAGATGTTGGCAATTCTGCAACTTTAATTAATATTTTAATTCAAGTATGGCTAATGTAGTGTGATATTAGCTCTGGTAACCATCAGTTATTTGTCTGTAGTTAAGAGTCTGTTTCTTGGTTTGTCTCTTTTTTTTTCTTTCCTAAATTGTTTTGTTTCTTATTTTCCACATGTGAATCAGATCATATGGTATTTGTCCTTTTCTGATGGACTTATTTCACTTAGTATTATACTCTCTAATTCCATCCAACTTTTTGCATGTATTTGCATTCTATATTATGTTATATTATATTATTTATATTATATTATTATTGTATTGTATTATATTATATATATTAGTCTTCTAAATTATCTTAAAGAACATTCATTTGTTTAGTTTATGATTTTATTTTCCTTAAGGAAAAAGCAAAATACACTCAAAGTTAACTTCCACAAACTTAGTTATCACTAAAAAATTCTTATTGAATGAAGAGTGAAGATAATTCAACCTTATATTGACATCTGTTGTCTTTTGATTAATGGTGTTAATAAAAGACTAGAATATCAACAATATAATGGTAGAGATTTAAATATAATCTTTGCAGACTGATAACTTGACTATATAATGCAAGTTTCCCATATTACTTTGCTTTCTAGAAATTCTTTGGGGACTACCTAAGAAGATTTACAAAGTTCATTAGAACTCATGTTTAATTATTTGTTTTCAAAAGCTACTTTCAAGGCTTCTGGTACTAGAAAATGTGCAACAAAATCACCTTCAGTGACTAATACTGTTAACATGCCAGTTGAACAGAAAAATTTTTAGACTTGAATTAAGCATTTTCACACACTATAGCCACAATATCAACTAGTTGTGATGAGGTATATGAGGAAAAGTTACCTCATTCTCTGCCTACCAAAAAAGCTTCCAAAATAACAACTCCAAAGAAGTTAAGACTATTATTTTGATCTTTTCCAAATCAAAGCTTGAAAAGAATTTTTTAATTCTGTTGGATAAGAAATAAAAATTACATTTGGAGCTACAGCTTAACAAAGTAGATTATCATTCAATGTTTAGCTATCATACATCTCTTCATCCATTTTGGAAGCAACTTGTATAACGAAATATTTTGTACCACCGTGTTCTGGAAATACCAATTTTTAATAATATATATTTTTTGTTACGATAGGGGAAGAAGATCATCTGCTCTATGTTCCTTCTAGCTGGACTTAGAATTGAATCAACGTGAGACAGGTTAACAGGAGAAAATCAAATTTAGTAGGCATGGGTGCAGAGCATACATACAGACCTGAAGTTTCAGGCCACGAAGTAACAGGAAGCTTCTATGAGCTAAGGAGAGAGGCAGGGCCTGGGGTTATTAGCAAGAAGGTGAAAGGTGTTCAGAAAAACAAGGTTGCCCTATTATGCAGATAGGTTTGTTAGATAAAGTGGAATCTCTGTTAATAATAGCTCTTTTTCTTTTATAGGCTCCCCTTTCCAAAGTACATTTAGGCATTTGAGGGTAGGAGAGAGGTTGTCCTACATCTGCTGTGTTTTAATTGCTTTTAACTCGAAGTAATCTTTAGGCCAATGTGGCCCATCTTGGGGCAGCTTGTCCTGGGTCCTTATACCCGCATACATGATTATTAAAGCATATCAGAAATAGACATTAAAGAAGAATATAAAAAGTAATGTTCCTATTCCTATTTTAAGTCTATGATTTTTTTTTAAATCTGGATTACTGGAAGTTTTGATTCTTAGTCCATAAGTTTAAAGATCTCTTCCTTTCTTTCTTTAAAACAGCATACTTTTCAGGCTTTCACAATCTCTTGATCTGGGGCAGATAAATTAGTTTTAAAAATCCACAATTACATCACTTCTTCAGTAATCAAAGTCCTTTTTAGATATCAAATGGAGGCCTATACTTGACTTTCTCAATACAGACAAAAATTATTGTCTAGATACAATGACAAAGATTGATTGGTCTCAACTGTGAGCCTTAAAATTAGAATGACTTTGAAACAATTGGAACAAACTATCTGTTACCAGGATTTTGTAAAATTTTGTTTTCAGAGAAGAAATCATTGAGTGGAAGTTAAAACCAGCAACACAAATGACATAAGCTGATTTTTTTCCGCCATGGAACCCAAGAATGTATCCAGAAAGATGTGAAAGATGGTATAGTACAACCAAACAGTGATACAATCAGGCAGGGATAAACACCATTTGTTTTACATGATCGAATGGGTCATGCAAATCCTAATCTTGGTAAATCTCTATAGGATAAAGGAAAAAGGAATTTGAATTTTACAGTTTATAAGGAATAAGAATGCTAATAAAACTGTACCTGAGGCATTCGGGCAAACTAGGTGAGCTGAAGTTGATATATATATCTTACTCTTTGCAATATCATCCCAGATATGGGGAAACAGGTAAACTCATTCTTCTAATTGTATCAGGTCACTCTCCAAGGCCAGATAAGGGAGCTGGGCTGTAGAATGTCCAATATATCTTCTTCTAATGCAGCCGGGTGAGCACAAAGTGGGACCACTTTAGTGGTTCAGTGGCACAGTCTCTGCCGTTTTCAAGAAAACATAAGAAGATTAAACTTAACACTTGAAATGTTGAAGGTTATTCTACCTTTACTTCCATTGTCTGGTGAAATTCCCAGAAAGACTAACATATTTGTCTTGGAAGGGAAGGAAATTAAATGCAAATCTTATCGATCCAGTAAAAATCAATTCTCCCTCAGATGAATAGTTTATAAAAAGGGAAAATGACAGCCTCACTAACTGTAATACATGTCTGAAGACAATTTAGAGAATATTACAGTTTTTAATATATAAATGTAATATACATACAATATCTTTGCAACTGAAAACCGTATTTTGTTAAAAAAATCAGTTCCCACAAATTGTCTGGTATAAGGAATTTTTGCAGATCAATTATATCCACTTATAAGTTAAATAAATTCTAAAGCTAAATTATTTAAAAAAAAAACCTCTGAATATTATACAATTTAAACCTATATTAAGTTTATTTCGTTGTAATATGTGTGATGTGCTATGGGGTAAAATCCATGAAAATAAGAGTTTTGTGGGGCCTAAAAGTGACTTCACATACACATGAGATTACTTTGTAATTTGAAGGCTTTGATGGGTTACGTAATTTGGTAACGGATCTAGAAACACTGACCTACGGAAAATTTGACAGAATCAGTATTATTAATGCCAAGGGTTCCGTCTTTCCATTTTCATTCTTCTAACAGAGATTCTGATTTTAACTAGAATCCTCCTACACTCTTAAAGCACTGTTATTCTAAATTTCAGATGTTTTTGCAAATGACACAGGCAGGAAAGAAGGAAAAGTTGATGTTGGAGCTTCTAGGAGAGGGTAATGTTCAAAAATCTTGGAGACAGGTTGGGGAGAGCTACAGTGAGTAGAAAGTGTGAGTAGAAAGGTAATAAGGTAATAAGGATCAAAGGGGTGATATTACAAAGGAGTTTATATATGTGTGTGTGGACTAAGTTTGAGAAAAACAAAAAATAAATAAACTTATTTGAATTTATACTTTGCTTCCTATATTATGTTCTTTTAACTTCAAAATAAGCTCAACCTTACACTATAAGTTATATCTCTATCTGTATTTCTTTCTATTTAAATACATTTTTATATAGATATGTGTGGAGAATAAATTAGATCATGTAGTATATGTGAGCATTCAGACTTGGGATTTATTTTTCACGTTTCACATAATATGAAAAGCAATGAAAGGTGAAAATATGAGTTAGATATTCTTCACTTAATGGAAAACACAGCTTTTAAATGTTATTAAAGTTAATTTAATAAATCTACCCCTAATTTCTTTTAAAATATATTAAAATTCCCAATCTTGTCTGAGATAGTTTTGTTGAATTTGATTCCAAAGTTTACATAATTCCAAACTATCAGTAAGCAATCTCACATATGTGAAACTAAGAATAATCTTACCCCCTTTGGGTAACCATTTCTAAAATCCCAATGGGTCAGGTGTACTAGGAAGAGACACCTCAAGCACTATTCTGTCTTCAGTGGCGTTATGACTATGGCACTGAACCAGTAACATGGCAAGATACAAGTCCATGCAGCACATATCATTCTCCTGAGACACATTGTGGCTAACAAAAGATTCTTGTATTGAATGTAGATCCTCTAATATAATTCAGAGACAGTAATAATAGACTAATAAATAGATAAGAACTAAGTCTAGGCTACAACCTAACTTGTAAAATACATTTCTATGTAGAGTCAGAAGACGGAAATTACACCAGTTGGCCTGTGATTCATTTCTCTCCAGATTATTAAAAGAATATTCCAGTAGAAAATAAGCAAGCAGTAGATGTGGTGTAATCTCCTTGTAAAACTACTGGCAATAGATCTTTTAGTAAACGGATTAATGGTATTTGCTAGAAAGAGATTACAAACTATGCATCTCTCTGAGCAGAATGATCCTAGTTTAGTACTGGTTATAGTACACAAACCTAGAATCTAAGGATTTACAAGGTATGGCTCGTTGATCAATGGCATGTAAACTACACAGCTCTCTGGGATGTAAAATAAAGATGTCTCAAAACTGAAGTGTTCTCTGCAGTGTAAGATTATCCACATAGCTCATTTAGAGAATTCCTTACTAAGTCAGAAAGCACGTGCCTGATATGAAACAGAAGTATCTACGTAACTGCCCTGTTTTTTTTTTAACCAAACCTCTTAATGTTTGACTATGCCCCTTGATTCTTTGCAAGCATGAAATTATTAAAAAGGCTAGATTCTAGGAGTAAGTTCTCTGATTCATGTGAGTCTAATTTGACAATTCAATTATTCATGTTAGCACAGTGATAACTTTCCCAGGTCGCTCAGAGCTTATGAATATAACTTCATGTTTTAAATCATCGAGGTTACTTTACCAACATCTACCAAAGTGCAATAAATCTCCCCCCTCCCTTGGTTTCTTAGTTAAATTAATTTCTAATTTGGTGAGGCATCATGGCTGAAGATTATATAGTGAAGCATTAACAATAAGATCATATGCCCTAAAAAAAAATGAAGAACAATGCCATATCTCTGATGCAGAGTAGGATGTGAGCATGGAGAGATAAAATCCTTTCTCAAAACCATAAGCTATCCCCATTAGAAGAATATAACCCTTATTGATTTTTTAGGCTTGCTCAAAACCATAAATTATCCCCATTAGAAGATTATAACCCATGTTGATTTTCGAAAGCTAAGGGAGATGAAGAAAAAATCCTCGCTGGTCAACAAGATAAAAGATTAAGGGTAGAAATTTGTTGGGGCACCTGGGTGGTTTGTTTAGGTAAGCATCTGAGGCTTGATTTCAGCTCAGGTCATGGTCTTGTGGTAGTGGGATGGAGTCCCACATCAAGCTCCCTGCTGGATGTGAAGCCTGCTTAGGATTCTTTTCAGATTCTTAGGATTCTCTCTCTCCCTCTCCTTCTGCCTCTCTGTCTCTCATGCTCTCTCTCTCTTTCTCTTAAAAAAAAAAAAAAAGAGGAAGGGATAGAAACTTGTTGATAGAGTTAGAAAAAAAATTGCATTTTGTCATTTAGAACATGCTCTAAGGTTAATGTTCCCCTGTGTTTTCTGTGAGTGTGTGTGCATGTGTGGGTGGATGAGTGTATGGGCTGAAACACATCCTTAAATCAAATCAGTTTACACTTAAAGTTATAATGTTTGCTAGGTTTTTAAATGAGAAAGACGTATTAATCTTTCATCATTTTCAAAAGTATTCGTCTGATTAAGAAGTTCTTAGGGCTAATGAACATGTTGTCTTAGAAAATCCGAAGCAGTGGAAGATCACAGAGTATACAGCTATCATGCCTTGATTTACATTCCGTAAAACTAGGAAGTGAATTGTCAAAAGTAATTGACATCTTCGGTGGAAGGAAGCTTCAAAATTATGAGAGTTTAGCTCTATACGTTTTGCTTTAGACAATGCATGAATAAAATAAAATAAAACTGAGGAGACAACTATTGAATCTATCACGTAAGTAACATGTTTTATTTAAAGAAAAATAGGACTTTTAACTTCTCCTAACATACCTGTAATTACCAATTATGGTAGATAGATAGGTTTATAAGTACAGGTGTTAAATCAGCAAACTATACCTTTACTCTTAACTACTTTGAAGTATATCTGAAGTTTCTATGAAGTATTTTACAAGGTTCTTCCGTGGGAAAAAAAAAGCACTATAAGCAATGTTTAAGGGATATGCACTACTTAATTATTCCACTGACATTAAAGTTATGTTTAAAAATTATTTCATAAATTATTTGAAACAAAACCTTAGACTGTACATACATATGAATTACATGGACCTTTTCAATGAACCTAGCAAAAGACTTAACAATAAAAATATTTTAAATCTTTCTGCTCTTATTAAGAAATATTAAGTAGCCTGCCATGGAAGGTAACTACACAGATGTTCTGAGGTAATTAAATTTAAGAGGCTATTAACAAATAAAGTTCCTATTCACTTTCAAGTAAATATTAACTACTTAATGGAAGAGTAATAAAATTTAGATGTTAAAATAAATTGTTCTCTCTAAAATTTGACAATTTATTATAATTACCTTTATGTAAGTTTTATGACACCAAAGAATAAATTACATTCTTATAAGCTTTTTTCCACTTGCTCCGATTGAAACATGAAAGTCAAATTGAAAACAAAATAATAATAAAAGAGATAATAGTAATAATAAAAAAAGATATTTACTATGATGTCACATGCCTCTAAATATTGCTCATGTATTATCTTTGCAATCATTATTATATTTCTCTGAAGAACTATTTCCTAACCATAAAGAACACAAGTACATGCATTATATTACTTAGTCTTCAAAACTTTATGTAGGCAGTTATTTTGCTTGTGTGGTTTATTATTTTTGTGTATTGATAGCATAATTTTATTGAAGAATAATGAACATACTGTTATTTCAGCTTTAGGTGTATAATATAATAATTCAACAATTCTTTTTTTTTTTTAGTTGAACAATTCTATACATTACTCAGTGCTCACCATGATAAATGTTCTCTTAATCCCCGTTACCTATTTCATCCATCCTCTCACCCACCTGCCCTCTGGCAACTCTTAGTTTATTCTATTCGAGAATCTAGGTTTTTTGTTTGTTTATTTGTTTGTTTCTCTCTCTCTGTTTGTTTTTGTTTTTTTTTGCTGTTCATTTGTTTTGTTTCTTACATTCCACATACGAATGAAATCATGTGGTATTTGTGTTGCTCTGGTTGACTTTTTCACCTAGTATTATACCTTCCAGGTCCATCTATGTTGTTGCAAATGTCAAGATCTCATTTAATTTTATGGCTCTGTAATATTCCATTGTACATATTCACCACATCCTTTTTATCCATCCATCTACTGATGAACATGGCCTCCTTCCATAGCTTGGCTATTATAAATAATGCTCCAGTAAACATAGGTGCATGTATATCTTTTCAAACTGGTGTTTTCTTTTTCTTTGGATAAATACCCAGTGGTAGAATTGCTAGGTAACATGGTAATTCTATCCTCAGGCAAGAAAAGCAAAAGCAAAAATAAACTACTGGGATTAAACAAAAATAAAAAGCTTTTGCACAGTGAAGGAAGCCACCAATAAAACAAAAGACAATCTACTGAATGGGAGAAGACATTTGTAAATAATATATTTGATAAGGAGGTAATTCTCCAAAATGTATAAAGAACTTATCCAACTCAACACCAATTAGTCCATTAATTAATTAAAAATAGGGAGAACCCTGAATACACATTTTTCCAAAGAAGACATACAGATGGCCAATAGACACATGAAAAGATGCTCAGCATCACTCATCATCAGGGGAATACAAATCAAAACCACAATGAGATACCACTTTACACTGTGAGAAGAGCTAGAATCAAAAAGACAAGAAATAACAAGTGTCGGCAAGTGTGGAAAAACAGGAACTCTTGTGCACTGTTGGTGGAAATGCAAATTGGTATAGACACTGTGAGAAAAAGTATGGAGGTTCCTCAAAAAAATATTTTGCTGCTAGATCAGTTAATTTTTCCCGTAAGAAGTTAAGCAAACTGTCTGAGACATACAACTTATGATGGTAGAGTTTCAATATTAACTTGCATTGTCTGAAATAAAGGTGCTTACTCACACAATTATACAGACTTTAAATAATGAAACAATACCTATCTAAAACAAATTAGAGCACTAAAGAACTTTTAATAACTGGAAAGCCAAAGATAGAAATTATCTTTATTTTCCTTTTCTTAAAAAAATAAACGTTTCTTCCAAATATTTAGCATATTAAAAAAACAAAAACAAAAACAAATGATATTCATGTTAGTGATGTAGTTACTGGTCAAGTTGAAAGATATATTGCCAAAAGCATTCTGAAATGTCTTACTTACATATTCATGTGAGAGATTAAAAGGAAACAGAATTACCCTTGTTTCAATATTGTAATCAATACTAAAAGGGTCAGGAATGGCTGTTTTTAACCCTGTTGTATTCATTTCCTACAGCTTCTATAAATATATATATATATATATATATATATATATATATATATATATATATTATAAACTGGGTGGTTTAGTAGAACATAATTTTTTCTCTAACTGATGGTTAGGTCAGAGACCAAAATCATGATCACATAGGGGAAACATTCTCTGGGGGAGAATCAGCTCCTGACCCCCTCCAGGTTGCTGGCTTTGGATGATCTTATGGTTCTGAGTAACTCCAATCTCTGCCTCCACCTTTCCATGGTCATCTCTTCTGTGTGTCTCTCACAAGGATAATTGTTACTAGGTTTAGGGCCTACCTTAGATCCAGGATGATGTCATCTTGAGATCTGTAACTTATTTATATCTGGAAAGCCCTTTTTCAAAAAGGATCACACTCACAGGTTCTGGGAGTGAGGATCGGGCATACCTTTCTGTGGGGGGGCACAATCCAACCCACTGTATCTGGTTTCACAAGAAAGACTGCTCTACTAATGGTTGGTTTTCCTTTTACTTACAACCAGAATAAAACATATCCAAATTAAATTCCTTTTCCTTTTCCAAAAATTCCAAAAACTCTAATAAGGCTTTTTCAGTTCTCAAACAAATAGTGCTGAA
The DNA here is from genome assembly GCF_028018385.1 of Neofelis nebulosa. Lineage (NCBI taxonomy): Eukaryota > Metazoa > Chordata > Mammalia > Carnivora > Felidae > Neofelis > Neofelis nebulosa. The sequence goes on from NC_080782.1 coordinate 22,975,047, forward strand.
ACTTTTTTTTTTCTCCTTGTGCTTAAATCTCAATTCAGACATATGTCTTTTGCTGCTACCGAATATCATTACTGCTTGCAGAGATTATCACTTGTGTAGAAAAGGGCTATGCACCTACTAACTGGGAACTGGTAATATATCTGCCTTGAAGAAGGCATGGAGGGGACACCTTCATAACTAGTTCTGCTGAGGTTTTGTAGAGTATGAACATCTGGCTGAGATTAGGGTTCCAGTTAGGGTATTATAGTTCAAATGCTGCTCTGCTACTTTCTTGCTGTTGATCTTGGGTAGCTTACTTAAATCAATGTATGTAGGAAACCTTTCCTTATCAGGCAATGGTAGGGCTCCCTGCTGTAAAAGACTGCAATCATTTAGGGCCAGTCGTGTCCTCCTCCCATGATTTTTGTTGGACGACGTTTTGTTTTGGTCCCACTAGAAAACCTAAACTGGCACCAAATTAAGTCAAGAGACACAGGGACTGTATTTCCATACTCAGATCCTCCAAAGCCCCATGTCTCCTCACTACCAACTAGCTCTGTATGTATATAGGAGTATTGAATTGGTGGGTCTCTCCCCTAGTAAGCCATAAAAACTGGTTTCTGGAGCAATGAACTTATCTACTTGCATTTGCATGAACGGGTTACTCAAGTTATTATTTACAGTAAAGAAGGAAAATTTGCTTTAAAGTAATTTCTTCCTGGGGTGCCTGGATGGCTCCATAGGTTAAGTGTCCAACTTCAGCTCAGGTCATGATCTCACAGTTGGTGGGTTCCAGTCTCACGTCGGGCTCTGTGCTGACAGCTCAGATCCTGGAGCCTCCTTCGGATTCTGTGTCTCCCTCTCTCTCTCTCTCTGCCCCTCCCCTGCTTGTGTTCTGTCTCTCTGTCTCTCTCTCGAACATAAATCAAAATAAATAAATAAACAGATAGATAGATAAATTAATTAATTTCCTCCTTCCAACAATATACTTAAAACTATTAACACATTTTCAGTGCAGCGTTCTTGAAACTATTGGTAACTTTCTGTTATACACACATACATATTTGAAAAATGAGAAACAAGATGAATGATTAAAAAAATCCTGTAAGTGGCTGGATCCTTGCATTTTCATCTTGTCTATATCTATATTTTAATCTAGAATGCATTACTGATGTTTAAAAATGTGTAATACATGTACATATGTACACTCTAGGGTATAGATAGAATTTTCTTATAGTTATGAAAGTGAGCAATGAATATTTTATTTGACTATCTATGCTAAGCAAACTAGCATTGGGAATCTTTTCTGCTTTCTTCATTTTTTTACTCCAATTTACTCATTGAGTTGTCATACATTTAAATATATATTTATATTCTATGCTTAAAATTTTTCAGTGGTTCCAAACATTCTTGAAAACTAAAGCTGTCGTCTACATTCTTTAAATTTCAATAATGTAGGGTGCTGTGATGGCTCAGTGGGTTGAGTGTCTGACTCTTGATTCTGGCTCAGGCAATGATCTCATGTTTCATGAGATCAAGCCCAGCCACTGTCAGTGTGGAGAGTGCTTGGGATTCTCTCTCTTCCTCTGTCTGACCCTAGTCTGCTTGCGTGCCTTCTCACTCTCAAAATAAATAAACTTCAAAAATATAATAAAAAAATTCAACAATCTTCCCACTTTGTTTCTTATACAAACAACATACACTGTATATATAAAATATGCATTACACATGCACGTTATGATGTTATATACATTAATAGATATATTATGGACAAAATGTGTATAAAAACTATATAAATTCACATTATATTAACAGATATGTACTCTACTTACTTATTGTCAATTCTTCAAACTTTTAACTAACTCTTCTTTATATTACCAACATTTATTTATTTTTCAGAGTCATCTCACGTCCTTGTTATAATAATCTATTGACTATTGCAACCAGAAATGAATTATCTATTAACTTATACCTAGAATTCTGGATAAGGACAATGTAAACATTTCAATTTGTTATGATAAATATTCTTTAATTATTTTAGTTAATATGTTTTTCAGTATCTTAATCTCCCAAATAAATTGAAAATTTCTTGAGAAAAGCGGCCACATTTTATAACTTTTGTTGTTTCTCCTATGATGCCAAAAACATACTAATATAAACTTGAGAGATAATTAAAACAAATTAAACTACTTAGCTAAACTTATTAAATTTATTAGTCAAATTTTGTAATATATCATTAAAATTCATTAATATGTTAGAGGGAGGGGATATTATACCCTTGGATTAAAGAAATTAATGTTATAAATTAAAAACATTACCATTTCATCTAAAGAATTTCATCTAAATGAAATTACTATTTCATTCTAAGAAATTTCTATTCCTTAGAAAAGCATAACCATCAAAAACCAATGTTTTACTTGGCTGGGTTTAAACTTAGCTTCTTTTGTGAATTTTCAAAAATAAAAAAAAAATTAAAAATAGTAGAATATGGTTGACAGACTTAAAATATGCTATAAATATATGTGTCTGTGGTGGGAGGGATAAACTAAAATCCACAGCTATGGTTTTTAATAATAGCCTTTGAGTAGTCTGGAAGAATTCTCATGGTAGCCAGGCATAATATATCTCAAAGCCATAGTGTAACCACGAGATAAAACTGCCCTAAAGTGGATGAGGTACGCTAGCAAATGGTTATTTATTAACATATACAGTTCAATAAAAAAAAAATAAGTTGCATTAAAATATACATTATACTTTGATTTTGATAGCAGAAAAGAAATGCAGCTATTTCTAACACTAATCTGAATTTTCCACAGGCTCCCTGTAAATCACTGGTAAAGATTCGAATACTCTGCTCAAGAACCTGCCCATATTTATGAAACATTTTGTCAAATATCTTTGGGAATCCAATTTAAAATCTAGCTAAATATTTTGATTGGGATTAGCATCGAGTGCAATTAGATATGTAAATGAAGACAGTTCTAAGCTTCAGGAACATATCTGGGTTTTATATTGTTATGTTTATTTCTTCTTTTATTCTTAAATTTGTTTCAGGTAAGTATTTAGCTTGGAAAATATGTTATGATATTTATGCAGTTATATATATTTCCATGAAATCCACTTTTACGTTATATGCTAATAATTTAATGTTTTAATTAATCGAATTAGTATAGTGACTAGTTTCTTTAGGTTTATGCCTTTTCTAATAATAGGCAATTCACATGTGATGTACCTAGTTAAAGAACTTTCAGAACTGAAGATCGAATTTGGAAGTAAACTCTGAAATTAATTTTAATTCAGAATTCTGCAATTTATTTATTATTAACATACATTAATACACTGAGTAAATAGTCTAATTCCTAAATCAGTGATTCAAAGTGCTTCTGTAGCACTAGAATGATGCAGATAAGTTTTGAATCTTATCTCAACACTCTTTATTTCATGTATGGCTTACATATGTTTTCAGTTCAAATGTTTAGAAAATCTCTGGGTAATAAATTTACAGATGTATTCTCTGTGAAATGTTGCCAACTCTTTTAATATATATAAAGATATTTAATAATAAATTGATACTTTAGCATTGATCATTTGTAAGTATACTGAAAAATTTAATGTTCAGGATTGAGGTATATTTTGGAAATAGAAAATGAGATAAGAATGAATGTTTAATTGTGAATTTCATTTTTTTAAAGTTTTTATTGTAGTTCCAGTTAGTTAACATAAAGTGTTAGATTAGTTTCAGGTACAATATAGAAATTTTATTACTTGTAAATAAGGTTCATGATTATCCTTCCTCCTCTGTTAGAATTCATTATTACTTGGATTTTCCCCTTAAACCATTTTTTTCTTAACTCCTGAAAAAAGCTTTTCTTTGGGGGAAATGTGACTGTCAATAACTCAGCTTCATGTGATACTATAAAGATAATGGAAGTTTAACATCTTTTTATTTTTTTTTCTTAAACATGACTGTAAATCAAGGAAGAAAGAAACTTTGAAAGTCATCTCAGCAAAACTTTGGCAAAAAAATTAAGCATGTGATGGTTTATAAACACAATTGTGTGTATGCACTTAATGTTTATCACAAATAAAGTTAGTTCGTTAGGTAAATATAAGGTATGAAACACTTATTTTATGTTCTTTTCTATCCATCTAAGATAAACGTCATTAAACAAACATTCTCATGCCAATTATGTGATTAAGATCTCATTCTTTAGTCCTTCTCTCTAATAGTTTCTGGCAAATTAAAGATAGCCAGATTTTTTGACAACCCTTCCATCAAGAGATTGGGCCTATGTCTTACACAAATTACAACTGTGAGATAATAATATATTCCCAATGCAAGGAAGGTAATGTAATGAAAAATGGCAAATGATTGTCATAGTTTGGACTGCTATAACAAAATACCAAAAATTGGGGGGTATATCAACAACAAAATTTATTTCTCAGAGTTTTGGGAGTCTGAGATCAAGGTGCCAGCATGGTTGGGCACCTGGGAAAAGCCCTTTTCTGGTGATTGCAGGCAGCTGACTTCCTGTTGTATCCTCACAGGTGGAACAGAATTATCTAACTCTCTGGCTTCTTCTTCAAAGGGCATAAATCCATTAATGGAGTTCTACTCTCATGACCTAACTACCTCTCAAAGGCCATACATCCAGACACTATCACATTTGGTTAATTGATTCAACATTTGAATTTTGGGAATACCCAAATATTCAGTCCATCGCAATGACAGTTAAGTGTTTTCAAGAACGAGGAGCAAGCAGACCAATCATATACTGCTTGGTGGAGATGCTCAAACACACACACTCTGCCGCTAACCACTAAAACATAATATACATGTAATTTATGATACAACAATTCCACATCTAGTATATACCCCAAAAGTAGTGCAAACTATGTTTACCAAAATTATGAGTAAGAATGTTAATCACAACATTATTAATTTTTTTTTAATGTTTATTTATTTCTGAGAGAGGGAGAGAGACAGAGCATGAGCAGGGGAGGGACAGAGAGAGAGAGAGGAAGACACAGAATCCAAAGCAGGCTCCAGGCTCCGAGCTGTCAGCACAGAGCCTGATGCGGGGCTCGAACTCACAGACAGTGAGATCGTGACCTGAGCCAAAGTCGGACACTTAACTGACTGAGCCACCCAGGTGCCCCATCACAACAGTATTTATAACAGCCAAAAACTGAAAAAAATTCCAGTCAACAATAGAATGGATAAATTATGGTATGATCACAAGTAGAATATTATGCAGCATTGAAAATGAATTATCTGTTAACACAGACAACAAACAGTATGGATAGATCCCACAAATATAAGACAGCAAAATAACTCAAACATGAAAGTGTACAAATTCATATAAAGTTCAAAGTAGGCAAAACAAGTCTATGGTTTAGGAAATCAGAACTGTGGTTACCCTTATGGAGGTGTGGTGACTAAAGAGCTGCTCAAGGGACTTCTGGATCACTGATAATGTTTATAAATCTAAGTACTATTTACATCAGTAGTTTGAAAATTCAGCAAACTTTACTCACAATATATGTTTTTTTTAAATATTTACACTATGAATATTATGCTTCTATTTTTTGTTTGTTTGTTTTACTTTAGGTTATAAGGTCTCCAGGTGTTAGCAAAGTGCCCTTTGTTTCTGTTGGAATAATTCAGGTATAAATCACAGATATTTATTTATGTTAAATTCCAGATGGTAATATCTTTTCAAATATGCCTTATTGACAATGTATTTTACAGCACTGAGTTGCAGAAAAAAAATATTAAAAAGACTAAATCTATTTCAATACCTATTTTCTATTTTATTTTATTTTATTTTATTTTATTTTTTTTATGTATTTTTAAGTAGGCTCCATGTCTAATGTCAAGCCCTATGTGGAGCTTGAACTCATGACCTGAGATCAAGACATGAACTGAAATCAAGAGTCAGACAACAAGCTGAGGCACCAGGTGCCCCAACAACTATCTTAAAAAGATTTCTTGTATTTCTAAAATAAAGAATATTTATTTAATAACGATAATGATAGCAATGATAATAATAGAAGCAGTAGTAATGGTAAGTATTTATTAAGCACTAATAGTCAGTGGGTATCATATTATGTTCTTTATATCAGTTAGCTCATTTAATTCTCCAAAGAACCGAAGAGAGGTGACATTAACAACTTTTGATCATATAAACAGTATTTGAGGTAACATGCTGCGAAAACATTCTCCTAAGTTTGTTTTGAGTTTTCCATTTGTATCTTCATTTTGATCGAGTATGTTGGTGAGTGGTTCGTGGTATAAATTTATGCTGTATTATGGTGTTCCTTGGTTGTTTTTAGGGACAAGCTCCAATGTTTCTGAATGCATTAAAGTGACTCAGGATGTGTTTCCCATACATAAAGTACAAGAAGTAAATTAATTAGATGGATGAATTAATTACCCAACCTCTAAGAACTCCTTACATGATACCCATGTATTAGTATCTTTCTCTTTTGCTTGAGTACGAAGTGAACTTTTTAACTTCCAACAGATAGAATATGGCAGAAAGGATGGAATTAGACTGTAGTTTCCATTTGGGGCACATACTATGTCTTTGGACACTTTCTCTCTTGCTCTTTCTTAGCTTGCTTATGCTAGGGGAAGTCAGACCCCATGTTATGAGGCATACGTTAAAAAGCCGATGTGGCCCGGAAACGAGGCCTCCCGAAATCATACGGACAAACATGGACTCAAACGCCACCCACTTCTGCAATTGAATTTCCAAATATAACCACAACTGTAAGCCACAACTTGCCAGTAAGTTGCCAGTAACAACTTGCACATGAAGGCACTGTGGCAAAGGCACCCATCTAAGCTGCCCCTGGATTCTTGACCCTATATCACACAAACCGTGGGATACCAAAGATTTTCTGGTAATTTGTTATGTAATAATAAATAACCAATACAGACTTTGGTACCTGTAAGTGGCAGTAACAAACACCTAAAATACGGAAGTGGCTTTGGGACCGAGCAATACTTTTAGGAAAGTGTTTGCAAAAAAAGTAAAAATGCCTAGACACACCATGGGATTTTAGAGTTGAAAAAGTTGCTGGTGAGTGCTTAACGGACAATGACACCTCTCTTTTAAAAAAAGGTAGAAATGGGTATCCTTGTTATGCAGTAGCATAACATTTAAATGCAGTATGACAAATATGCCTAACGAACAGTATCTATCTAATATTTTAACCAAAGTCTTGAAGATGTCACATGACTTCTTCTTACTTCTTATAGTTAAATGTGAGAGGAACAGAGAAATTGAAGACAAAACTACTAAATAAAAGGGAGTCAGGCTCAATAATTTTGAAAATTCTCAGCCCCTTAAGATGATATTTGATACTAAAATAAAGAAGTAACTTCCAACAAATGACATCCAAGCAAAGTTCTGCAATCCAGGGTTCTGCAATAAAAACATTACTTAATTATGAAATAAAAGACATAAACCCTGTAAAGATTTTAAACGTACGCATCATAGGTCCTCTCAATTACACAGTAGGGCTTCTAAGAAAAATAAGAACATTGTCTCTCAATAGAAGGCCAAGGTAAAAAGTGGTTGATCTTGAAAAGATCTGTAGGGGAGGCTTTTGTCTAATTCAGTAGTCTCCAAGAAGATTCCCAGAAGATCCATACATTTCCTAAATGAGTTACATATGCAGAAGCATCACCAGCACTTACTGAGGGAAGACAGAAACAGTACAAAGTAAATAAAGTTGTTGGACCCTCTCAAACACACTGGCAGGGAGTAGGTTCAAATTGCTGCTCAATAGTACACACAAGCTAAAAGAAGCATTGAAAAGGAAGGATAATTCAGGGGATAGAACTACGATTCCAAAGAGTGACACAAAAAGCATTAGAGAACGATTCCAGGGAGTTGTAACCTACTCAAAAAACTTCCAATATTTGCTGCCTGGATAGAACTATATGGGACAGTGACTCCTTTGTTCCTCCAATCATTCCCATTTTTATTTTTAAAATTTTTTTTAACGTTTATTTATTTTTGAGACAGAGAGAGACAAAGCATGAACGGGGGAGGGTCAGAGACAGAGGGAGACACAGGATCTGAAACAGGCTCCAGGCTCTGAGCAGTCAGCCCAGAGCCCGACGCGGGGCTCGAACTCACGGACCGTGAGATCGTGACCTGAGCCAAAGTGGGACGCTTAACCGACTGAGCCACCCAGGCGCCCCTCATTCCCATTTTTAAACAAGAATGTCTACCATGGTTATCCTACGCCTATCCCATCATTTCCATTGAGTGGGTCAGAAGACAGATAATCTGCCTCCTTAATTTTGTAGGTGGAGTTCAAGTGGAACAGTACTTAAGAAAAAATACTTAAGGAACCAGGGAGCCTCATTCATACCTAGACCTGATACAGAAAATGAGACTCTGGATTTTAAGCAGATGCCTTTTGAAAACCTTCAATAGGGGTGTGTATATTATATTACATACGGAAAGGACTGGGTGCTAGATGGCAGACTGTGGTAGATACCGTTAAAAAAATGGCCCCCAATTCTCCATCCTCCTGGTATTTACAGCTTTGTGTAATTATATCCATTTATTTGTATTCAGATACTGAATATTAATATGCTATCATTTTAGTAATATATGATGCTGGACTTTGTTGAAAAGATTTGAAAATAAGGAAAAAATAAGGAAAGAAAAAAAAAAGAAATGAAAAGTTTATCCATAAATTTACCATAGGAAAATGTTTTTGCATTTCTTCCCAGTCTTGTGTCATTTTCTATTTTTTTAAATGGTCATACAATGTTCACAAAACAGTGATAAACATTTCATATTTAATCAAATTTCAGGCAATTGTGTGCATTGGTAAGTTTTTTCCTTAGACGCCATGAAAGGGCATAATGGTTTATTTTCTATGGTTAAGATTTTACTTACAGATAGGTATAAGATGTGAACTCAAAGTAGCATTTGGTCTAATGCTATTAATACATTGAAGCTCTTATTTCAAATAAGTCCCTTATCAGTAAGTACATAATATGAAATTATTCAATTAGTGAAATTATTGTTAGAATATAATTATGAAATGTCACGACTGATATTTTTCAAATATATCATGAATGCTGTCTTTTCAAAGTGATTACCTAGTTGTCTGCAAACTTATATTGATGATCCTGCCACTGTTCAAACTATTTGAGGAGTCTTTCTTTTAAATTTGTTTCCAAATTAGAGGCGCTTAGGTGGCTCAATTGGTTAAGTGTCCAACTTTGGCTCAGGTCATGATCTCACAGTTTGTGAGTTTGAGCCCCGCATCAGGCTCTCTGCTGTCAGCACAGAGCCTGCTTTAGATCCTCTGTCTCTCTCTCTCTCTCTCAAAAATAAATAAATATTAAAAAAATAAATAAATAAAAAGTAAATTTGTCTTTTATTTTTATTTTTTTTTAATTTTTTTTTAACGTTTATTTATTTTTGAGACAGAGAGAGACAGAGCACGAACGGGGGAGGGTCAGAGAGAGAGGGAGACACAGAATCGGAAGCAGGCTCCAGGCTCTGAGCCATCAGCCCAGAGCCCGACGCGGGGCTCGAACTCATGGACTCACAGACCGTGAGATCGTGACCTGAGCTGAAGTCGGCCGCTTAACCGACTGAGCCACCCAGGCGCCCCAGTAAATTTGTCTTTAAATTAGTTATTGAAATACCTTCAATATTTATATAGCTTCCTAATTAGAAGGTAGACTTAATTTCTGAAAATATGCCCAAGGCATTGTGGGGAAAGTCTGGGTAAACAAACTGGGAAATATTTTTATTGAATACAGATATTTTCTATATACCTTGAAAACTTCTATGAGCTAAATTCAAAATGAGAAGAAATGAGGTTTCAACAATCAAAGCCTCATTACAACATGGCTTATTCTTTCAAAGTTAGCACTGTAAAGTTGAATATTCATTTGAGTCTGTAAGCTTAGTATGCTTATAAAAATAATCCGTCACATTATAATCACATCTAATACATTTCACTAATTGTGTCTTTATGGCTTAATAGAGTTATTTTTTTTTCCCAAAAGCATTCAACTTAGACAACATTAATGAGATCGACCTAATTTGCAATAGACTCAGTGAAATGAAAAATTAGGTTAGTTTGATTTAACACAATTGGCCAAAAGGCCAAACTAAATCCTTTTTTTAAAAGATAGATTCCGTGTCTCTATCCTGTCCTCTTAAGACTTGATACACTTGTAGTTTGTTCTGACAATGAAGTATTTAATTATTATAGTTTTGCATGCATCTCTGACGATGTTAACTAACTACGACCTTGGGCAAGTTGTTTTACCTCTCTGTGCCTCAGTTTCTTATTCGGTACAATAGAAATAATATTTACTTTGTGTTACTTTTGAAAGGATTAAAATAAGTGACTCTATCATAATGCTTAGTGGAGTGCTTCCTACATAAGCACTTAATAATATTTAGCTATAATTATAATCATCTTTCTATTTAATTAATTTCTTAATTATCCTACTCCCTCCCCAACTTTCCTCTCACAGCTTCTTAGGCCTAATGTCTTATAAAATACCATTTGTCAATGTTTTCATCCATGGATGTCCACGTCTATTTCCCACTCTTGACCTATTCTTTCTTTGGATATGTTTATGAATTCAATTTATGTACAGCCATACCTCACAGACTGAAAACCAATTTGTCTTTTTCAGATGATTTTTTATATCTAAAGCTGATTTATTGGGTAAACGAGAATAGTAAACTAGCAGAAGTCAACTTTATTTTTTATTGCTCTCACTCTCAGGTTGTTCTTCAAATCATCCTTCCCTGACTCAAACGCTCAGGCATATCTCTTCGCTTTTCTACTTACCTTCATTTACTAACAAGCCATATGCGGTTCTCAGATATTAAAGACCGTGGTCAAGCCTAATATTAAAACCTCAATTGATCCTTCAGTTTCAGCTTTTATTCCACACTCCTGTTAACTCCACCTGAATTTGGTTTTTTGCCTGTAGTAGGACATGACAGGATTATTGTATTTATTCCACTTTCAGGTTTTTGTTTTTTTTTTTTTTAATTCTATCTCCTCATTTACTTTTAGCCTTCAGATTCTAGAATGGTAACAGGAAGTAAAGGGAAGGAGGGGTAAGGAGACTGGTTAAAATCTGATCCTGGAATCTTCTTCAGTGCTCTGCTTCATGCGACTTTTTTGTGATTTTTTGAAGGCTTTTTTGAGAACCTTCCACTGCATTTCTTTATGATATAAGCGGTTCAGTTTCTTACTGATCAACTTTCGTAATCACTCCCCAGTTGTCTTTTTTGATGGGTGACTCACACTGGCACTGGGTTCACTTGGGCTAGAATATTTTCAAGGTAGGTCAAACTCAGCTATCGTCCATAAGGCCCACCTGAATCTTGAAGACACCTGACAAAATCTGGAAGGTCAAGTTGCTCTCTCTGCATTCTGTTATCCTACCTGGACACAGTAAGTCCCTCAGGTGGAGAATGATCCAGGAACAAGTCTGGCACTAACTAATCTCAGTACACTAAGATCTCTGGGGGGCCCGGGTCATGTTTTCCAATGGCTTCTCATTAAATCACTCCCTTTCTTGGTTGGAGGCAAGGAGGGAGGAGGCATGCACTGACAATCCCCAATAAAAAGGAGGAAATAAAAATGCTTAGCATTCAACTAACTTCCCCCAAATAAGTGTCCACAATTTAAACTTTTTTACTTCATTTTATACACTCTTAAACTGAGTGATAAACTTATGACCATCCCTTAGCCTTGCAACCCCATTACTTTTTCTAATTTCAAGGGTCTCAGCCAAAATTCTGAAACAACAGATACATTTCACTTAATATCCAGCTGCCTCGTCATGCCCTCCTTCATTATATATTCAATTCATAATTTTAACCTGAGCACTAATTCTTATTCCCATTATTTCTAAGTACTTAGGAGAGAACATTTTATTATATACCCCCTGATACTGATAGTAGTTAACAGTGTTTAGTTACAATTTAGTCACTAACTAGCTGAATTATCTAAGGCAAGTTAATAATAATGGAGCAGTATGAAAGTTTAAAAGCCCAAATCTGGTCAAATTTGTATATGGAGTGGGACTTGCTGAGTTTTCATTCTTGTCGCATGTGTAAGTTGTGTGACTTTAGAGCGCTTAAGTCTCTCTAACCTTTAGTTCCTCTTCTGTACAGTACGTATATTAAAGCCACATAACATGTGAAAATCCTCTCAGAGCCTGCATGTTAATCCTTCGGCTCAGTGTGTGCACGATAGAAACACTTAACATGTCGCGAGCACTCATAGTTTCTCTGAGTATCCCCCTCCCCCCTCCTGTCTCCCTCATCTTCCTTTTGTGCAACTCCCCACCTTCAGAACCACAGATGACCGGTTTTTCCGGCTCCTTCCTGGAGCACCGTCTCAGGAAAGGCATGCGTTGTGAACATGGGCCACAAGCCTCTTTTCTGAAACTTTTGAGAAGTGGAGGTGGAAAAACAAAAAGAAAAGTCTTGCAGAGACAGATGGCGTGTGGGCCACACGGGCACTTGTCTTTAGTTTGTATTGTTCTCCGGGCACCTGCTCTCCAATCTCTTGTCCTTCCTCTGAACCTCTGATTGTCTCTATTTCTTAAAATTGGTGGAATCATTTTATGAGGCATGGGATCAAGAGCACTGGCAGATTCAATTCATTATTGTTACTCTTATATCTGTCTTAAGTTACTTCTGAGAAAAAGGTATGCATTAGCCAGGCATTCAAGATGTAATATTTTATGCAGCTGAATCATTCCTATAACCTTCTTCCATGAGTCTTTGCAGCTCCCTTTCCTCTGTTAGTCTTTTTTTTTTTTCCCTTAAGTTAGATAATATACAGTGTAGTCTTGGTTTCGGGAGTAGAACCCAATGACTCATGTCTTGCATATGACACCCAGTGCTCATCCTGAAGAGTGCCCTCCTTAATGTCCATCACCCATTTAACCCACCCCCATCAACTCTCAGTTTGTTCTCTGTATTTAAGAGTATCTTATGGTTTGTCTCCCTCTCTCTTTTTATCTTATTTTTCCTTCCCTTTCCCGATGCTCACCTGTTAAGTTTCTCAACTTCCACACTAGTGACATCATATGATCTCTATTTTTCCCTGAGCTATTTCATTTACATAATACTGTTCGTCTTCATTTAAAAAAAATTAATGTTCATTTTTATTTTGAGAGAGAGAGAGAGAGAGAGAGAGAGAGAGCTTGAGAGGGAGAGGGGCAGAGAAAAAAGGAGACACAGGATCCGAAGCAGCCCCCAGGCTCTGAGCTGTCAGCACAGAGCCCGATGTGGGGGTCAAACTCACAAAGCGTGAGATCATGATCTGAGCCCAAGTCCAATGCTTAACTGACTGAGCCACCCAGGCGCACCTACTATTGAACTTTCTACTGAAGAGTTCCCCAAATTTCAGGCGTTGCTCCTTCTTGGCCACGTGCTCCTCTTTGGCATTGACTTCCAGCAACTATTTTTTCTTCCAGTGGAAGCTCTTTAAATATCTATATTTTTATCCTAAGTCCCATGCCTGCATTTATCTGTCCAGTAATTACAGAATGCTTATTTTCAGATTTTAGCAAATTTCTTGAAAATAAAAATGTGTAAGTAATTTTAAAAATTAGAAGAATTTACTGAATTTGATTGTATCTCCTTCTTCCACACGTATTTCCTTTCCAACGTGTTCTCTATATCTTGTTAAACAACGCTGTATTCTATCAGTGAGCCACACAGGGACGTTTAGGTACATTTTCTTCAAATTTCCATAGCCTATTACTTGTAAATCTGAGTGATATGACTTGGCAAGGTCTTCTCCTTCATCTTTCCCTTTGCAATAATACCGTTGCCTTAATTTGCTGCTCACTATCTCCTTCCTGAGTTGTTGGGTTTGATGTCTTACCACTTTTCAAGCCTCCATTGTCTACTCCTTCAAAATACACGAATTAGACATTCTGCTACAAGAATAAGTTCTCCAAGCAGAAACCTAAACTTTGCTTGTTTTCTATTTCCTTCAAACACCTTCAGTGACGTCCGGCTGCACATGTAAGAGCCCCCTCACAACAGTCATGTCTTAAGTGTTTTGAGTAAAATTTGTAGCTGGAAAGAAAATGAATTTTACTGTTATATAGTCACAACTATGCACGGAATTCTTTTCCGTGCATCACACGCTTTGAAAGTCCCATCATTCCTTTTGGTTGTTTCTCCTTCCTTCTCCTCTCCATTTTACAATCTCCATAGTACATTTTACTTTTATTTTTTTTTAACATTTATTTATTTTTGAGAGAGAGAGAGAGACAGAGAGACAGAGAGAGACAGAGAGAGACAGAGTGTGAGCGAGGGAGGGACAGAGAGAGAGGGAGACACAGCATCCCAAGCAGGCTCCTGGCTCCAAGCTGTCAGCACACAGCGTGACATGGGGCTAGAACTTAAGAGCCATTAGATCATGACTGAGCTGAAGTCGGACGTTTAACCCAGTGAGCCACCCAGATGCTGCATATATTCTACTTTTAAACCATACTTCCAGCTCCCAAGTTCCATCTTAAACTGGTGGAGTATCTTAGACATCATTTCTTAGCTGCATTTTGGTGGGGCAAAATCAAAATGTTATTGTATATGGATAGAGCGTAGGTTTGTTAGTCTTCAGAATCTGCAGTCACATTATTCTCTTGCTAAGTTGTCCTATGAGACAGTTGATATTTCAGGTAACAAAGGTTCTGTATCTCTAATCAAATATCCTTTAATTAGTGGTAAGCAGTATCCTAAAAGGGAATGAAGGCAAAGATCCCACAGTTACAGGTATGGAATAATTTTAAATTTCCTCTGCTGATGTTTAATTTTGGCCCCTGGCATGATTTCTAATTTATTTTTCTACCATAATATCCTCTGGTGAAGACTGCAAGTTACGTGAATATATTTCCTTTATTTAGAGATCTTCTTTGAAGATTTTTATTTAAGGCTATGATTTTCCAGTCTATGAGATTTACTTCAGAGTCTCTCTTACATTTACATATTCAATGTGACTAAGATTTGGACTATGAGATGGAAATAGAGGTGTGGATGGGACTTCAAAAAATTATCTTTATAAGAAATGGTACATGTGTTCTTTTTCCTCTATAAAAAGAAACTTTCCTTATTTTTCTAGCCTACAAAGTAGCCATGATGATAAAACTCAAGTAACTTTCTGGGATCAGGAGATGATGTTTATATTTTGCAGCTGATTTATAAAGACGACAGAGAATAGAGATAAAAGAACCCCGAGTCCTCTAGAAACCACTACATGAGCCCTGAACTGCCATCTCCAGAATATTGTTTACATGATAGAGAAACAGATTTGTATTTTTTCCCCAACAGTGTTCTATGTACTTGACCCCAATCCCAAATATTATACCTTCCCATTTCTCCACTTATTTCCTCTCTAACCCTGTTCCATATGCACACACATACCTGAAAACACCTGCTAATCTGGAGCTAATTCATATATAAAGCCAACTGGGTGCATCTCATCCCAACTCTGAATTCAGTGACATCACACTGGGAGCTTGAAATCAGCAATAGTTCTCATTTTTACTAGAGAACTTAGTGAATATGATACATCAGGTGTCATATTTTTTAAATCCTAGACCACAGTTATTAAACCCAGCACACTGCTATACTGCTGTGCACGCTGCACACACATGCACACACACACACACACACACACACACACACAGAGCAGGCCCAAGCTACAGTACACAGTCTATCATTCTGGACATGTAGACTGTACTTGCCCATTTCTTTTTCTTTTCTTATTTTTTTTAATGTGTATTTATTTTTGAGAGAGAGAGAGAGTGAACAGGAGAGGGCCAGAGAGAGAGGGAGACACAGAATCTGAAGCAGACTCCAGGCTCTGAGCTGTCAGCACAGAGCCCAACTCGGGACTCGAACTCAGGAACCACCACGAGATCATGACCTGAGCCGAAGTCGAATGCTTAACTGACTGAGCCACCCAAGTGCCCCACCCATTTCTTTATCTTCATTCTATTCATCTACCCTCAGAAGACTGTGCATCCATAGTCTGTCCATGTCACTATATCAACCTTTGCTTAGTAAATATCAATTTATTTTTCAAGACCCTCTATAAAATAGTCACTTTAAACGCTGTTTCCACATGTAATGGTTCATCTAAGAATTAAATTCACCTTCCCTGCTCTCCTATTGAAATTTATTTGTGCCATTACATTACTCATTAGAATTTTCTCTGCATTATTATTCACCACCCCCGCCCCCAACCCTCCGCCAGTAAGTTGAGATCTCCTGGAGGGGAGAGAAAGTACATCATTGCTTTTTACTTAAAGTGCCTACCAAAATTTATTTCACTCAGTTGAAACTGAACAAAAGATTTCTGAGCTTAATTGGCTTTATTACTAGTTTGGAAGCATCCGTGGATGAAGGGTATTTTATTTTTCTTACAACTTTCTAGTATAGTGCTGGTTTTACAGAAAAGAAGTACATATTTCTTTTGTTGTTATTTTCATTATTATTTAAATGTTTCAAATGAGTTAATATTATGCAGCATAAATTCTTAATAAAAAAGATCAAACACATTGATCTCTGAAACAAGTTTCTCTGACTTTTGAAATCATAACCTTCTTCATGTTCTGGCTCATTTTTATTCCATTTCAGACACATCACTTAAGTTTACATATGCATGGTGTGATGATTAAATAAAAGGTGATGCTATTCAGAAAACGGTTTATTTTCTTTTTTTTTTTTTTAAGGAGGGGGAGTGTACATGCGCGAGCATAGCGAATGAGAGATGGCAGAATAAGGAGGCAGAGAGAGAATCCTAAACAGAATCCACCCTTAGTGCCGAGCCTGACAATGAGGGGCTTGATCTCATGACCAGATCATGACCTGAACCAAAATCAAGAGTCAGAGGCTGAACAGATTAAGACACACAGGTGTCCCCAGAAACCAACAGTAGTTCGTTTCATACTGTATTTACTAGTCAATCCTTTAAAAACTTAAAAGTAATTTCAGTAAACATTAGATAACATAGTCCATTGTGTATTAATTTTGCATTATATTTTTGAGTACATTGTTTATGTTTCCTTTTTTTTAATCCTTCGAGTCATTCATTTCCAGGTAGAAAATATCTAATTTAGTAAGTGAGACAAGGCAAACTTTTGTTTATTTACTTAAATTACAGGTAATATAATTAGAATACACATATAATATACATACATACATATATATGTGTATAATATATAATTTATTTTTATTTATATAACATATATATAAATGAAACCTAACTATTAAGAAGAATGAAATGAGATAGTACATCATTTGCATCATGATCTGGCCTGAAATTTTCTAAGAATTATCATGGAGGACTCTTATGAATACAGACTTTTAAATATTTGCCACTGAAAATGTTTGCATGTGAAAACAATTTTAATAAATGTATTAAAAGAAAATAAGAGATCAATCCCCAATCTACATTTAACTAGTTTTGTGCATAAAGTTTCTTGAGATGCATTTTCCTTTAATGAATCATAGTAAGATTGTTTACGGTATGTACACAATGGGAAATGAAACAGTGCTAAGAAATATATTTTTTTAATATGTGTTACATTTTTCCTGGGTGCTAAGAATGAACTCTAACCACCTTTACCATTTTTTGTAACCAAAACTGAAGTAGCTTTTAACATTATTGACTACTTCCTACTTTAAATATTCTCTGTCCATCCTTTTGTCTACATTAGGATTTTCAAAAAAAAGAAAAAAAGAAGAATTAATATGCTATATGTAACCAAAAGATAGGTAACTGATGGATGTTACCTAAAAACCTAAAACTAACTTCAGTACATATTAGGTAACACTGTACATTTTATATTAACTTTACACTGTATTTTTGAGTGAAATTTTTTGGTTTTGTTTTGGTTTTGTTTTCTACTTCAAGTCATTTCCTTCCAGGTAGATGGAGAGAGAGAGAAAGAGAGACAGAGAGACAGAGAGACTGTAAGGAATTGGCTCATGTGAGTGTGGTGGCTGACAAGTGCCCAGATCTGTAGCCGTTAAGCTGGAGACCCAGGAGCACTAGTGATATAGTTCTGGTCCAAGTCTAAGGGCCTGACAAGCAGAAGAAGAGATGATATAGTTCCAATCTGAAGGCTAGCATACTTGAGGTCCAAGAAGAGCCAATGCTTCAGTTTGAGTCTGAAGGTAAGAAAAAGCTGATACCCCAGTTCAAAGACAGTCAGACAGGAGGCAGTCGTTAGCCACAGGAGGTTCTGCCTTTTCCTTCTGGTCTGGCCTTCAGCTGATTGCACAAGGCCCACCCACATTATGAAAGCAAAGTACTTTACTAAGTATATCGATGTCAATGTTAATCTTGTCCAAAGACATCCTCACAGACATAGCCAGAATAACGTTTAACCAAATGTCTGGGTAATCCCTGGCCCAGTGAAGTTGATCATAACAGTTAAACACACTATATGTGATATTCTCTATCTCTGGCCAAGTCTTAAGGGATTCCTCTTTCTACAACTGCCTTCAAGAGTTTTTCTTCCCTAGAGTTTTCTACGAATGCTTTTCAGGGTGATCTCATACACACACATAACAAAAAAGATTTGAACAGTTACATCAGAATAAAATTAATATCTATCACTCAGCACCAATCTTTATAAATTACTGAATGGATACCAACACCGAGCACAAATGAACCATTGTGCAGTTGAAGAAATCTGATAACACAGATTGCAACTCTCAAAATTGCCCTTTGCTCCCGTTGTATGAACATGTTTAGTTTCAGATTTAAAAGATAAGGTACTTTCTAAGCAATATATGAAGAAACAATGATTATGCAAAGGAACCCTATTTCCATAAATACAAAAATTCCATTTTTTTTACAATAAGTAACCTACACAAGGAATATGCTGCAAAAATATTTTATAAGTTGGATTCTTCATTGTCTTTCTGCTAGCAAATAAGGTTAATACATATTCCAGAAAGGTTGATCTGTAGCAGACTCACAAGATTGTACTGAGGTTATTCCTCTTCCCAGAGGGCCCTGATAGATAAGAAATGAGTTAAAAGCTTGTACCTGACCTTAAAATGGGAGGATTATCCTAGATTATCGAAGTGAATCCAAGGTAATTGGATGAGTCCTTAACAGTGGAAGAGTCAGCGAGAGAAGGGGTTGCAGAGAGGTTGTTGAAGATGTCCAGAGGGTGGGAGAGATTCCATCCATCATTACTGGAGGGGCTGACATAAGGGAAGCATGGGAAGAAATGAAGACAGCCTCTAGGAGCAAAGACTGACGGCTGGCTGACAAGCACTGAGGTAATGGGGACATCAGTCTTATAACCACAAGGTCCAGAATTGGACCACAACCTGAATGAATTTGGATGCAGATTGTTTTCAACACCTTACAATAAGCTCTTGGCTGACACCTTGATCATGGCTTTGTGACATGTCGATCAGAAAAACCATGGAGCCAACCAGGCCTTCTGACCTACAGAACGATGAGATAATAAATTGGTGTTACTTTAAGTCGCTGATGGTAATTTACCATGACAGGAATAAAAAAGTGGATGCAATTTTCAAAATTAAACTTATTTTCTTACAGCTCCTTTTATTCATTTCTCAACTCCTTTTTACTTTTTCAATCTCAGACGGGGTGGGGGCGGGGACTCATTTTAATTTGGTTCAATAGGCTCTTCAATCACCTGTGAAATCCCATTGGCAACAAACCAGAAACTTTTTTTTCCCCCCTTCATTGTTGTGGGGGAATCTCTTGTTTTACTCTTTGGCCTCTCCCCTCTCACTTTGAGACAAATTTCTCTGGTCCTCCCTCTTTTAACTCTTTTAATCAGCACTGCACAAGGAATCCCTGCTCCTCTACACGCAAATGGTCCAGCCAACTGGGAAATCCCTCTCCAGGGCAAAGAGAGGTAGGAGTGAGCAAAGGGCACCTGCAAGGGCAGCGTTTTACCCCATACACGGTGGCAGGGAGGCGGTGCTGACAGTGGCTGTGCCCTTCCAGCTCCTTCACCGCTACTCTGCCAGTTCCTTGCTCCCGGGTCCCAAGTTATGCACCAGCTCAGCTGTTAGCTGGTGCCTAGAGCGGGCGCAGTGGTGCCTCCTCAGCCCCTCCCCTGGACACCAGAACCTGGAGGGGACAGCACAGCGGGGAGGAGGGACCAGGACTCACATGGTTTTCAGAGTCCAAGAGCTGGTGTTGGGAGGGACTCATTCCCAGCACCTACTTACTGTCTTCATCCTCCCACCCAGAGGTGGCGCACCCAAGCTCACCCACAGGCCAACTTGAGTGCTCCTGGGGGAACAAGGCTGAAGAACCCATGCCACCAAATATATAAATACCCTCGAACCTTCTGAGAACCGTGGCATCCATCTGCTGTGAAACACACACAGCTGGTCACCTCACTACCGCTACGCTACGGGTAGTTAGCTGTTTTCCAGCCCCTTTGGAAATGCAGTGGCGGGTGGCAGCCCTCAGTCAGCTTGGTCCTCTCTACCCGAGCCCCTGAGGGACCAATGCAAGGACCCACCTCGGCTTACTTCCCCACCTTTTTTTCCAACTGAAACATTTATTGAATTCACCCACTCACCTCTTTCTTCCACCCATTATGCTAGTTTATTCACTCTCTTCCCTCTTCTTAATATCTAAACCAGATTCCATCTTTATTCACTATTTGCCGTCTGACAAATTCTCTGTTCTGAAGAGTAAAAATTGTAAAAGAGAATCCTACATATAGAACCCTCTGACGCTCTCTTTTTGACTGAAGGATAAAAATAACTTCAGGGCTCCTGGGTGGCTCAGTTGGTTAAGGGTGGGAGTCTCAATTTCAGCTCAGGTGGTGATCTCGTGGTTCCTGAGATCATGCCCTACATCAGGCTCTGCGCTGACAGTGCAGAGCCTGTGTGGGATTCTCTTTCTCCCTCTCTCCCTCTCTCCCTGTCTCTCTCTGCCCCTCTCCAGTTTGGGTTCTCTTTTTATCTCTCTCAAAAATAAACTAAAAAAAAACTTAAAAAAATAATAAATAACTTCTTAACAGCTTGTCAGCCCCTTCGTTAACAGTTTCGTAAGAAGTATCAGTAGAAACCCATGAAAATTACCTCACTCCCACATTCGGAGGAGAAAATCAGAGTCAAAACCACATCCAAGGGGTGAGGAGTGGAGTACGAGCTTAGAACCACCAGCAAAGATTTAAATAATGCATTCAGTTTATGTATCTTTTTCCCATCACAAGAAAAAACAATGACTGCCACAGCAAATATGTCTCTGAAAAACTACCAAGCACTTGAAGTCTTTGCTCTTTAAAGTCACCCAATTGGGAAAGGAACCACACCAATGAATAAGTGTCAACCAACTTACAGTCACACTGAAGTAATCCCACCTCCACAATTAACACCAACCTGCTTTTATCTCTGAAAAACTACTAATCCTTCAAGTCCATACATTCCAAAGCTACATAAGATGGCAATTTGCTCTGCTCAGAAAGACTATCCTTTAATAGGATAGTTTTCTAAAACCACAGGAGGCAACGATTTGTGCGTGTGCGTGTGTGAGTGTGCATGCATGTATTTTGTTTTGGATACCAACTGGTATTCTCTTCTTTTGACGGGGTACAATGATCTGGGGTCAGTAAATGACTTGGCTGTTAGTATCAAGATCGAAAGATCTAGGACCACAGTTTAAGAGTGATGTGGATGGACACAAGGAGAGAAAACAAAATGTGATGATGATTGTGTCTCCTGTTAATGCTGATCAGAAACTATTCATCCTTAAAGAGGCCTCAACAATCAAAAAGACAGGTATGTAATCCTATGACCATGAACATTTGGTCCTAATGGTAGAGATAAAGGATATGTATGGAATCACCAAAATAAATACTCTCTCATAAAGACTAATTCACCTACCCCCACTGGGGATATCCCAACCCAGCATGAATAGAAACCAGCACTGTGCCTTTAATACAGCATAATTCCAGAGAGTGAAAGATAGATGTCATGAGACCTCTTCCGTTGTGAAAGGGACAGCAATTTGACACCAATTTTTAATATTGGTCTGTTTTCCCTGACTGTATTGCCTCTCAAAACATTAACAATATGAAGACTTAAAAAATGCTTCATCTATTTCTGTGATATTTTACATAATTTTGTCTCTAAATAATTAACTATGTTAATATCACAGGAAGTATTATAATGGGGACATGACCTCAGAATCCACTTGAAAGCTAAACTGAAGGCATTATCTTCTAAGTGGCTAGAGACTCATTGAGAATTTTTAAAAGTTTGGAAGTCACATTTTGAAAGCTGTTATTTAGAGAAATTAAACACTCATTTAGGAGGGAATGATGCAGAAAAGATTTGTGTATGGTTGCCAGAAGCAAGGCTATTTCAGTAATCCAGGTGTGAGATGATGAGTTCCAGAACTAAGGTGGTAGGAGTCAGCAAGTAAATAAAACAACACATTTAAAGACATTTAGGGAGAAGAACTGACAAGGTTTGATTGCCTATTAGAAATAAGTAATGAAAGAAGGAAATGTATTAAGAATAACTCAATACTAAACTGTACACAAATGATTTGCTTTCTGAAAATCATCTTTTCTATTTCATAAAGTTAAATGACCATATAGAAGTGGCTATAATGGGGTAGACAAAATGGAGATTTAGAAGGCGATCAAATTATTCAATAAAAGATATTAATTGAGAGTCTGTTTTAGGACAGGCACTAAACAATAGGCCAAAGCTTAGAGTGACTAACGACTAATTATGAATAACACAGACAAAACATACTTGCTTTAATGGGCACTTATTTAGGTGGGGAGCGGGGCAAATCGAGATAGCTAACTCATTTTCATAGCATTTTAGAAGATTATAAGTGCAGTGGAAAAAACAGATCCTGCTGAAAACGATCACAAGTTTTGGGATGTGTAAAATTTTGAGTAGAGAGATTAGAATAAGCCTTGCCGAGAAGGGACATTGGAGCCAAGCCTAGAAATGAGTGAGTGGGATGTATGGTAAAGAGCAGTCCGAGTAAAATGAACAGCTGATGGGGAGACGCTGACACAGAGTTTCACAAAGGACACAGAAGCCAGCGGCAGATTAAAGAAACTCCCACTAGCGATGTTTGCACAATTTGAGCATCTAATTGTATTTTCTTGGATATGTGTCTACTGGTTTTTGAGCCCATCCTTGATTTCTGATGCACAAAATTATTGGAGGCTTAGTTTGTATGTTTTGATTCTCCGGACCCCAAATCACTTATGGGTTAAAAAAAACTTGCAGGTAGTTTTCAAAAACATGACAGGGTTCTAGTCATGTTCACTGTTGGTGCGTTATTATTACTTCTAAGCCTTCTTGGTGGCCTATCTTATCTGCTCATCTGTTTTTTGTTTTTTTTAATCTATAAGCTTATGTCATGTTTTTCATTCCAAGCCTTCTCACTTTACCCTTATTGGTATCTATAGCTCCCTTTGCCTCCAGAGACTCTGAATTCCCAACTACAAAGGTGTTTTATTTCCTTTTGCAATGTACACAAAATAGAATAGGAATTGCTTCACCAATATCACTGATAACATACCACCCAAGTTCAAGATTTCTTTTCTCTTTTTGTCCTTCAAGCTACATCCCGTAGAGGAAGTGCAATCAAAGTATAGTGTTCAAAATTACTTGAAATAATTAGTTCCCTGTGTGTAGGTGGATGCATATATTCTCTGCATATTATAAATTTGATGTAGTTATGTTTTTCTACTTGTATTTAATTTTAGCTTTATCCTCCTGTTTGATACAATTTAGATTTAATTGCATTGTTTGACTTTGGGAGTAATTAACATAATTCAAATATCAAAGTTTCATTCCATTCTCTATCCCTGCTATCTACCATTGCTGTTCTTATTGATAAATGATTTAATTGAATTAGCTTTGTGTTTATGATGTGAATTTCTTTTCTTTTTTCAAAAATGAGATCACACATACATATTCATGTCTTATTTTTTTGATTTCCTTACAACAAAATGCAGTTTATATATGTGTATGGTATCTACCTAATTGCCCATTGCTTTTTTGATAACAAGTAACATTTTGTCCTAAGAATTACACTAGATCAAAAAAGTATTTTCACTCTATTTTACAGCCTTATAGTATTCCATTGATATACAGTTTTGCTATACTCCATAGCTATATGGTCCATAGCTATATAGTTAAAAACTATAGTTTTCAACCAATGTCATGTCAGGTTGTTTCTGATATTTTACTATTTCAAATAAGGCCACAGCGAATATTTTTACATATATTTGGATTGTTGGAAGTATATGGAATTCTTATACGTAGAATTGCTAAATGTAAAGTATAATTGCAAATACAGTTGTTGGTTTAAGATGTATGTATTGTACTATATACAAAGGAGTTACACAAGTTAACAGATGCATTGGTTGTGCTTAAGGGACCCTGTTACCCTATAGCTTGCACTAAACTATATTATTTAAATTTTGCTGTAATGAGATAAGAAATGGTATCTTGATATAATTTTAATTTTAATTTCTTTAATTATGAGCATTGAGCATTCTTTCAAATTTTTAAGAGCTACTTTAAATATGTGTGTGTGTGTGTGTGTGTGTGTGGTGTAGTGTATACTACGCATCCTATGTGTGTGTGTCTGTGACTTTTGCACATTTTTCATCAGGTGTTTAGTCTTTTTTTTCCCCTCAATATTCAAGAAAATGTGGCATACGGGTGGCTCAGTCGGTTAAGGGTCCAACATCAGCTCAGGTTATGATCTCACAGTTCATGGGTTTGAGCCCCAGGTCTAGCTCTGTGTTGACAGCTCAGAGTCTGGAGTCTGCTTGGGATTCTGTGTCCCCATCTCTCTCTGTCCCTCCCCCCTTCATGATCTCTCTCTCTCTCTCTCTCTCTCTCTCTCTCTCTCAAAAATAAACATTAAAAAAGTTTTTTTTTTCAGTAAAAATAAATCAGTAAACACTAAAAATGTGGCATATACACAATGGAATATTATTCAGCCTTAGAAAAGGAGGACATTCTGTTACTTGTAACAATGTGCATGAAATTAGAGGACATTATGCTGAGTGAATTAAACCAGACATAAAAGGGAAAATCCCACATGATCTCACTTATATGAATCTGAAATAGTCAAATGCATAGAAGCAGAGAGTACAAGGATGGTTGCCAGGGCCTGGGAGGTATTAGTGAAAGGGTACAAACCCTCAGTTTTGCAAGATGGAGATTTATCTAGCATAGAGATTTATATAGCATAGAACCTATAGTTAATACTATATTATATACTTAAAAGTTTGCTAAGAGGATAGATCTTATGTTAAGTGTTAATGTCACACATAAAAAATAATGGCAGATATAGAAGGTAGGAAGAAACTTTTGAAGGTGATGGATACATTTAGAGCATAAGTTATGGTGATATCAAAGATATATACTTACCTCCAAATACACCGAGTTGTGTTCATTAAATATGTGCAGCTTTTTGTAGGTCAGTCATACCTCAACAAAGTGATTTAAACAGTATTTGCATATTTGTGCGTTTGGCCTTTTTTTCTGTTATATTCACTGAAAAAAATATGTTCCAGTTTGTATTTACTTTTCCGTAGGTAATATTTTACTTATTTTTTTCATGCAATTGTTTGAGATGGCTGAATGCATTGATCTTTTATTATATCTGCATTTTTTAAATTTTTGGTTAAAAAGTATTCTTTCACATCCAGATTTAAAGCGAATCTACACAGAGTTTCTTCTATTGTTTGTATAATTTCATTTTCTTTTAAACTTAAGTAACATTCACTTGGTATTTATTCTAGCACACGTATGTTTTATGTATTCGATTTTATCAATTTTTCTTTTGCAAAATGACTATCCAGTTTTGCCAACACCGTTTCATAAAAAGTCCACCTTTTGAGATGCCACCTTAATTACATATGAAAAATGTCCCCTGTTCTTGGAAGTATTTATGGACTGTCTGTACCATTTCTCGGGTTTATAGTCATTAGAATGGTTTGTCATATATTTTGTTATCTGACAAATCTAAGGTAACTATAATCTTCTATTTTCAGATTTTCCTATTTATTTTATATATATATATATATAAATGAAATATTTCATATTTATTTTTCCATGTGAGCTTTATAGCCAACGGACCTATGTGTGGGGGAAGGGTATGCTATATTTATTGGAATTTGGTGGAACTGACTGACACTCTATTACTCTAGCAGCTGTTTGCAGGTGGATTGGTGGTGAGAATGGTGAGCAATGAAGGAAAGAGGATGAACAGGCGATAACGAAATAATCTTGGTGAAAGATGGCTAAGACTTGGCCAGGTTAGTAACAATGGAGATGGATTAGTGCTAAAAGTTTGAACATATTTAAAAAAAAAAAAAAAGGGGGTTGCCTGGGTGGCTCAGTCGGTTGAGTGTCCGACTTCACTCAGGTCATGATCTCGCGGTCCATGAGTTTGAGCCCTGCGTCCTGCTCTGTGCTGACAGCTCAGAGCCTGGAACCTGTTTCAGATTCTGTGTCTCCCTCTCTCTCTGACCCTCCCCCGTTCATGCTCTGTCTCTCTCTGTCTCAAAAATAAATAAATGTTAAAAAAAATAAAAAAATAAAATAAAAATTAAAAAAAAAACTTGAACATATTTTAAAAGCCATAGCAATGGGATTTCCTATAAAAAAAAAAAAAGTATGTGAGGTATTAAAACCAATTATATTTCCAAGTACTCTGGCCTGAGCTACCAAATTGGTGAAGCTGTTCTCTACTAAGGAATGGAGAGCTGTAGAGGAAATACCTTTGGTGAAATTTGTGAGTTACAGATCAATCCCATCTTACTTTTGGTGCGTTAATTTTGACTGAGTTGCTTCCTAGTAGTGGTACATTTTCTTTTTATATTATTATAGAATCAATCATAATATGTCCTTTTTTTTTTATACTTCACTCTGTCTGTGGTTGCGCCCTATTTTTCTGCGACCCCTACCTTTCTTTTTTACCCTGATCATTCTTCTAAAAGTGTATCTTTATTCTGAGTCATAATTAGAAAGCCAAAATTTCATTCTGGTGTTTACCTCTAATACCATTTGTTCATTTTAATCCCCTTATTTACTTTTCTTTGAGTTTACATTTGATTTTTTTAAGTTACTGATTTGACCACTTCGCTAACTTTGCTTCATTCTAGATAATTTTCTAAAATATTCGATTAGCATTATAAATTTCTCTCCAGTAAAATTTTTGGTTGAATTTGAAAAGTTTTGCATGAAGATTTTTAAGTTTTTAAAATTTTATGTATCTTATCATTTCAATTATTACTTGCTTGTGAGATAATATCACATTTCTCTCAAATGTTTGTTCATTTTAACAGAAGATCTGTCTTATCTTCTGTAAGAAATATTTGGAATATATTTTTTTCTATATAACTCTAAGTATACTTGAAACAAATCAATCATTTTGTATGCAATCAAACCCCTAGATTGTGAAGACTTGTTATTTGGTAATTGAAATATTTATGCCTTAATGAAATACTCAGATAGAACCAAAAGTGTTTGCAGCTGCTTTGTTTCAGAAATGGCTTTAAAATGATTGTAATGTCAATCCTTTGTGACTGGAAAAAGAAAAAAAAAACTTCAAAATAATTAGAAGCCATTTAGTTTTAGAATAACTTCTCAAAGAATTGAGAATTAAAATTAATACCTAGACACTAAAGTCTCTCATTAGTTGAACTGTTCATAATCAATAAATTTATAGTTCTAAAATGCTTAAATTTTTGGAAAGAAGAAGTATGTAGTGGTTTACAGATAAGTGTCATTTGACAAAAATTTTACAAAGACAACTGACATTTTCATTAGTGAGATTAAAACATGGGAGCACAGGGGTGCCTGGGTCGGTTTAGCATCCAACTTCGGCTCTGGTCATGATCTCATGGTTCGTGAGTTTGAGCCTCGCGTCAGGCTCGGTTCTGACAGCTCAGAGCCAGGAGTCTGCTTTGGATTCTGTCTGCTTTGGATGCTTTCTCCTTCTCTTTCTCTGTCCCTTCCCCACTGTGTTCTCTCACTCTCTCTCTCTCTCTCTCTCTCAGAAATAATAAATGAATAAACTTTATGAAAAAGAAAAATATGGGAGCACAAGGGCCACGAAAGGGGCAATGTCCTTGGGGGTCGGTAGGCTTCAGCTTTAGCAGGCGGCCCCTGGTGGTGGTATGGCATGACTGGCTAGAGATTTCTAGCACCATGGCCAGCTTCTTAGGTGTCACGGACAGAACTGATGAAATGCAGAAGGATCTCCTTAGTAAAGACAAAGACATGCAGTTATCCACGAGCTGAGAAGAGTGAAGCTAAACACGTTGAGAAAAATGATGCTGACCCTATCTTTGTGATGAACAAAACCATTTCAACTCGTTACAATTTGCCAGGCATCTGAGTGGGTGGTAATCCTGGAAGTCCATTCCAGCTCTTGTGGACAAACAGCCTTGGGACATGTACACCCTGGTGACCAAGTCCCGAGGAATTTAGTTTCTTACTTTCAAAGGTCATGAGCAAGGAGAAGTGAATACGTCTTATGGGCATTCTTGTGCCATGATGATGGACTGTATGACAGAGAGGGCATTGGAAAGTGAATATGTGGTCAGTTTGTTCAGAGCTCCAGAGGTTCCTGCAATCTTTGGAGCCTTCTGTTATGACACAGTTTTAGATAAGGGACTTGATGAGTAGATGCCAACAAAAGAGAATCTACATTCCTTCACCAAAGATGCTTGCCCTTTGACTTATAAAGATCTTCCATTCGAAACGCTGGAAGTTGAAGCAAATTGGCATTAGAAAGACTTTAACACAACAAGCAAAATAGATCTTGTAGAAGAGAAGGCATCTGGGAACCCTGAGAACATCATCCAGCTACACAGATTTGATGACTTAATTGATGTGTGGAAGGGTCCTCTTAGTCCAAGAACAAATATTTGTTCCTGTTGTGTAGCATCAGCTGACCACTTTCTAAAATTAAAAAAGAATATTAAATTAAAATAAAAGTCTTCTATGAAACAAAACAAAGTAAAACATGAGTTACAGTGGTTGTGTGATGCTGGCCTTGTTAGCTCTCACGCCTTTCCTCGGATTTTTGTTTTCCTCCTGCTATCCTCTGGAACTCTCTCTCATCACCTCTCCATTTCCATCATCTCACCTTTTCAGAGAAATATTCCTGTGGTTTAGCTCTTTGTAGGCTATGTTCTCCAGTTTCATTTTAAAACAGTGTTTGGGGTGCCTGGGTGGCTCAGTCAGTTAAGTGTCCAACCTCAGCTCAGGTCATGATCTTGCAGTTCGTCAGTTCAAACCCTGTGACGGGCTCTGTGCTGATAGCTCAAGGGCTGGAGCCTGCTTCAGATTCTGTGTCTCCTTCCCTCTCTGCCCCTCCCCCGTTCTCACTCTGTCTCTCAAAAATAAATAAACATTAACAACAACAACAAAAACAACAACAACAAAACTGTTCCTGGGGCGCCTGAGGGGCTCAGTTGGTCAAGCCTCAGTCCTGATCTCCTGGATCATAGATTCCAGCATCAGGCTTTGAGCTGTCAGCGCAGAGCCTGGAGCCTGCCTAAGGTTCTATGTTCTCCCTGTCTCTCTCAAAAATAAATAAACTTTTAAAAGCATTAGTAAGTTAAGAATAATAATAAAATAATAGTTTAAAAAAAGTGTTACGCTGGGCCACCTGGGTGGCTCAGTGGGTGGTTAAACATCTGACTTCTGCTCAGGTCATGATCTCACAGTTGCTGAGTTCAAGCCCTGCATTGGGCTCCCTGCTGCTGTCAGGAGGGACCCTGCTTCAGATCCTCTGTCTTCCTCTCTCTCTGCCCCTCCCCCACTTCTCTCTCTCTCTCTCTCTCTCTCTCTTTCAAAATAAAAGTTAAGTAAAACATGTTCTATAACCTAAACTTGACAATTAACTAGCTTTAAACACAGAACTGAAAAAATTTTATATAAAACTATATTTTCATTCTGGTTCATTTCCATGTGTTAAGCCTAGAGCCCTAGTTAAGGGCCTCCATTCACTGTAGCTAAAGACAGTCCTACAAGACTGGGATTGTTACTTGATTTTTACTATATTCAGTACCATTTTTTGCACTTACTGCATTTGCAACTAATTGACTTAGACAAAATGACCCCAAAATACACTTTGTGCATATGTCAAATAGAAAATGAAAAATAAACACTTTATGTTTTAGAACAACTGATATCAGAAAACCCGGTGACTTAAGGTTGCGAAGGACACCTTGAGAAAAAACACAATAAAGCACAAGAGTAGTGGGCAGATTGTAATACTGATAGACTCCAAAGGATTTAAAGAAAATCTTTTCATGGAAAGACACCAAAAACAAAGGTTTAAAAAAAAAAAGTCTATGAATAAAATATAACCAATGCATATACGTGATTTGCAGGATGATATTTATTCTCTATTTCTTATATTTGTATCAGGTTTAGGAAATTTCCACCATTCTCCCCAAGAGGAAAGTAGTTGGTGGATGCATTCGGCTCAACTCCATACACAATAAGGAAACGTGGGAATTTATAGCCAAGGAGCAGAGTGGAGAATTACCAACAGGAAACATCAGAGGTGACGATGGGGGCGGATTCTGGCTAAACTCACCTACAGGCTTCTTGCTGAAGGCGGGCCAGAGTGCTAGGACATCACCTGGGGAATGGTAGAGGTTGAGGACCCATATTAGATATCAAGGATTCTGACTAAACTGATAGCAGGATTCTCAATGAAATTGGGTAATGCAGAGATGACCATGGAAGCCCAGAAACCATACTTGCCAGGAGTTCAGAGTAGAGCTTAGTAGGCTGAGTAGAGCTTAGTCAAGGAGGGAATCTTTGCCACAACTTCTCCCCAAACCTACTGCCAGCTCTATGTTTCTCTATACCCCTTATCATCTTCTAATACAGTATGCAGTTGATTTATTCATTTTGATACATTTCCCCATGCTAGCATGCAAATTACAAGAGACCATGGATTTTTGTATCTAATTTGTTCCTTACAATTGATCCATCAGCTACAACATTGATTGCCCAGAGTAGATACTCAGTAAACATTTGCTGATTTATGATCTATTGCCTAATTTTTGTTGGGCTTTTGCTATAAAATAATTCATGAGAATTCCTTCTAATAACACCTAGAACAAAACCTTTAGTAAATGAAAGCAGTGATCATTTTGTCATATTTTAAGAAGTTAGATCTGTAAAGGGCTAATATAATGCTGTAGAAAGTGAAAGCTGACCCTTTTAGCTGACAATCCTGAATAAAAGGTGTAATTAGCATACTGTTTTGCCTCTTAGATACAATTGATTTTACTGTTGCTAGAAATAGTAAATGGAAGAATTCACTGATTTTATTCTTGTGATGTTTCTCCTCTTCCATTTAAAGCACCTGAAGTGTTGCCGATAAGCAAGCTTGAAATTTGACAAATATTCTCTAATTTCCTCCTGGTTTTCAAGTGTGCAAAACACAGGCCAAAAAAAAAAAAAAAAAAACAAAAAACAACCAGAAAGCCAGAAACCTTGCCATAATGTCAAAATGAGAATAAAAGGAGGTCTAACCTCAAAAAGAATATTTTTAGTTGAAATATACATTTGTATGTGAATATTCTAAATATTATCGTTCTGAGTAACAAATCCCATCGATTTCAGGTACTCTGGGAAGAACAGTTACAATGCATTTGTCAATGATTTACCTAAATTTCACCTACAGACTTTTAAGTGCTGAGGGCATTTTAGTGACCAAGAGAACAAGATGAGTGCCATTCACGCCCTCACTGAAGTTACTTATGAGAAGACATGGATTCAATCATGCATATACATGAATTTTAAAACAGTGTGCAGGGGAACCCAGGTGGCTCAGCTGGTTGAGCAGACTTGGGCTCTGACGCAGAGCCGGATGCAGGGCTCGAACTCACAGACAGCGAATTCAATGATGAGTTCAATTTTAGGGAGAAATATTAAACACAGTGTAGGCTGACTCCGATAAGTCGGAGCTGAAGAAAGAGATTGGTCATCAGCGGCACATGCATGGTGTTCTGTTTCAACCCTAACTGGTCCTAGTTCAGTGTAGTTCTGACATGAACACCCAGATTTAGCATCACACTCCATAAGTCTATGGACATGGTTTCCAGAAAGAATTAAAATCACCTTTATTCAGAATCAGAAAAATATGAATCAAAATAGTAATTATACCCTCAGATGAGGATGTAGCAATCCCATTCTAAGCTTTCAATTATGTGAATATAGTTTTATTTTTCAGTTGCTCTCTTGAACTTGAATGTACATGTAGTAATATAATTCATTGTCTTCAGCGATCCATAGTTTGCTCCTTTCAATACAAGACCCTTGTATTGGGGGGTGCCCGGGTGGCTCAGTTGGTTAAGTGTCCAACTTCGGCTCAGGTCATAGTCTTGCGGTTCACAAGTTGGAGCCCCATGTCAGGCTCTGTGCTGACAGCTCGGAGCCTGGAGCCTGCTTCGGATTCTGTGTGTCTCTCTCTGCCCCTCCCGACTTATGCTCTGTCTCTCTCTCTCTCTAAAAAATAAACATTAAAAAAATAAAAATAAATAAATAAATAAAACAAGACCTTTGCTTTCTTTGTTTCTGTTTCCCTTTTATTTTTCTCACAAAATCCAATTTTCACTTGTAGAAGTAGCTCAATCATCTGCACTTGCAAACCTATTCCCAAACCTGCAATTCCGTGTCACTGGATGATTCCATGGGGCTCTTGCATTTTTGCATTTCTTGTGAACCGAGGCAATAACAGCTGCATTTTTAGAGGAGCCTGAATCAAGCTTCGCAGTCTCTGCATTCCTGTTACAAAACCCACTCAATGTGTTCATGTCACCTGTCACCTGTCTCTCTTCACATCTTCCTGTGGGAGTTGGGTTTGGGAACTGGCATGAGAAAATACTGGTACTGTCACTACTGCTCTTGCCATAAATAATAAAGTCTTTTGGCTCTGACCCGGGAGTATTATGACTTCTGCCAGCATCCATGAATGAGAGACAGAATAATGAGCTAGCTTGCAAGTAAAGTAACATCAGAGCCTTCACCGCTCTCCATTAATATGAAAAATAAAAACAAAAACAAAAACATCAACTACTCTTTGTATGAACTAATAGCGTAATAGAATATCCTGATATGCAATAGACGAAATGAGAGGCAAATTTATCGTGATCACACAATGATATAGGGGCTAGTCAACTTGTTTACATGATAAAAATGAGGCTTCAAGAGGTAATGCCAACAGGAAAAACTCATACTAGATACAATATTATGCAAGGAGAAAATTCTGTCAATCCAGGGAGCCAAAAAATTACAGGTGCAATTTTATTAGTGAAGGCATAAGCTATTAATTAGGATTCAAACTCTGATATTATCTATCCTAAAAAGATAGGGTTATGTTGCAGCTGAAAATATAATTAAACAGGGTGGGGGGAGATGAGAAGAGGGCATGGTGGCATTTCTCATTTCCCAATACATGTAAGCACTTCAGAATATAGCTGATTGGTTATAGCATGTGTAACACCCATATACACAGATACACTCCTGGGATTCAGTGTTTGTGCTAATAGTGTGATCCTCAAGTTTCAGGAGAAGATATGCCCTGGAAAGAGTTCTCATTTTGGAAATGGTTAGGAGAAATAAACCACCACAGTATTCACAATGTGTATCCCAGGAGTTCTTCCAGCAGCACTAAACGGCAAGAACTGCTGAAGCTGGAGAATTCACGGGAAGGACAAGAGCCGATTTATCATAGCATGGCAGGCCCCTGAATTGCTAAAGGGTCAGGTGCATTCTGCCCCAAGTCTTTCATCTTTCTAAAAGGTAATCTCTCAAACAGCACTTGCGAAGAGCTCCTCAGCTACACAGTACCTGGATTTATGACCTACAGAGACACTTGGCATGGTGGTGGACTGAGATTTTGCTGTCTCACATGTTTTTGGAGCGGAGGTAAGTGCTACGTTCATCTAAATCGCAGCTTCCAATGGCCTCCCTCTATCAGGCAGTGTGTGTCAGGGAGGCAGAGCCTGCATATAGCAAGGATTCCAAGATGTATGAACATACGTTTGCAGGTGTATGTTTGGACACAGGCATGCACATACGGGGACTTACGCATTAAGCCCTCATGATTGCTCACAAGGCTATGGGTGAGTTGGGTCGGTCTCCTGATCCTAACTGGGCACATTCACATGTTTCCACTTAACCCCAAGTCAGACAGGTGGTTCACCTGATGTAGACTGGACTTTCTTATGTACCTGTAGGTCAGCTGGTTGTCAGTTAACGTGGGATGACCTTGTCTGGGTCCACTAGGGCTACTTGCCTCGTCCATGTTGCTTCTTATATTCCACCAGGCTCTCCCATACTTCTCATTTGTGTCTCGGAGGCAGAATTCCCAGAGAGAGTGGAAGGAACACAAGGGTCTTGAGCAAAGGCCCAGAACTTCCACACTATTGGATCCATTACTTTCCATTGGTTGAAACAAGTCACAGTCCAGCTCAGATTTAAGAATCCCCACCTCTAGGGGTGCCTGGGTGGCTAAGTCAGTTAAGTGTCTGACTTGATTTCAGTTCAGGTCATGATCTCACAATTTCTGAGTTCCAGCCCTGCACTAGGCTCTGTGTTGACAGTGTAGAGTCTCCCTGGGATTCTCTCCCTCTCTCTGTCCTTCTCTTGTTTGAGCTCTTTCTCTCAAAATAAATAAACAAATGCTAAAAAAAAAAAAAAACAAACAAACAAAAAAAAAACAACCAATCAATCAATCAATCAATAAAAAGAATCCCCAGCTCTAAATAGCCTTTTCTTAGAAAGGACTGTTGCACGTTTACTATCCCATCATTTTGTTTAATTCTCTGATCAACACATATAACTATCAGAAGCTTGAGTGATTATTTACATTTTTATGTTTTAGTTGTGCTTATCTATCTTCACAGATGAGAATGTAAATTTGGATTCTTGTCCACTGCCAAAACCTCAGCAAATAAAATAGTTCATGGCACATAGTAGGTACCTGATTAACATTTTCTGATGGTTCAGTGAAGATTCCCTAACTGCACAGGAATTCTTTCTTTTTAAGGGCACTGAAAACATTTATCCTTATACTCTAGTAAGAGATACTGCAAAAATAGATTGAAAAGGAAGCAGGTGAAGTAAATAAAGCAAAACTGATTTTATTATATTTATAAATATATGTGAAAGAATCCACAATGAAAGAATATCCATCTGAACATATCAGTTGTTCACTGGTTTATTCATTACTAACAAAAAATTTGTAAAAAAAAATCATTAAATCTGAATATTCTTTCAATTAGCAAATTATTCATTGAAACACAGATCATCAAAGTTTCTATTTTTAAACATTTAGGAAATAAAGCTAGATTTGTTAACTGTTAGTTTTATTTGAACGCCTGTGCTTTATCCAGGGAGGATGAAATAAATTATTCACTTTAAATGGAGAAATACATTAATAAATTCTGATCACCTCTATTCTGTGAATCATCTCTTTTGCATTGCAAAAAAAAAAATTAATGTCTCTTCCCACCCTGAATAATTTATGTACTCTCCTCGGTCTTTGCAGCAACATAATAAATGTACTGAGTTCCTGGCAAGTTGAAGATTCTGTTCACAAAGTGTGGTAGATTTTTTAACACACTTTCCATGTGCCTCTCAGTCATCTGCCTACTAATTATCAACGAGGCTGTCATTCAAGCAATACAATCTAAACCTTTTGCGGATTTCTGACCGAACTACGTGTCCTACATTCTCTATCAAAGTTAGTCAGGCAAATATAATGTTTAATATTTTTTTTTGCCTTTTTATGTCCCTAAGCAAGAGAACTTATGTTTAATACAGACTTAAAACTGAGTGTCCTGGAGATGGGGTCTTGGAGTTCTCTTCCTTGCTTGACCTTTAATAGTGAGAGGACCTTGGGCAGGTAGTTTTTCTCCCGTCTAAGGCACCGTTATTTGTTTTGTTTTGTTTTGTTTTGTTTTTTAAAATCTGTATGACGGTGATAGTAAAACTTTTTAAACTTTTAGGTAAAATACCATGATTATGTGATACAAACATCACAAATTTATTAGAACAGTGCCCCGCACAAAGAAATCCCTTTATACATTTAGTTATTACTAATAAATAGATTTATACTTTCATCAATTCAAAACTAAATATCATTCTCTTATTAATGTCAGAATATGTCCATTAAAATGTTAGTTCATAGAACTGATGATTTTAATGAGAGAAATATCATTACTTTATTTGATTATAATAGAAAAATGAAGGAATGGAAAAATATATAAAATATGGTATGTGTTACCCTTACCCAACACAGATAAAATTGGTCATGCATGTATTTTCACTTCATTTCTTAAAGAACTCACCTTGAAAAAAAAATTCATATTCAAAGTAACCAAATTTTTTTTTTTTTTTTTTTTTTTTGGGGGGACAGAGAGAGACAGAGCACGAACGGGGGAGGGGCAGACACGGAATCGGAAACAGGCTCCAGGCTCCGAGCCGTCAGCCCAGAGCCCGACGCGGGGCTCGAACTCACGGACCGCGAGATCGTGACCTGGCTGAAGTCGGACGCTTAACCGACTGCGCCACCCAGGCGCCCCTCAAAGTAACCAAATTTTAATTAAATGTTAACGGTGAGAACAGCTCATACAGGCATACGCACGGGAATCCGGGATTACTTTCACTAGATGAACTACTGTAAGTTTAAAACTGCTGAGGGGCGCCTGGGTGGCGCAGTCGGTTAAGCGTCCGACTTCAGCCAGGTCACGATCTCGCGGTCTGTGAGTTCGAGCCCCGCGTCAGGCTCTGGGCTGATGGCTCGGAGCCTGGAGCCTGTTTCCAATTCTGTGTGTCTCCCTCTCTCTCTGCCCCTTCCCCGTTCATGCTCTGTCTCTCTCTGTCCCAAAAATAAATAAAAAGTGTTGAAAAAAAAAAAAAAAACTGCTGAGATGTCCAGGATTTACTTTGATGGTACCATTTAAGTGAACAAATTGAGAAAACCAAAGAGAAGTGCTATTTGGTTGTATTGGGCGGATGTCTTCCCTGGAAAATAACCAATTTCCCATGTAAGTCACAGGTTTTTTTCGTTCGTACTTTAAAAATACCCCAAACTTCAGACAAAAGTACCATAGCAAAGAGCATGGAAAAAAAAAGTGTTTTTTGTGTGTTTGTTTTTGTTTTTGTTTTCGGAGGGAGGCCAGAAACTATGGGGAAAGCTTAAAACAACAGAGCACAAAAAAGAGAAGCACAAAATTAAGAACTGTAGCAGCATAGTTTAGCACATTCAAGGAACGTGCCAAGGACAGGAAAAAGGAAGACTTGTGTAAAGAACCACAAAAGCATGACTTTAACAGCAATATCATAGAAGGAGAAATTAAGAAGAGAGAAAAGAAAAAATATGAATATTTACAGTATGGTGGAGAAGAGTGAAAAACTCTAGTAATAACACTGGTAATCTGAGCCCTGATTTACTAAAGTGGACAACATTGAAACATAAATATATGAGGAAAACTATTCTGGGAATTCTCCCACTTGAATCTGCAACATCAACAGAAGACTGTGTAGGTAGGTCACTTTAAAAAATGGCAGGTGTTAACATGCACCCTGATATTTATAGCAGCATTATCTACAGTAAACAAATTATGGAAACAACTCAGGTGTCCATCACCTGATGAAGGAATAAAGAAGATGTGATATATATATGGAATATTACTCTGCCATCAAAAAGAATAGAATCTTGCCATTTGCAATGACATAGATGGAGATAGAGAGCATAATGCTCAGAGCAATAAGTCACTCAGAGAAAGATAAATACCATATGATTTCACTCATATGAAGAATTTAAGAAACAAAACAAATGAGCAAAGTGGGGAGTGGGCAGGTGGAGAGAGAGGCAAATCAAGAAATAGATTCTTAGCTACATATAGAACAAACTGATGTTTAACAGAGGGGCAGTGGGTAGGGGGTTGGGTGAAATAGGTCATAGGGATTAAGGAGTGGACTTGTGATGAACACTGAGTGTTGTATGGGACAGTTGAATCACTATATTGTACACCTGAAACTTAATATTACACTATATGTTAACTAACTGGAATTTAAATTAAAAAAATTTAAAAAATAGCAGGTGTTAACTCAGCATTGGGTAATGAATTAAGACCACTTAATAAAGTGGGAATGATACTCAAAACAATCCCATCATCCATCTTTGCATGCATCCATACACGCGTCAGTGTACCTTTGTATCCATCCATTGTCAGTTAGTGGATCAGTCAGTCTAACAATTGTTAATTAACTATTTTACATTGCACTGAATATTCAGGGTACACAGGTGACAAGCATT
Organism: Neofelis nebulosa; assembly: GCF_028018385.1. NCBI lineage: Eukaryota > Metazoa > Chordata > Mammalia > Carnivora > Felidae > Neofelis > Neofelis nebulosa. Next base: position 23,013,441 of record NC_080782.1, read on the forward strand.
TTATTTCCTTTAATATATAGTAATGCATATTTATTTAAAATATGTGTTTACATTAAAAAAATTAAATATGTAAAAGATCTGTATGCTGAAAGTTGTAGAAAGCTTATGAAGGATATTGAATAAGATACAAAGAAATGGAAAAACATTCAATGCTCATGGATTGGAAGAATAAATATTGTCAAAATGTCAATACTACCCAAAGCAATCTACACATTCAATGTAATCCCAATCAAAATTGCACCAGCATTCTTCTCGAAGCCAGAACAAGCAATCTTCAAATTTGTATGGAACCACAAAAGAACCTGAATAGCCAAAGTAATATTGAAAAAGAAGACCAAAGCAGGAGGCATCACAATCCCAGACTTTAGCCTCTACTACAAAGCTGTCATCATCAAGACAGCATGGTATTGGCACAAAAACAGACACATAGACCAATGGAATAGAATAGAAACCCCAGAACTAGACCCACAAAAGTATGGCCAACTAATCTTTGACAAAGCAGGAAAGAATAGCCAATGGAAAAAGGACAGTCTCTTTAACAAATGGTGCTGGGAGAACTGGACAGCAATATGCCGAAGGATGAAACTAGACCACTTTCTTCCACCATTCACAAAAACAAACTCAAAATGGATAAAGGACCTGAATGTGAGACAGGAAACCATCAAAACCCTAGAGGAGAAAGCAGGGTAAAACCTCTCTGATCTCAGCCACAGCAATTTCTTACTTGACACATCTCCAAAGGCAAGGGAATTAAAAGCAAAAATGAACTACTGGGACCTCATGAAGATAAAAAGCTTCTGCACAGCAAAGGAAACAATCAACAAAACTAAAAGACAACCAATGGAATGGGAAAAGATATTTGCAAATGACATATCGGACAAAGGGCTAGTATCCAAAATCTATAAAGGACTCCCCAAACTCCACACCCGAAAAACAAATAATCCAAGGAAGAAATGGGCAGAAGACATGAATAGACACTTTTCTAAAGAAGACATCCCAATGGCCAACAAGCACATGAAAAGATGCTCAATGTCACTTCTCATCAGGGAAATACAAATCAAAACCACACTCAGATATCACCTCACGCCAGTCAGAGTGGCTAAAATGAACCAATCAGGAGACTATAGACGCTGGAGAGGATGTGGAGAAACGGGAATCCTCTTGCACTGTTGGTGGGAATGCAAACTGGTGCAGCCACTCTGGAAAACAGTGTGGAGTTTCCTCAAAAAAATAAAAATACATCTACCCTCTGACCCAGCAATAGCACTGCTAGGAATTTACCCAAGGGATATAGGAGTACTGATGCATAGGGGCACTTGTACCCCAATGTTTATAGCAGCACTCTCAACAATAGCCAAATTATGGAAAGAGCTTAAATGTCCATCAACTGATGGATGGATAAAGAAGATGTGATTTATATATACAATGAAGTACTACTTGGCAATGAGAAAGAAAGAAATCTGGCCATTTGTATCAACATGGATGGAACTGGAGGGTGTTATGCTAAGTGAAATAAGTCCTACAGAGAAAGACAGATACCATATGTTTTTACTCATATGTGGATCCTGAGAAACTTAACAGAAGACCATGGGGGAGGGGAAGGGGGAAAATAAAGTTACACAGAGAGAAGGAAGCAAACCATAAGAGACTCTTAAAATACTGAGAACAAACTGAGGGTTGATGGGGGTGAGGGAGAGGGGAAAGTGGGTGATGGGCATTGAGGAGGGCACCTGTTGGGATGAGCACTGGGTGTTGTATGGAAACCAATTTGACAATAAACTATATTTAATTAAAAAAATAAAAATAAAAATAGACTATAATGTATCTGTAAAAAATAAAAATAAAAATAAAAAAAATAAAAATAAAATATGTGTTTAGGTTGTATACATGTATTCATAAAGTTAAAGTCAGACTTTACATCAGTCATCTGTGAACTGAAGTTCAGTTATGAACCTGCTTTTAGCAAAATACTTCACATGTGTAGATCCACTCATGTGGAGGTCAACCTATCAGTGCCTATTCAGCATTAGTAAACTTTTCATTATTGAGTTGTGTTGTGGAGAGACTGGTTTGAATAGGAACATTCCATAGAGAATGCTTGTTTACAAAACCCCCATTTCCAGCTGATGTGCCAGCATTTATCCTACTGCTACTGACTACTTCTTCACTGATGATGGAGTACAAGTAATACTTCATTGCTTTCAGTACTGACATGGAACATTTCTTACATCAAGTACATATTCAGATAATCATTCTACCAAAATTTTAGGTGCTAATTCATTACTAAAACTCTCTTTCCTTAGTTTAAAGGAACACTTTTTTTAATATTTGTCCTCTGTAAAATAAAACTACTTGTAAGATTATTTATCTTTATAAGTCATTATTATCTTTTTCTGTATATATGTTAATTACATATATGTGTTATATATATGTTATATATAGAGAGAGATATTAGATACATATTAACCTAAGTTTTCACCACAACCAAGAAATCTAACATATTATAATTATTGTTCTAAGTCAAGTAATTACGAAGGAATCAAGATCAGAAATACTTTTTTTTTTTTTTTTAATTTTTTTTTTTCAACGTTTTTTATTTATTTTTGGGACAGAGAGAGACAGAGCATGAACGGGGGAGGGGCAGAGAGAGAGGGAGACACAGAATTGGAAACAGGCTCCAGGCTCCGAGCCATCAGCCCAGAGCCTGACGTGGGGCTCGAACTCACGGACCGCGAGATCGTGACCTGGCTGAAGTCGGACGCTTAACCGACTGCGCCACCCAGGCGCCCCCAGAAATACTTTTAATAGTAGTTTATGATAAACTCTCAGATCTTCTAGAAATCTTCTAAATATTTTATTTCACATCATGTATTTGCCATAGGAAAAAAAAAAACAATGGTGCAACCTGAATAACTTGCACTTGCTGTTGACAACTGAAGTGCTATGTGGTGCTCTCCCTCCAAATTGAGTCTACAAATATTCTTGCTGGTTCCCATTGTCTAGATGGATGTTTCTCTTTTCTTCTCTAAGATGAATTTGTTGACATTTGTTCAAAATACCATCACTTTCAGTATCCTTTGGGAACTTGCCCCATCCATCATCCTGTGTTTCATGTGTCTTCATTTGTCTCATTTCTACTGGCCACCTCAGAGGAGTAGCACATATACACCAAACTCCTGCCAAGGCAGCGTTCACTTGGACCTTGTTCTTCTCTCAATCTTATGGTACATGCCTCTTTCTAGGCCATAAAAATTTGCTAGAAAGAATGGCCTGTAGCTGCTACTTCTACTCCTTAACCTTCTAGTTTTTTGTTTCCAAAATTGTATCCTGGCTTCTACGTTTTCCATGTCAATGAGGTGCTTTTTTTAAGTCATTAATGCATCATCATATCTAAATAAACCAGGATTTTTTTTTTGTTTTCATCCTTTTGGCTCATTAATCTACATGTTAGTCTCTTGTATTAGTTCACTTCCTTAGAATATGTATCCCAGTAACCTTGGTTCCAACTTATAGCATTGCGGCTGAATTCCGATAAATAGAATGTAGGAATATACTATGCGTGTGACTTTCAGGACTACCTCTTTCACACTACTCTGAGCTTTCTGTATTTGTTTACCAGTGTATCAACCATAGAGTTTCCATACGAAGACTCACAAATAGGAAAAACAACAACAACAAAATGGTGGATTCGAAGAAAGAAACCCTAGTTTCAGAATACTCAAGCAGAATAAGGGTGACCACAAGTTGTCCCAGTTTGTCTATGACCTTCCCAGTTTTAGAAATGAAACTCTTGAATTCTGGGAATCTTTTCAGTTCTGCACAAATCAGGAAGGTTGGTCATCTTTAGGTAGAATGGTACCCACTGAACACTGTACTGTTATTGAACTAGGAATAACTATTCTACTCTATTAAGACATAAAGATTTCAATTTTTTTATGCCAGTCAACTTGAATAAACATTCAACTTGAATAAAAAAGAATCAATTATCTTCCTTCATATTGCTTCAACTTCCTGTTGTACTTATTACATTTGTAATTATTACTACTTAGTCCAGAACCTGATAATTATCTGATGTTCAATTATTTTTCATCATTCATAGATCCAATCAAACCCTAAATATAAGGACCTAATCCTCTACAATCTCTAAATGTTTTCCTTCCCAGACGTGAGCTCATGTTCTCCTATTTCCTCACTTAGAACACTGATAATCATACTTAGGATCATAATATAATTAATTATTCAGTGATTTGTTAAAGGTTCCCTGAACACACCTGAAAGATTCTGATCATAGGTCTGAGATGGAGGGCTGGGGGGAATCTATTATTTATTTATTTATTTATTTATTTTTTTTTTAATTTTTTTTAATGTTTATTTTTGAGACAGAGACAGAGCATGAACGGGGGAGGGTCAGAGAGAGAGGGAGACACAGAATCCGAAGCAGGCTCCAGGCTCCGAGCTGTCAGCACAGAGCCCCACGCGGGGCTCGAACTCACGGACCGTGAGATCATGACCTGAGCCGAAGTCAGACGCTTAACCGACTGGGCCACCCAGGCACCCCAGGAACCTATTATTTAAATCACCCTTATGATACTGATAATAAATGTGACAGTTTAGAAACACCAATGTGGATTGTTGCTAAAGCCTTATTATGGATGGCTTGTGCATTAATAAAAATCCCCTTCGTAGTAGGAGTTTGATAATAATAATTTTCTAAAGGAAAAAATAAGTTTGCATGTCTGTGGTAGAGTAAATAAGTTAAAATAATCCTTCTCCAACTTGTCCTTTGATTAGCACTTGATTTTAAATGTGCGTGATCTCTACAGGTTATATTTAAAATTTAAATCTAAACAACAAAGACTGGGGAGCCTGGGTGGCTCAGTCAGTTAAGCGTCCAATTTCAGCTCAGGTGTTAAGTCAACATTTGTGAGTTCGAGCCCCACATCCGGCTCTGTGCTGACAGCACAGAGCCTGGAGCCCGCCTCAGATTCTGTGTCTCCCTCTCTCAAAAATAAATACATATTAAAAAAAATTAAACAACAATAACCAAAAAAAAGCAGTACAACAGTAACAGGTAACTCAGCTGAACCTCTTCAAGAAATTGTCAGATTTTGATGATGATCCTAACCCCCCTTAAACATGCCAGCTTTCACATAGGAAATTAATCTAGTTTGACTCATGTGAAACTTTTTTGAATATGTTGTCTTAAGTATTTTTAGGGTGATCACAAGGTGTCACTTGAGATAATGTAAGGCAGACAGAAGATGTGCCATTTTGGGTGGGGCTGTTCAAGTGGCTTTTTCATTTCCTTTTCAAACACTGAGTACATTTGTTTCACTGAATGTAAAATACGATATCCTTGCAATCAGGTGCAGAGCCAGACATGGCCCTGTTTTACCTCATTTACTTTATTCTGTAATCTCCTTCCTTCTCTCTCCACCCCCAGATCGCCTGTTTCCCTCTTGTCCCTGCCAGTGCATTCTCAAGAGCAGTGATAATGTTCCTAAGGAGGCATAAGTTGGTTCTTGATGTGGGGTGTGTTGACAAAAATAATACTTTTTAAAAATATAAATCACAGATTTACAGATGGTACATAAACAGACTTATGGTGCATATGTGGCTTGAAAATTTCCTTGGGGTGGTTATTAGGAAAAAAAAATAATTAAAAGGGCCCCATAGCAGGGTGCTCATGAAAATAAATAAATAAATAAATAAATAGCTAAGAAACACTGTTAGACAATCAAGAAACAGTTGCCATTGCTCTTCCAACTGGTTGTTTCCACTGCCTAGAAAATTCTTTCCTGGATATGTGCACAGCCCAGTCTACCCAAAATATTTTAAATTGCATCTCACTCTGATATTTTCCTTTCCTGGTTATTTTCTTCTTACCCCTTAGCACTAACAGTTGTACTTTAAGTTTCTTTCTCATTCACTAAAATAAGACTTCCAACAGCAAGGATTTTGCCTTTTTCAGTTTGTTCTCCAGAACCTCGAACATCGTACGCCTCAAAACGAGAATGCTGTCCATGAGGAAGGAAGAGAAGCCCAGGCCTTTACCTTGTTTACATACTTATAGTATAGAAATGTACTTAGAGTATTATTTGTCACTTGAACTTAGCAAAGCTACATTCATCTCTGGATCCAGGGCACTGGGGTGTCTGGGATATCCTAACAATCTGAGGAAAGGCCAAGTGAATTGGCTCAAACTGTAGCTGGGATAAAGTGGTGTCGTAGACATAGGCATGAATGGACACATCTGTAGCAGCCCTGTCTCTTGGATCTATGAATTGGATACTTTCATGAGCAGCTGATACTCTGCATCAGATTTTGCAAAACTACATAGGGCCTAGGGCTTTTCAGGAGCACCCAGGCAATGGATCACGTGCACTGCTTGCCTTATGAAAACACTCCGCATGTGCACAGAAGGGAAAAACATCTATCTCCTCTCCGTTTCTGGTGTTTCCTTAATAGTGTAGGGAATTCTCTTTTTTCTCTTTTTTCTCGGTATTCACTCAGACTCCTTGCTCCTCCAGATCTTGGAAAGACGGAATGATTTATGGGAATCGTAAACTGGGAAAACATTACTGTGCTTACCTAAGTCAGCTGCCCTTTCCTCGTCTTGGAATCAGGCCTGCTCATGGCTGTGTTACTTCACGACACAGAATTTACCTTGTCTGTGTCTATGCTGTCTGGGCTGATTGGCTAAATTTGCTGAAATTTACTTGACATAAACCCATCTTAGCTTCTGTCATAAACATGACCTTTTGGCCTGTACATAGCTGTGTTTTTCTTCTAAATTTGTTCAGAGATCGGGCACAGAAAATACATATTTGTAACCTTGTTGGATACCCCAAATTGTATAGCTCATCAATCTCATTTGAATCTCATTTATTCAAATATGCATTTAAGCAACAATATTCATTGAGGCTACTGCTTTTTATGGACTGTGCTGGTACTAAGAGAACTTACAGTTTAGTCTCTGAAGTACAGGGAAGTCTTTTTTGGTTGAGAATACAGAAAAAGTTGCTTCTACATTAACATTTCAGCTGTACAAAAGACGGTGTATAGAGAAAACAGAAGTCTCCCAAATGAGTGTTCTGCCCGATAAGCCAAATGCTGAGCCTTCTGTGAACGTATAGATACTACTGTGTGGCAAGGATTCATTAGAATCCTCAAATCACTTAGTAAATTGTCAATATTCATAATTAGAAAGAAGACAGGTTGCTGGTGTGCCGTGATTGCAACACATAAATTATAAGGAACAGAAACTAACTCAAGGTGCGGAATTTATTTTGTCCAATTCCAAGATTGGGGATGACGCTGTTCTTCAGGTAGAGACCCTGCATAAAGATTTAAAATGTTGTCAGAGCACCTACCTTTGGTAGGAGAGGATCATCTTACCCTTCCCACAGCTTCAGTCATATGCGTATACTCTTTCTGCGTCCTATTTCTAAATTCCAGAGACAGAGTATCTGATAAGCCCAGTTTGGAGCAATCACCTTTCTTTTTTCATCAATTACAGCCAGAAGGTTGGGTAACATAGTGGAAAGATAGAATGTCTCGTATGTAAGGTAAGCGTTTCTAAGAGAGGTGTTGTTGGTCAGACCTACTGTAAGTCTCCTTTACCCAGAGAATGAAATCGATTTTAGTAATCATTCATGTCAATGTTTATTCATGATCTTTTGAACCAGCTTATAAGTATTTTGAGCTTTATGAAATTTGAAATTTTTGTCTACATTAACTTACCTGTAAGAATAAGAGGAAAGCAGCCTGCAAGGAATATTTGGGGGCAACTTGGCTTTAGTATATGTGCCTAGTGGGGTGCCTGACTTCAGCTCAGGTCACGACCTCACGGTTCATGGGTTCGAGCCCCTTGTCGGGATGTGTGGAGCCTGCTTCAGATTCTGTACCTTCCTCTCTCTCTCTCTCTCTGCCCCTGCCCACTCACACTCTCTCTCTTTTTCAAAAAATGAATAAACATTAAAAAAAAAGGAATGGTTTAGTATGTGTGCCTATTTATTTTCAACTATTATTTTGTGATTTTTTTTTTTATCTGCCATAAAACAGTAACTTTCCAATGCGGTTAGACTAGAATTAATGTGTATTGGGAATAATTTATTGTCCATAAACTAAAATGTGACAAATTTACAATGTTAAAATAAAATAGAGAACATTTGTGTTACTGTCACTCTCTTCCTTTCTTTATGGGATCTTAAAGAAGGAGAGGAAACGATGGGGTTATTGTCAGCTGGCAATTAGATACATGAGAGAAATCACATGATATATACCAATGAGTTAGTGATCCTAGCCTTTGCTGCAACCTCTAATTTATTAAAAATGATTTCGTATTTGGCCCCTGGCCCCAGGGTATTGCTGGGTTGAGTGATATAAATGATTCATTGCAAAGTTATAAGAATCTGAGCTAAACTAAATTGATTTACTATACAAATGATACAGCACCACTGCGGGATGAAAATCAAAACAAAATAAAACAAAACAAAACAAAAAAACAATAATGCATTTAAAAGTCTGCATCAGTCAGCCTAGATATAAGCAAAAGGATAGGGTAACAGGAAGCCAGGCTAGAAGAGTCTGCAGGAGAAAAGGCAGATTGGGACAATAGAGCAGTTAACTGCTACTGTGTAGGAGGTGAGGTAATCATTTACCAAAGAGCGCTCAGAAAAGTTTTGCTTTCTGTGATAGCTGAGATAATAACATACTAAGACTGCTCCTCTAGAGAGTTTATTTTTATTCACTTTTGACTCACGTCTTGAGAATTCCATAGAATGTGAATGCCATCTATAATGCCGCCGTAGTTCACAGACCAAACGACATAATTATTCTGAATCTAAGCATTCCAAGAGATTATTCATTACCTGCAGTAACTCAAATGGGTCAGCATCAAATATTTTATTTTTGAGGGCCACATGTGCAGATTTTGGGCCAAGTTAGAGTTAATACAATTGATTGCTTTCTTGGAGCAGAAAACCATTAAATGTTATCAAAGATAATCAGATATTCCTAAATTTACCAATTTCAAATATGGCTAATATCCCAATTTTCTAATTTATCCATTTCCTTAAGTTGAATGGATTTCCCTATAATTGGCATTGTTTCACCTGGACCGTCCAAAAGTATAATAAGAAATAGCTTCCTTATCTATTTTGAAGCAATCCTCTCTAAAAGCTAAAAGGTTTTAGTCTGGTATACAATCAAAGAGGATTGATAGGTAGGCAACTTCAGTGCATATTTCTCAAAAAAAAAAAATGTGACCCCTAAGAGTGATATTTAATTTTAGAAAACTACCTTTAATACATGCAAGATGTTTTGAAGAAGGCTGATAGTGAATAATTCAAAGTAAAAGCTAAGCTTCATTCCGATAAAGTCAGAGCTCCTGTGGCTGCAATTAACATACACTATAATCGGTACAGTTTATCCTTAGTCCTCAGAAGCTGAAGCATAAGGAGCTGGACAGAGCCCATAATGTAACCGACTGACTGTTCCTAATATATCCAGTAGTGAACAAAAACAAGCAAAGAAAAGCAACAATAACCGCAAACAGATAGTGGAGATTGGTTTTTCAATCTAAAGAATCCAGAGCCACCGATCATATAGCATATGTGAAGAAGATCCACCTTGCCCTAGTAAAGCCCCCGTGGTAAGCAGAATAATGGTCCCTGAAAATGTCCACATCCCAATCCACCAAAGGGCACATTACAGATATAATTATGGTTGGAAGTATCAGCATGTAGAGATTATCCTAGATTCTCTAGGTGGGTCCAATCTAACCACATGAATCCAACAACAGTAAATCCTTTGCCAACTACAGTTACAGAAATAAGTGATATGGAAGGAGGGTCAGAGAAGTCCAATGTTGCTTGCTGGCTTTGAAAAGGGAAGAAAGGGGCCATGAGTTCAGTCATGTGAGTAATCTCTAGATGTTGTCAAAGGCAAAACAAAAAAATAAACACACAAACTCATTTTTCCCTAAGCCTGCAGAAAGGAACATAGTCCTATTGATACCTTGACTTTAGCCCAGGGAAACCCATGTCTGACTTCCAACCCACACAACTGTAAGATGATATATTTGTGTTGTTTGCAAGTCATTAAGTTTGTGGTAATATTTGAAGGCTGCAAGAGGAAATTAATACATCACCACCTAAAATGTTGTTAGTTAAACTTAACAGGAATATGAATTGCCTGAAGAACTTGAAAATGCAGTTCTTGGGCCAGTAGATCTTAGTTTGTACCCAGGATTCTGAACTCCTAATAAGGCCCCAGGTTATGCCAATACTGCTGATCCATGGATCATATTTTTGTTAGCAAGGACTCAAAACGTGCTTAGCTCTCTGGCTTGATGTCAGTCTGAACCATCCATGGAACTCATGAGAGAAAAACTGCGTGCCAAGCATTCTAATTTTGCTTAAGACAGTTATCTTGCACTATTTATTGTTGTTTTCTATTTCTATTTTGAGTCACCCTGTGTTCAGTTTGTGACCCTACATCTTTACTGATTCATAAGCAATGCCGATTATAAAAAAATGTTTTTTTTTTCTATTTCAGCCCCCTGACTTGTCACAAAGTTCTCTCTCTCTCTCTCTCTCTTCTTTTCTTCTTCTTCTTCTTCTTCTTCTTCTTCTTCTTCTTCTTCTTCTTCTTCTTCTTTTCCTCTGTCTCTCTCATAATTCAACTATTCTTAACTGCTTTGCATATTAACACTATCATGACTGGTCCCGGCATGTTTGACTCAACAACAATCACCTTGATGACCAACCTTTTAAGAAGATATTTGCCACCTGTTCAATGTTCAGGAGATAGAAAACATAGCTTACTATTTAGAGTAAAAAATATGCTATTTAAAAACATGCCCCATTTGAGCAAAGACATGTCATATAAACAAATCTAGACAAGTGAAAATTACAGAGTTTCAGAATGCAAGGATCATTAGATGTGATCTTTTAATTAGTGTAGTCTTTTGTGTGTGTGTGTTATTCTATTGCTTCTGGTTATGAATAGTCCATTGTGACAACATTCTATTTTTGGATACATTAGAATCTGAATAGATCCTTTCTGTTAATCATCCATATCTCAACGTTCAACTTTACATTAGAGTTCTCTTAGAAGTTCAATATAGATAGATAAATAGATAAACTAGCTCCTTCTCCACTCTCCAGATATCTCTAGAAAAGGGAAGAGATGTTAACTTTAAAATTTGCCTGGATGACTCAAATCAGTGACCAAGTTTGAGTACTACTCACACAAGGTAATACTTCTGAGAAGCTTGCATTCTTCTTAAAGTACATAAAATTTACTTTCTAAGATAATTTGAATTAAATATTATGCCGAAAGTCAATTTTCTACTCCAAAGATAATGACATAGTCAAAACTATTTGCACAGAGAATTAGTTATTTATTGCTATATAAACAACCTTTCTAAAATTTAGTGAACGAAAACATCAATTTATTTTGTTTATGCTTCTACAGTTTAGCCTGAGTTCAATTAACGGTTCTGTCAGGCTTACCTGAGAGCCCGCATGTGGCTGCAGTCTTCTGGCAGATCAAGTGGGGCTGAGGTGGGGCAAGATGATGGAGAAGCGGGCCAGGGCTGTTGGCTGGGGTACCTTGGTTCTTGTCCCTGTGGCCTCACCAGCTCATCAGTCTAGATATCTTTCTTTCTTTTTTTCTTTTTTAAATGTTTGTTTATTTTTGAGAGAAGGAGAAAGAGAGAGAGCAATAGGGGGAAGGGTAGACAGAGAGGGAAACGCAATATACAAAGCAGGCCCTGCTCTGAGAGTGGAGAGCGTGACACAAGGCTCGAACTCACAAGCCGTGAAATCATGACCTGAGCCAAAGTCTGACACTCAACCGACTGAGCCAACCAGGGGCCCCTCAGTCGAGATTTTGTATATAGCAGTGTCCGTATTTGAAGAAGTCAAAAGGCCATGTACAAGTGTTTCTCAAGCCCCTTTTTCTGTGACATGTACTGATATACCATTTGTTGAAACACATAACATGGCCAGGTCCAGAATCAATGTAGGAAGTGATTAAACAAAAGCACAAATTCTGAGAAGTATGACCATTTGGGGACCATGAAGGTATATCACAATCAATATGTGTCTGCACCAATAAACTTTGGACAGGACTAATTATGCAATATATATTCTGATTTCAGCTTTTTCAAAATGGCTTTTCTTCTGAAATAGAGCTTATTTACAAAAGTATGTGGAACATGACTGTCAAGCTTAATAAATGAGAAATGATTGCAAATACACACTGTGGTGACCAAAATTCAGCGCAAGAAGTGGAATTTTTTCAACATTCCCCTGGATACCCCTTTTGAATCACAAACGTTTATTTACCACAAGTTATCTGCTTCCCTGACACTGTGAGAAACACTTGCTTCTCTTGGGAACCACTTTCAACAATTTTTATCCCGTTTTTGAACTTTGTAAGAATATAATATAGTACTTATTATTTTCTATCAGGCTTCTTCTGAGAACAGTATATATTCCAGTCATACAGGGTGTTGCATGGAGCTACACATCATTGATTTAATGGCTATATGCTATTAATTTTATAAATACACCATATTTTCTTTGTTCACTCTACTGCTGTTGGACATTTCAGTTTCTAGCTTACATTTATTATATTTATTATATTTGTTATGAATAATATTGTCATAAACTTTGTTATAAATATACACACATTAAAATTATGTATATTTTTCTAGGTTCCAGTGTATGCAAATATATATATATACATATATATATATATATACATATATATATATATACACATTCCAAATATATATATGTACATATATATACATATATATATACACATTCCAAATATATATATATATATATATATATATATATACACACGTGTATATATATATATACACGTGTATATATATACACATTCCCAAAATGTATATATAATCTCAGAATAGAATTATTTCTGGGTCATAGAGCATCTGCTCAAATTTAAAGACAATAAAATATAATAAACACTTTAGCAGTATGTGGATAATTTTAGTGTTTCATATTCACTTGATGAATGGATTTTAACATTGTATAATTCTGTATCTGTCATGTGATAATTCCATTTAACTTATGTATAGATTTGTTTAAAATTGTTTAGGGGTTTCTGGGCATCTCAGTGGGTTAAGCATCCCACTTTAGCTCAGGTCATGATCTCACCACTCTTGAATTGGAGCCCTGCACTGGGCTCTGTACTGACAGCTCAGAGCCTGGAACCTGCTTGGGATTCTGTGTCTGCCTCCCTCTCTGCCCCTCCCCTGTTCATGCTCTGTCTCTCTCTTCCAAAAATAAATAGAGATTAAAAAATTAAAATACATACAATAAAATTGTTTACATTCAAATTTAATTATCTGTGAATAATGAAAACTTTCTTTTTTCTTTTTTTCTTTTATTTATCCTTTCTTCTTTTTTTAAAATTTTTTTTTTAACGTTTATTTATTTTGGAGACAGAGAGAGACAGAGCATGAACGGGGGAAGGTCAGAAAGAGGGGGAGACACAGAATCCAAAACAGGCTCCAGGCTCTGAGCTGTCAGCACAGAGCCCCACGCGGGGCTCGAACTCACGGACCGCGAGATCATGACCTGAGCAGAAGTCAGCCGCTTAACCGACTGAGCCACCCAGGCGCCCCTATCCTTTCTTCTTAAATATACAAATATTTTCAGATCAATTATGATGAGAAATGATGGGAACAAGTAAATATTTTTATATGAGAAAATAAATGTGCAATTCAAGCATTGTAAAAAATTGTATTTTTGCCTTCTTGACATCAAATCATCATCTCAATTCCATCTGCAGCTATTACGCATGTTATTTATGCCTATTAACTTTAATTACTCTATTTTCGTTGACATTCATTATTATTTCTCTATATTAAGCACTTTAAAATGAATTTTGAAGGGATGTTATGAGAGCTATTTTTATTGCATGTTAATATTATTATGTTCATTATTTAAGAAATAAAAAGTTTTTTTTGTTTTGTTTTGTTTTGTTTTTTTTTTTTTTTAAATCCAGTGTGTCAGCATTCAATTCGTATTTTAGATACTTAAACCCCTATGTAAGAAGTGTCAGAGTCGGCTTGGGCTGCCATAACAAAGTATGAGAGACTGGGCGCCTATACAACAGAAATCTGTTTTCTCAGTTTGGCTAGGTTCTGGTGATATATCTCTTTTTGGCTTGCAGATGACTGCATTCTGGTCTTGTCCTCACATGGCAGAGAGAGACAGAGAGACAGAGAGAGAGAGAGAGTAAACTGGTGTCTCATTTTATAAGGGCTTTAATCCCATCAGGAGGAAGCCATAATTGTGATCTCATCTAAACCTCATTATCTTCCAAAGTCTATGTCTCCACAAACCATCACATTGGTTTGTTGGGGCTTCAATACATCCATTTGAGAAACACACAATTCAATCCATAGCGAGATGTACATTTCCCTCCCTCACTTTTTCCCCCCCTTTTTTTCTCCTTTCCTCTCTTCTCTTGTTATTTTTCTTTCCCCTCTCTCCCCTCCCTCCCTCCCTCCCTTCCTCTCTCTCTCCTTCCTAGTCTTCTTTCCTTCTTTATTGTTCTTTGGTTGAAAAGTCTTTAAATCAAATTCTTTAGACAATAATTGTTTTAGAGTACTGTCATTTTATGTTGGTATTCATTTCATAATAATCTTTCAACGATTTATTATTTCTTTGGCACTTTCAGATTGTCACAACTTCTCTCTAAATCCATCGGGACTACCTTTAGTGACGATTGAACAAGAAAACATATATGACCTGATTGGCCTACACGCTTCACAGCAATAGCATCTTTCTTATGCAGTAAGATTGTCTTTAAAGCCTAGTATTTATATGTAGATAAATTAACTAATCCCCTTTTCATAGCATATCCACATGTCTTTGTTTAACTAAATCGGCCTGTAATTATGCATTTAATTTAATACTTTCGTTCTAGATAAAAGACTAGCACCTGTGAGGTATTGAACTATGAGTTATACCTTTTAACTCTGCAACATAGTAATTTATTGTGGTCCTTTTTATGTTGGTATATATACACTCTTGTTATAGAGTTTTATTTCTGAATACATTAGAAAATGGTAGGGCGCCTGGGTGGCTCAGTCGGTTAAGCGTCCGACTTCAGCTCAGGTCACGATCTTGCGGTCAGTGAGTTCGAGCCCCACGTCGGGCTCTGGGCTGATGGCTCAGAGCCTGGAGCCTGCTTCCGATTCTGTGTCTCCCTCTCTCTCTGCCCCTCCCCCGTTCATGCTCTGTCTCTCTCTGTCTCAAAATGAATAAACGTTAAAAAAATAAATAAATAAATAAAGACAAAAACCTAAGGAAGTCTTCTAGCCCTTCTTTCTAGCACATCACTTAGTTATTTATCTTTGGTCAGTCTGAGTTGTCATCACTTAAGAAGCTGTATTAGGTTACATTTCAACTAGTGATTTTTTTTTTTTTTTTGGTAACAAAGTAGCAATTCTATGTGCATCATTTTTCCTTCTTATTTCCATGTGTTGAACTAACTAGGATCTACGTCTTTGGGTAAGGCTAAAGAAAAACTCTTTTCTTTTTCATTTTTTTTTCCTTCTACCTGGGGGAGTAAACTGAGGTTTGAAAGAAGCCACCCTTCAGATCTCCAGACCTAAAAAATCAATTCTGCAATCCACCTTTGCCCGGACAATGTAGTCTTAATGGTAACTGGTTCTTGCCAATCTTTTTGTTTGTTTTGCTTTTAGTTCAAGTGGAAATTAATTATTTTTTGTGTGATTTAATTTTTGACTAGAGGTAAAGAGCTAGATACCCTTTATTACAGTAATCTTGAGTCCCCTTAAGATATCTTAAAAGACAAATCTGTGAAGTACAATAAAGATAAAATACTCATCATTGTCTTACATATATTTACATAAACATTAAGTGTTTTTTAGGACTATACACAAAAAGTATTATAGGCATAGACAGAGATGTACATGAAAAATTACTTAGAAATATGATTATGCTTTAGAAAATTATACATGACAATAAATGTTACGTGTAATTTAAAATTCTGTGTTTTAATCTATTGAGAGAGAGACAGAGAGATGACAGGCTGCACATTAAATCTTTTGTGCTAAGCCCACATCACCAAACCAAGACTTAGTACCTTACCTAACAGCAGTTCCAGCCTTTCCCAGAAATGTAATCTTAACCAGTCAGTCTTGAAATTCCCGGTCAGCACTAATGAATTAAGCCACGTGATAGACCTCTGCCATTCCCCCAAAGGAGGGTGACCTTGCCTGAAACAATCCATTCTTGCCTAGTAGCCTCCTTGTCCTGCTCCCTTTCTGCCTATAAAAATATTTGGTTTTGTGCGGCTCTTCTGAGCTTTCTGTTTGTTAGATGGGATGTTGCCCCATTCATGAATCATTGAATAAAAGCCAACAAGATCTTTAAAATGTATTTAGCCGAATTTTGCTTTTTAAGAAATGCAAATAAAGTGTGGAAAACATCTCCCATACTATGAACAAAATCCGGATAAAGTGTTATAAATACCATAGTATGGAAAAGAGCTTACATTCACAAAAAGAACAGAACTAAAAACCAAAATATATCACCATTATTTGTTCTTTTAGTAAATCATAATTTTTAATTTTTTATTTTCTAAATGTATTAATAAGCCTAAATTACTCTTTTAAGGCAGTTGTACAATAATGTCAATATAAAGAAAAAGGAAATCATGAAGATAATTTGTACAACTCAGTATATCTTACAGTGTTGATTTTAACTGTCTTCTTTCATGCTTTTCTTAGTATTCCTAACCTTTTAAGATGTTTACACCTTTTTATGAACATATTTTCTTTTGTATCTATACCTCACAGGAATACAAATGAAGGCATTTAAATATATGTGTGTATATACATATATACATATATAATATGCATGTATACATATATATTATATATACATGTATATATAGTTATACATGTATACATATATATTATATATACATGTATACATAGTTATACATGTATATACAATATACATGGATTTATAATATATATATTCTTATATTGATAGTTTGATATCATGTCCTTACATTTTAGATTTATTCTGAACGAATTTTTCAGCAGATATTCTATTTGTAGTGACTTTTGAAGAATATTACAATACCTGTTAAAAACACAATGGGTTTAACTCCAATTTGAAGGCATTTCTTTGTATTCTCTGTTGAAACCGCAATTACAATTTGCATTTAGTGACATTCTGATAACAATATACAAATGTTTGTGCTCTTAAAGTTTTACCATGCATTTGGCATGCTCAAGTTCTATTAAATGTCCATTTATTTAATTTTGGAGTTCCATGAGAGAATCCAGGGGAAATTTATCAGTATTCATATATTAATGTTCACCTTATTCTGTTGAGCTCTATTGGGTGTGGGTTGAAGAAATTATAACTGATTGTGAGCGGTTTCCGTGCCCACGTTAAAAGCAAAACTTCATCTTATTATTAAGAATATGAATATACCCAATCACGTATGCATAATTAATTCAATAGTGTTGCCTAAAATAACGATGATAATAATAATAATGTATTTTGGTTCATATTCTTTGAAACCGACTTTGTTCCCCATTATTATTTGTTGTTAGTTTTTCTTCAAGTTTGTACGCACTAAAGAATGTTGCACATTCTCCGACTTTCTGTTTTGGCATCAAATTTAAACAAAATAAATGTAACCCACTAGTGTAAACAGCCTAGGACTTCAGATACTGATCTGAAGCAAAGCTCCACTCCAGAAACCAGAGATGGTTTTTCTTTTTCTATTTCCCCTACAGAGCCTTAACTGAACTGAAGAATCAAGTACACTGGTCCAGAGACTGAAACAAAGCAGGGGTGCTAAAGCCCTGCGGGGGTGGGCTTTACCTGCTCAGGTATTGACCATTCCCCATCTTTTACTCCTGGGGGTTGCTTTTGCCTCCGACACCTTCCCCTTGCTTTCACATTTCTCCTCCTTGCAACAGGTTCCTCCTTGCCGGAATCATTGGTCTCAGTAGATTCCCCATGTTAATCAGGGATGGATCTTGACTGACATATCAGACCTCAGAAGTCAGATTGTAGGAATGCGACCTTTCACAAGACCCCCATTCGTCTATTCCACAGATCCTGAGCTGCAGGTAATGTTTGTTTGGGTGTTTGTTTCCAGTAATTAGCTCTCAGGCTATGTAAACCATCACAAAGTTTTATATGACATTAATTCTCATGTAAAGTACATGAGAGCATATCATATATAGTATATTCTCATATACAGTATATTCTCATAGCATATTTTACATATACAAGGAGGAAGAAGATATTTTCCAGCCTCTTATGATGTGTTTAGTTTAGTTACCAAGGAACCGAATGCATCACGTGCTTGGCGAATTCTGTGTTTTTTGTGTCTTATTTCAGTCAAGCTCCCACTCCACCCTCACAGGAACAACTAAGGCTTTGAGAATCACTTCTCCCAGTTTATCTTGCAATGAAAAATATTGACTGAAAATAATGCTTATAATGTCCCATGCATCGTTCTAAGTGTTTTATTGATTTAAAATTATTAATTTCTCAAAAGAACCCAATAAGGTTGTTACCACTGTTATTCCTGTTATACAGATGAGGAACCTGAGGAACAGAGAGGTAAAGAAAGTTGCAGAAGGTCACACAGCTTTTCAGTGTGGTAGATAGGCAGTGCAGCATCTCAGTCCGTGGTCCTAAACTGCACCATTTCATGGCTTCTGACTATCACAAATGCCCAGAAATGTTCTTCAGGCTCTACCTGTCATACACATTCTCTATTGACTTTGACCAAGGAGCTGGGGACAGAAGTGGGAAAGTATTGAAAGTTTTTGTTGTTTTTTTTTTCCTCTTTATCTCTGAAGAGTGTGGTGACCATAATAATTACAGAGCTAGTAGGACAAACTCTTAGTGTCCCATCCTTGGTGGCAGCAACCACTTTTCCTTGTCAGATCAGTTCTGCATCAGGATCTCGGTGGTTGTCCCTGGAATCTTGCTACTAAATTAGGTTTCCCAGTTCTCCAAAAGGCGAGCTTCCCAAAATCCTTAACAAATGTAGTAAAATGCTTCATCAGTTGAATTATCAGCCAGAGTTGCGTTTATCACTTTCAGCCAGGAGTAGTAACTAAATCTGACTCATCATTTTCAAGGCAACTAACTGCCTCAGGACGATGTATGAACTTTACGTATAGGAGGATTAGAGGCTTTGCTTCAATTCTTGCTACAGATTTTAACTCTTCATTTATGTCAGGGATATGAAGTCAATCACCACATACCAATTATATTCAACTCCTTATTGTCAAGAGCTGTGCGGAGCTGAGGGAGAACTGAACTGTCATTGTTAGAGCCGATCAAAACAAGTCAAGGGGTGCCCAGGGGGATCAGTCGGTGAAGGATCAACTCTTGACTTCGGCTCAGGTCATGATCTCAAAGTGCTGAGATCGAGCTCTGCATCGGACTCCACACTGGGCTTGGAGCCTGCTTGGAATTCTCTCCCTCTCTCTCTCTCTCTCTCTCTGCCTCTCTTCTGCTCTCTTTTGCTCTCTCAAAAGGATAAAGCTGAAATAAAATAAAACAACAAGCCAAAATTAAAGTAACAGTCAAGGCTTAAATTGCATATTGCAATCACATAAGCAAGAGGCTAAATCACAAAGATGTCGGCTGCTGTCATGTTCGATTCTTGAGCACAGATCGGTACCAGATGCATCAGTGCAGCCAGGGGGAAACGTCTCAGCGCCAGAGGATCTCTGAACAAAAAGCTGCTGCCATTTTATTGGCCACAGGAGCCAAGAGGAGGGGGGAGGGGACAGGGCCGGGAGTCAGAAAGTACTGAGACAGACTCAAGTGCCTTTATGGTTTCCCGTCCTCCCCTCTAAGGGGGTCTTATCAGAGGTGCCAGTGGGAAGAAGCCCAAATGGAGGTGTGTGGGCCCAGGATGCAGACACGCTTGGGGCTTGGCTGGTCACAGTGGGGCCGGATTCTTTTGCTGTCACTCCCTTCAGAGACCATAAGGCATCGGCTGAGGGCCCTTTTGGGTTTACGGGAACTTCTCCCATGACGTTCCACAGGGAAAGCCTTGTGACTGCCTGTGGTTGGGCCTGGAAGACCTGTATCGTGTTTTGTTCAGAAGCTGGACTCCTCGCGTTTTCACTGCACTAGTGCGTCGGGCTTCCATAACATAGTGCTACAGACTGGGTGGTTTCAACGACAGAAATGTATTTTCTTACAATTCCAGGGGCTAGAAGGCTGAGGTGTGAGGAGGGTTGGTTTCTCCCAAGTCCTTTCTCCTTGGCGCGCAGATGCTGTGGAGTCGCTTGGGACATGCTAGCCCCAAACACGGCAGCTTGGCATACTGAGTGTTTCCAGCTGAGGAAGATTGAGTGACCAGCAGAAGCAGGTCATAAAGTCCTTGACGAATCTGAACAAGCCGGCCTTGCTAAGTTCCCCACAAAGTATCACACTTCCTTCTCTTTAATCTATCCTATTCCTCGAAGACTGTCCGCTCTTCAATAAGCCTAGCATAAAAATACTCAGACCTAACTGTGTTTTCATTCTGAAGGGAAGGAAAAATTCTTCTCTACCCTCAGGGTCTTCCAGCTAAATTGAGAATTAAATTTAAAGGAGACATTAACAGGAGGGGGAAAAAAAATTAATACATGCACAGGGAGGCCTTCGAATAAAATTGGGACCCCAAGAAATGACCAACGCAGGCATTTTTTACACTTTTTTAGACACAGAGACAATACATCTGTGAGGAACTGACAAAGAAAACTTACTTCGAGATTTTCAGGAAGTAAGGAATTCTGAACAGAATGTGGACTGTGGTAGTAAATTACTAAAAACTAACAAGGGTTCTTGATACAGGCTTCTCAGCTCTGGATTCCCCATTTCTGGTGATAAAGCTGCCCTTTTATCTGATGGTACCTCTCTCTTTCACATGAGAGATTTATTTCCTGCTTTTGGGGAGATAGGGGAGGATCTGAGTGTCCTTCTTATACAGGCTCTCTCTTTAACTAATTTTTATTTTAAATATTCAGTATGCCAAAGTGGCACATTTGGGGGCAGCCTATTCATGGCCCCTACAGTTTTGTTATGAAGTTTCCTGTGTCATGTAAAACTTCTCTTAAATAGGCTGATATGCTTTCCTGCTGTTAACGTCTTTGCCTGTTTGATTTTCAGACCCACCTAAGGTCTCTACAAAGATTGGGGAAAACTTTTTTCCCTCTCATATAGAGTCTTGATCTATTTGGGTTACTAGAGGGAAAGGCCACAGAGTGAGTGGTGTATAAACGATAGAAATTTATTGCTCACCGTTGTGAGCCTCGAACTCTGAGATCAGGGTGCTAATATGGCAAAGGCCCTCTTCCAGGTTGCAGACTTCTCTTTGAATCCTCACATGGCAGAACGGTCTGGGGGCGGGGGAGAGGGGCACCTGGGTGGCTCAGTCTGTTAAGATGATCTCTGTCTCTATCCGTCCCGCTCTCTCTGTCTCTCTCTCTCAAGATAAATAAATAAACAAACAACAACAACAACAACAAACAGAAAGGAAAAAGAAAGGACTAGGGAGCTCTCTGGGGTCTCATTTATAGGAACACTAATTCTGTTTATGAGGCCTCCACTCTCATGACCTATTTGCCTCCCAAAGGTACCACTAACACCATAGCATTGGACATTAGGGTTTCAAAATGTGAATTTGGGGGACACACACCTTCAGACAGGAGAACTAGTACAGCACAGTCTCAGTTAAATTATCGATGTTTTAGGAGAGCCCTCCTCGCACGGCTGTATGGTATTCCCAAGGTGATAGTTGTCACCTTGTCAATCTTAGTTTGTATTTAAATATTGGGGCACCTGGGTGGCTTGGTCGGTTGGGTGTCTGACTTCGGCTCAGGTCATGATCTCACGGTCCGTGAGTTCGAGCCCCGCGTTGGGCTCTGTGCTGACAGCTCAGAGCCTGGAGCCTGCTTCAGATTCTATGTCTCCCTCTCTCTCTGACCCTCCTCCATTCGTGCTCTGTCTCTCTCTGTCTCAAAAATAAATACACGTTAAAAAAAATAATAAATAAATAAATAAATCTTGCTTGCTCTCCTGCTCTCTATGTGTGCGCGCGCACACACACACACACACACACACACACATAATGTTGCTAATTAAATAATATAAGTGTAGTGGAAATTGTCAATCAGATCACTTAAAAATACTGCAAATTTTTATATATTTTTGTAAATATTTGCTAAGGTTTTATTTTGTTTCATTTTTTTAAAATGTATATGTCTCTCTCAAGATCACAGCACTTGTCTGTTGTCTGGAACACAATATTTCTTAAGAGATAGCATCAAACTTTTCCAATGATTTCTTCTTTATTGATAGAAACAGGTGCTTTTTAGCTTCAGTAGGTGTAAGATTACTTTTAAGGCTCATAATTTTGTTCATTATGCTAAAGCTTCTCTTACGATCTGCGGAGCTAAAAGCAATTATGCAAAAATATCACAATACTTAAAATAGTATCTAAGGTTTTTATATACCCAGTATCTTTTTTGTGAATTAAGTCACAAAACTATGAATAAGAAGGTCCTATTTAATTAGAGAGAATTTAATCCACTGGGCCAGACAAGAAATGCTGTGGGTTGAGTGCAAAGAGTGTGGGGCTGACGAAGTTTGAATCGAAAGCTCTGCCACTTATACCAGCTCTCTGCATCTCATTTTCCTCCTGGATTAAAAGGATGAAATAATACAACTTAACGCAAGCGAAATGAACAATCACAGATACTAGGCATTGCGCTGGCCTGTAACCCTGGAGAACCTCTGCTGTGCCAAGCATTGATCCTTTAGTTTCGGGATCGTGGGAATCTGGAGGCGTTTCCCAGTGACGTTCCACGGCAGCAGAAAAACACGGGTAATACTTAAGGAGCAGTGGTTCATATGTGAAGCGTAAGAGTAGTTTGTTATCTTAACGTCTAGTAACATCAGTATTTTAATATCTAGGAATGCCAACACTAAATAATATACGATACCGTCAGCAAGCTGGCTGTGTATTGGCTGTGATCACACTCTAGTTAATGTGTGAAATTCTTTCTGAGTGAATATGAAACAGAAGAAGGGAGATGAGAGCAAGGCTTTTGTGGAGAAGAGCGAGTGGATTGCAGTGAATAAGCTGAATATTTACAGGAAGAAAAGGAACAAGAGAGATCTTTGAGCCAGAAGAGGGGTTCAAGAAGGAGATGCTGGATGGAAGTTTCCAGTGAATAAAGATGGTGGCCTTTTTCAAGTGTTTGGAACTTGTGGTAGCTGTATAAAAAGTTTTGCCAGCGGATAATCCAGTCTCCACATTACAGGTAACTTCGTGTATCATTTGGGTCCAGGGACCTGGAAAGGCAAACATTCAGAGTATACTTGAATCAACAATTTCCATTGGTATAATCAAGCCCTCTTCTTGTCATATTTGTAGAAGTGCTTTATTTCTGCATCCAGACCCCTCACCAAAGGAAGAGTAAAGCTTAGCCTCTGTTTTTCATCTACCTGAAAGAGTTACCATGTTACCATGGTAACAAAACAAAACAAAAAGCCCTATGAGGTAATCATGTATGAATAAATTCACGGAGTTGAGACAATGTAGATGAGAAAGTCGAGCTAACAAGTAGAGGACCTGGAATTTAAGCCTGTGCTTGATATCAATAGCCATTCTTTTAACTACTCTTCTGTAACGACTTTGAGGAATCAATGTACCAGTATATATAAATCTATGGATAAAGATTATCTAAATTTCTCAAAGACTTTGTATAACACTTGCAAATTTATAATAATAA
The DNA here is from genome assembly GCF_028018385.1 of Neofelis nebulosa. Taxonomy (NCBI): domain Eukaryota; kingdom Metazoa; phylum Chordata; class Mammalia; order Carnivora; family Felidae; genus Neofelis; species Neofelis nebulosa. The sequence continues at coordinate 23,037,298 of NC_080782.1, forward strand.
TAATAACTATATTAATTTGATAGTAAAATTAATAACATTTATAGAATATCCATAAGGTAAACATATTACTAGGGGTTTTACGTTATCTTTTTTAAATCCTAAGAAATACCCTGTATGTAATTTTGTGTCTCATTTCACAGATGAGTTGAATGGGAATCAAAGGCGAAAACCAGGTTGACTGAGAGTAAGTGGGCAATGCCAAGATTTGAATATGTCGTGCTCCAAGTGTCATTAATTTTCCACTATGTTAACCAAAGTACCAAGATAGGATAAAAGCTCAACAGAACCTCTTTAATAATTAAATTTTCCAAATGCAGTAAGGCAGGTATTAATCAAGTGGTATATTTTAATGATCTCAGTGTATTCATTCATATTAAAAATACTTGAAAAAATATATGAAACAATATTAGACACTGAGATCCCATTCATATACTCAATTCTGCTGCTTAGTGAGAAGCAATTCAATGATGCGTTTTAAAAGCAAACACTCATCACATGATATTTGCTTTGCAAAGGTATATTTTATTCTTACCAAGACAGGAATTTTTGAGTCATTGTGTAGATTTTTGTGTCATTTACTCTGTAAGAATGCAGTTAGGGTTATAGTTAAATCAGTGTTTTTCATCCCTGTATGTTTTAGTATTGTAAACAGCAAAGAAGTTTGAAAGAACAATAAATCGACATCAAGTCAAAGAGTCTGAACACCAGGTGCTTAGCGATATCTATTTTAAAAGTCTAAATCTACTTCTTTGCCAGCTAATAGCTTCCCCTGAGCAGACATGAGGAACAAAGTCTATTGGGTGTTTGCATGCATTTAAGAATTGTTTCATTCATTATACTCTGCAGGTGCTTTCTCTCAAGATACAGTCTTGTTAACAAAAAACAGGGTTTGACAAGGTGTTTTAAACATGAGAGCAAGGGTATATCAGTCCTGGAAGGAGCAGAGTAAGTTAACTGTAATGCACCCAACTCTGTAGTTAACCTGATTTTCAAAATGTCAATGTTGATGATATGACACCAGCCTACAGTAGCTTTTGGGGAAAGAAAAAATAATTTTCTGGTTGCAAAATACACTGAAATTATAAGATTTAGATGCACAGGGGGTCGCTGTGGGATTTAGTGTGGTACAGGTAGATGAGGCTTTGGGTTTTGAAAGGTATATGCAAGTTTTGCATTTGACCCTATTTTTTCCACTTCGACTTCCTTCACTCGGTGATTTTCCATCTTTCTAACAGGCATTTCTGTCATCTCCTAAAGCAGAAAGAGCATTGAAATTGTGGAAGATGAGCGATCACCTTAAATGATTGACTGTCCCCATCAACTGTAATCGTTACTATTCTCTATTATCAGAGTCTTTGAATCCCTTTAATTCATTATCTGTATTTTACAAGAGAGCCTGAAAATTATCTGTGCTATTAGGAAAAGAGCCAAAATGTAAAAGCAAAGTGTGAACCTAACTACAGCAAATCATATTACATAGACAGTTCAGAGCAAAAATAACGTTAGATAATTTAGCTAATTGAAAATGAGTCTTTGTAGCCTAAATTTTGAGAGGAATAAACTCCATTTATGATCATCTCTGTAATTCCATTTCTATTTCTGTCTCCATTTTTCTTTATTTATTTAGTAAACTTTTTTTTTTTTATTTAGTAAACATTTATGTTGTCCTGCTTTATTCCAGATGCTTTGCTAAATTTGGGGAATATAACAATTCAAACATACATGGTCAAGGAGCTACCTAAACTACAATGCAAGATGATAAAAACAATGTACAGTATTCTATGCAAACACAAATGTGGCAAGATATTTTGATTTGTAATAAGAAATATATATTTGGCTTTCATCTCGTTTCTGGCACCCGTGGAATTTTCTAAGTGATAAAGTCCCATAAAGGGGTCTTTCGTTATGTTAGTGAGGTGACATTTTGGACTGCATGTAAGGATGGGGATTGGTTGCCAGGGGAAGCATGTGATTAGAGGGTTGGAACTTTTGGTCCCACTCCCTGACTTCCAGTGAGGGAAGAGGGACTGGAGGCTCAACCAATCTCCACTGACTGATGATTTAATCAACTGTGACTTTGTAATGAGGCTTCCATAAAAACCCAACTGAATAAGGTTTAAGAGCTGTGTTACTGAACACATGGAGGTGCTCAGGGAATGGCCTGGAGAGTAAATGGAAGTTTCCTGCCCTTTTCCCATACCTTACCCTGTACAACTCTTCCCTCTTGCTATTCCTAAGTTATGTCCTTTTATAATAAACTGGTGATCTAGTAAGTAATATGTTTCTCCAAGTTCTGTGACCCTTGCTAGCAAATTAATCAAACCAAAGAAAGCAGCTGTGGAAATCTCTGGTCTATAGCCAGTTGGTCAGAAGTTCAGGTAACAACCCGGGCTTGTAATGGCATCTGAAGTGGGACAGGGCAGTTTTGTGGAACTAAAACCCTCAACCTGTGGAATCTGATGTTAGGTCGGGGTAGAGTGTGCCAGAATTGAGTTGAGTTCTTGGACACCGGGAGTGTGTCCAAGAACTGCTTAGTGGTGTGTGGGCAACCCCCCCTACTCATATTAAAATTGGGTTCAGACACCCTTTCATGTGGGTATAACTAACTGCCTGGGTGGAATGACTAGGAAATCCCAAGGTTGCTAAGAGAGGGAGTCCTATGACAGAGAGATGAACAGTAGATGTAAAAACAAGGAGACCTAAAAGCCGACAGGAAATATAAGAGATATAAAGGAGGAGGAGGGAGCTGGGCAAAAGAAAATGTGGTTAGGAGGCCGCTCATGAGATTCTGATTAGAATTTCCGGGACCAAAATATTTGGGAACGTGTGTGTGGAATTGAGCTGTATAGATCTGGCAATTTAAAGCCTTGAGACCCCAAATATGGCCCGTGGTCCAGAAGCATTGTCATCACTTGGAAGGTTGTTAAAATTACAAGAGACTAGGATGCACTTAAAATTTCAAAATTAAAATTGCATCTTATAAAGATCCTGATATAATGCAAATCATTTGTACATTAAAGTTTGAGATAAATTGCAAATGACATATTTGGCCGTGTCTATCTGAAGAGCTTGAAAACAATTGACCAAAACCAGAAATCATCACTAAAGTCCTTTAAGGATAGAAAAAGCTCAAAGGAATTCACTCTGGGAAATATAAAAAAGAATTTAAAGCCAATTGCAAAAATTTGCAAAAGATAACTTGTAGATGAGGAAACCATTTTATAGACACATTGTATGTTTTTTTTCTTTTTGTTTTGTTGTGTTTTTAAACAAATCAACCCTTTCATTTTGATGTAGCAACCTGTTTCAGAATATCTCCGAAAGATAACTCTTGGGAATTTCTAATCTGAAACTGAAACTCAAATGGTCACAGCATTTCATATCTTGAAATTTTAAATTGTCATTGTCTATTTCAAAATCAGGTTTGTCTCTTAACGAAATGGAGAGATACCCAATGCTCATTGCATGCTGTTTCACATCTTACACTATTATAGGTTTTCATTTTTAAACTTTTTCTTAAGTTTATTTATTTATTTTTAAAGAGACAGCAAGGGGGTGGGGGCAGAGAGAGAGGGAGGCAATCCTAAGCAGGCTCATGATCCGAACCGAAATCAAGAGTCAGCCGCTTGACCAGTTGAGACACCCAGGCCCCCCAACATGATATTTTAGCATAGTTTATAAGTGTAATGCTTATTTAGACATCCCGTATTTATTATTTTAAATTCAAGCTTAGCACAAAATCTATTTTACTAATGCTAAACTACCTTCAAGTTTCCTTTGTGTTTGGCTCAAAAGAGAAAGAAAATGATATTGAACGCTGCACAAACCTATCAAACCCAATCATGTAGGAGAACTTGAATTTTCCTAATGGAATACATTGAATATCTCCATTGTTGCCCCGAGGCTCTTTACTCCCATCCCTGTTCCTTAATCACAAAATGCCAAGGACTGTTCATTGTACTTTGCCTCCCATGTTCAAATTAAAGCAGGTTTGGTCCATTGTTGGTCTCAAAGTCAAAAGCCTAAGCTTAATTCTGGTGTTACAGCTGAATTGTGTCCCCTCGAAATTCAGATATTTAAGCCCTAAGGCCTCAAATTGTGAATGTATTAGGGCTTTTAAAGAGGTGATTAGGGTAAAATGAGGTAATATGAGTGGGTCCTAATCCAATGTCACTGGTGCCTTTATAAGAAAAGGAGGAGGTTAGGATACAGAAAACATGCAGACCAAGGGCAGATCATGTGAGGACATAGACGTAGGATTATTATTTTATTTTATTTTATTTCATTTTATTTTATTTTATTTTTTTATGGAGACATAGCTCTAGAGTCAAGGCACAGGGAAAAGTTGGAAAGAGTATTTCATTATATGGTTTACTGTTATTGCTGGTAGTAAGTGTTTTGTGTTTTTGTTGTTGTTGTTGTTGTTGCTGTTAATCCAAGGAAATAGACAGGCTGCCTTCATTTTGCCCTCGTTTAATTTAGCACCTACTGTGGGCATGTAGGTCTAGTGCCTGCACTGCTCTCAAGAATGAGAAGAAGCGGGAGGGAGGGAAGATGGCGGCGTAGGAGGACACTGGGCTCACCGTGCGTCCTGCTGATCACTTAGATTCCACCTACACCTGCCTATATAACCCAGAAAATCGCCAGAAGACTAGGAGAATGGAGTCTCCGGAGCCAAGCCCAGACGAGAGGCCCACGGAAGAGGGTCCCCTCCCAAAGCAGATCTCCGAAAGAAAACTGAGCTGAGCCTGCCTCTCCCACCCCTGTGCACCCTGCCGATCCACCCCAGCTAATACGCCAAATCCCGAGCACCACAAGCCTGGCAGTGTGCAAGTAGCCCAGACGGGCCACGCCACCCCACAGTGAATCCCGCCCCTAGGAGAGGGGAAGAGAAGGCACACACCAGTCTGACTGTGGCCCCAGCAGTGGGATGGGGGCAGACATCAGGTCGGACTGCGGCCCCGCCCACCAACTCCAGTTATACACCACAGCACGGGGGAAGTGCCCTGCAGGTCCTCACCGCTCCAGGGACTATCCAAAATGACCAAACGGAAGAATTCCCCTCAGAAGAATCTCCAGGAAATAACAACAGCTAATGAACTGATCAAAAAGGATTTAAATAATATAACAGAAAGTGAATTTAGAATAATAGTCATAAAATTAATCGCTGGGCTTGAAAACAGTATACAGGACAGCAGAGAATCTCTTGCCACAGAGATCAAGGGACTAAGGAACAGTCACGAGGAGCTGAAAAACGCTTTAAACGAAATGCAAAACAAAATGGAAACCAAGACGGCTCGGATTGAAGAGGCAGAGGAGAGAATAGGTGAACTAGAAGATAAAGTTATGGAGAAAGAGGAAGCTGAAAGAAAGAGAGATAAAAAAAATCCAGGAGTATGAGGGGAAAATTAGAGAACTAAGTGATACACTAAAAAGATAATATACGCATACTTGGTATCCCAGAGGAGAAAGAGAGAGGGAAAGGTGCTGAAGGGGTACTTGAAGAAATTATAGCTGAGAACTTCCCTGAACTGGGGAAGGAAAAAGGCATTGAAATCCAAGAGGCACAGAGAACTCCCTTCAGATGTGACTTGAATCGATCTTCTGCACGACATATCATAGTGAAACTGGCAAAATACAAGGATAAAGAGAAAATTCTGAAAGCAGCAAGGGATAAACGTGCCCTCACATATAAAGGGAGACCTATAAGACTCGTGACTGATCTCTCTTTTGAAACTTGGCAGGCCAGAAAGGCTTGGCACGAGATCTTCAGTGTGCTAAACAGAAAAAAATATGCAGCCGAGAATCCTTTATCCAGCAAGTCTGTCATTTAGAATAGAAGAAGAGATAAAGGTCTTCCCAAACAAACAAAAACTGAAGGAATTTGTCACCATGAAACCAGCCCTACAAGAGATCCTAAGGGGGATCCTGTGAGACAAAGTACCAGAGACATCACTACAAGCATAAAACATACAGACATCACAATGACTCTAAACCTGTATCTTTCTATAATAACACTGAATGTAAATGGATTAAATGCGCCAACCAAAAGACATAGGGTATCAGAATGGATAAAAAAACAAGACCCATCTATTTGCTGTCTACAAGAGACTCATTTTAGATCTGAGGACACCTTTAGATTGAGAGTGAGGGGATGGAGAACTATTTATCATGCTACTGGAAGCCAAAAGAAAGCTGGAGTAGCCATACTTATATCAGACAAACTAGACTTTAAATTAAAGGCTGTAACAAGAGATGAAGAAGGGCATTATATAATAATTACAGGGTCTATCCATCAGGAAGAGCTAACAATTATAAATGTCTATGTGCCGAATACCGGAGCCCCCAGATATATAAAACAATTACTCATAAACATAAGCAACCTTATTGATAAGAATGTGGTCATTGCAGGGGACTTTAACACCCCAGTTACAGAAATGGATAGATCATCTAGACACACAGTCAATAAAGAAACAAGGGCCCTGAATGATACATTGGATCAGATGGACTTGACAGATATATTTAGAACTCTGCATCCCAAAGCAACAGAATATGCTTTCTTCTCGAGTGCACATGGAACATTCTCCAAGATAGATCATATACTGGGTCACAAAACAGCCCTTCATAAGTTTACAAGAATTGAAATTATACCATGCGTACTTTCAGACCACAATGCTATGAAGCTTGAAATCAACCACAGGAAAAAGTCTGGAAAACCTCCAAAAACGTGGAGGTTAAAGAACACCCTACTAACGAATGAGTGGGTCAACCAGGCAATTAGAGAAGAAATTAAAAAATATATGGAAACAAACGAAAATGAAAATACAACAATCCAAACGCTTTGGGACGCAGCGAAGGCAGTCCTGAGAGGAAAATACATTGCAATCCAGACCTATCTCAAGAAACAACAAAAATCCCAAATACAAAATCTAACAGCACACCTAAAGGAAATAGAAGCAGAACAGCAAAGGCAGCCTAAACCCAGCAGAAGAAGAGAAATGATAAAGATCAGAGCAGAAATAAACAATATAGAATCTAAAAAAACGGTAGAGCAGATCAACGAAACCAAGAGTTGGTTTTTTGAAAAAATAAACAAAATTGACAAACCTCTAGCCAGGCTTCTCAAAAAGAAAAGGGAGATGACCCAAATAGACAAAATCATGAATGAAAATGGAATTATTACAACCAATCCCTCAGAGATACAAACAATTATCAGGGAATACTATGAAAAATTATATGCCAACAAATTGGACAACCTGGAAGAAATGGACAAATTCCTAAACACGCAAACTCTTCTAAAACTCAATCAAGAGGAAATAGAAAGCTTGAACAGACCCATAACCAGCGAAGAAATTGAATCGGTTATCAAAAATCTCCCAACAAATAAGAGTCCAGGACCTGATGGCATCCCAGGGGAGTTCTACCAGACGTTTAAAGCAGAGATAATACCTATCCTTCTCAAGCTATTCCAAGAAATAGAAAGGGAAGGAAAACTTCCAGACTCATTCTATGAAGCCAGTATTACTTTGATTCCTAAACCAGACAGAGACCCAGTAAAAAAAGAGAACTACAGGCCAATATCCCTGATGAATATGGATGCAAAAATTCTCAATAAGATACTAGCAAATCGAATTCAACAGCATATAAAAAGAATTATTCACCATGATCAAGTGGGATTCATTCCTGGGATGCAGGGCTGGTTCAACATTCGCAAATCGATCAACGTGATACATCACATTAACAAAAAAAAAAAGAAAAGAACCATATGATCCTGTCAATCGATGCAGAAAAGGCCTTTGACAAAATCCAGCACCCTTTCTTAATAAAAACCCTGGAGAAAGTAGGGATAGAAGGAACATAATTAAAGATCATAAAAGCCATTTATGAAAAGCCCACAGCTAACATCATCCTCAACGGGGAAAAACTGAGAGCTTTTTCCCTGAGATCAGGAACACGACAGGGATGCCCGCTCTCACCGCTGTTGTTTAACATCGTGCTGGAACTTCTAGCATCAGCAATCAGACAACAAAAAGAAATCAAAGGCATCAAAATTGGCAAAGATGAAGTCAAGCTTTCGCTTTTTGCAGATGACATGATATTATACATGGAAAATCCGATAGACTCCACCAAAAGTCTGCTAGAACTGATACATGAATTCAGCAAAGTTGCAGGATACAAAAACAATGTACAGAAATCAGTCGCATTCTTATACACTAACAATGAAGCAACAGAAAGACAAATAAAGAAACTGATCCCATTCACAATTGCACCAAGAAGCATAAAATACCTAGGAATAAATCTAACCAAAGATGTAAAAGATCTGTATGCTGAAAACTATAAAAAGCTTATGCAGGTAATTGAAGAAGATATAAAGAAATGGAAAGACATTCCCTGCTCATGGATTGGAAGAATAAATATTGTCAAAATGTCAATACTACCCAAAGTTATCTACACATTCAATGCAATCCCAATCAAAATTGCACCAGCATTCTTCTCGAAACTAGAACAAGCAATCCTAAAATTCATATGGAACCACAAAAGGCCCCAAATAGCCAAAGTAATTTTGAAGAAGAAGACCAAAGCAGGAGGCATCACAATCCCAGACTTTAGCCTCTACTACAAAGCTGTCATCATCAAGACAGCATGGTATTGGCACAAAAACAGACACATAGACCAATGGAATAGAATAGAAACCCCAGAACTAGACCCACAAACGTATGGCAACTCATCTTTGGCAAAGCAGGAAAGAACATCCAATGGAAAAAAGACAGTCTCTTTAACAAATGGTGCTGGGAGAACTGGACAGCAACATGCAGAAGAATGAAACTAGACCACTTTCTCACACCATTTACAAAAATAAACTCAAAATGGATAAAGGACCTGAATGTGAGACAGGAAACCATCAAAACCTTAGAGGAGAAAGCAGGAAAAGACCTCTCTGACCTCAGCCTTAGCAATCTCTTACTCGGCACATCCCCAAAGGCAAGGGAATTAAAAGCAAAAGTGAATTACTGGGACCTTATGAAGATAAAAAGCTTCTGCACAGCAAAGGAAACAACCAACAAAACTAAAAGGCAACCAACGGAATGGGAAAAGATATTTGCAAATGACATATCCGACAAAGGGCTAGTATCCAAAATCTATAAAGAGCTCACCAAACTCCACACCCGAAAAACAAATAACCCAGTGAAGAAATGGGCAGAAAACATGAATAGACACTTCTCTAAAGAAGACATCCGAATGGCCAACAAGTACATGAAAAGATGTTCAACGTCGCTCCTTATCAGGGAAATACAAGTCAAAACCACACTCAGATATCACCTCACGCCAGTCAGAGTGGCCAAAATGAACAAATCAGGAGACTATAACTGCTGGAGAGGGTGTGGAGAAACGGGAACCCTCTTGCACTGTTGGTGGGAATGCAAATTGGTGCAGCCGCTCTGGAAAGCAGTGTGGAGGTTCCTCAGAAAATTAAAAATAGACCTACCCTATGACCCAGCAGTAGCACTGCTAGGAATTTATCCAAGGGATACAGGAGTACTGATGCATAGGGGCACTTGTACCCCAATGTTTATAGCAGCGCTCTCAACAATAGCCAAATTATGGAAAGAGCCTAAATGTCCATCAACTGATGAATGGATAAAGAAATTGTGGTTTATATACACAATGGAATACTACGTGGCAATGAGAAAAAATGAAATATGGCCTTTTGTAGCAACGTGGATGGATCTGGAGAGTGTGATGCTAAGTGAAATAAGCCATACAGAGAAAGACAGATACCATATGGTTTCACTCTTATGTGGATCCTGAGAAACGTAACAGAAACCCATGGGGGAGGGGAAGGAAAAAAAAAAAAAAGAGGTTAGAGTGGGAGAGAGCCAAAGCATAAGAGACTGTTAAAAACTGAGAACAAACTGAGGGTTGATGGGGGGGTGGGAGGGAGGGCAGGGTGGGTGATGGGTATTGAGGAGGGCACCTTTTGGGATGAGCACTGGGTGTTGTATGGAAACCAATTTGACAGTTAATTTCATATATTAAAAAATAAAAAATAAAAAATAAAAAAAAGACCACATTTACCCAAAAAAAAAATTCTCATAAAAATATAGGTTGAAAGTAAATAAAATAAACTTTTTATCTCAAAAAACTAAATAAAAAAATAGCAAAAAAAAAAAAAAAAAAGAATGAGAAGAAGCCCTACAAGTGTTTGTGGCTGGTGATTAATTATCAGTGTTCTCAGTGTGAATAGTTATTTCCAACAACAACAAAAAAGATAATTTTAGAGACAATCACTGAATATGAAAATTAATCTATTAGCAAACTCATCCAGGAAACCAAGGGCAACTATCAGACTAAACTCTTAACACATGATACTTAGATTTCCAAAAGAAAAGTTAAACATTTGCTTTGTTTGCAGAAAATATACAGAGAAAAATATACATTGAACATTTTACTTTAAATGAATAATAAATGATTTGACAAAAGCATTTGCCAGCTCCTACATTACATTTCTACTTTGTGATTACAAATATCGGTAAAGAAATTTAACATTTTGGTCAACATCTGATAATTCCTACTTTAACATTCTTCTTCGTGATCCAAAAAAGAAAAAAAAAATCAAAATCTTAATAGTTCATTGGCCAAAGGCTTTCAAACAGACATCTCTTAGACTTTAGCAAATTCAAAATATCTATAAAGTGTTCTGCAACATGCTTTTATCAATCTATATAAAATATAATTTCCCCCAAATAAGTTAATGATATTACAACATTTTATAATACATTATATTCATGATAGTGTTGAATAACGAATACATTGGAAATAGTAGTTTAGGAATTTAAATTGGCACAGACCTCTTTGGGAATCATTTGGTAATATCTCATTTTAATGCATATATATTCTTGGCCTTAGTGTTTTTACTTTTAGAAATTCATCCTAAAAGTGCATATGTACACATATGTAAAAATATACTTTAGTAATGACTATCGCTTCATTGCTGTTAATAGCAAAATTTAAAACACTGAAATGCCCACCTACTGAAAACCTGTTGAAACAAATAACATGGGTCCTTACATCAGGATCTTTTATGCCATTAAAATAGATGCAGTAGATACAGTGGGTACTAATAGAGGAAGATATGCATTATATAATGTAAAGAAGCAAAGAATGTTTGCAAGCAATATTAAGCCACTCATTTCACCTTCTGGAAAAATGAAAATAAAGACCTCGCTGCTTTGCATTTTCATCAGTGGCTACCTATTCTATCGTGCCCCTCCCAACCAGACTCCTTGGAAGAATTGCCTCTATTCATTCTCTACATCCTCTTTGCCTGTTCCCTCTTAAACCGTTTACTCAGCCCTTTGACCCCATTACCCCTAAGAAATCTCCCCTTGGCAAAATCACCAATAACCTCAAGTTAGCTAAATCCGATGATCGCTTGTCAGTTTTTATCTTATTTGACCTGTCTGACTGATCAGTGATAGATAACTGACGTGAATGTTTTATTTTTCTAGAAATCTGTGTCTCATATTTCACCTACCACGTTCTTCTTTTCTTGCTAGCAGGTACGCAGTGCTTTTTAAACCTTCGTAATGGATTTATCCTTACCCGTTAATATTGGAGTGACCAGGGATCATTCCTTCCACCTCCTTATCACTTATTTTCTTTGTCCTTCCATCTGGTTATATGGTTTTATTTTTTTTTTTTTTATTTTTTTTTTATATATATATATTTTTTTTAATTTATTTTTGGGACAGAGAGAGACAGAGCATGAACGGGGGAGGGGCAGAGAGAGAGGGAGACACAGAATCGGAAACAAGCTCCAGGCTCCGAGCCATCAGCCCAGAGCCTGACGCGGGGCTCGAACTCACGGACTGCGAGATCGTGACCTGGCTGAAGTCGGCCGCTTAACCGACTGCGCCACCCAGGCGCCCCTATATGGTTTTAAATTGTATGTATGTTCTGAGACTTCTCTGAATCTCACACTCTATAAAACGAGCAAACAAAAAACAAACAAACAAAAAACAGAAACAAAAACCAAAACCTTCTAATTCAGCATCACCACTTTCATATCTATTAGGTCACTTAAATGTAATTATCTAAAACAGAACTCCTGTTTTCTTCCAAATCTATTCTTTACACAATCTTATCAGTTAGTGGCAACTACATTGTTTCTATTTGGAGTCATTCTTAACCTGTTTTCTTCTTATACCACATTCACTCCATCCAGAAATCTTCTTGGGTCTACCTTTAGAAAATATACAGGATCGGATTTCAGACCATCTCCACTATTTTCACTCTGTTCCAGGCCACCATTACTGTTCTTCAAAGAGACAGGAAAAGAACGAGTAAGAGTTCTAATATAAACTCTCTAAGAAATGGGAAGGGGAAAGCTTTTTCCTTTATTTTCAATAGGGAAATTTAAGTCTCTTATTTTTATTGATTGACTTAACCTTAGCATTTTTTTTTCATTCAAGTCAGTTATCATACAGTGTAGTATTGGTTTCAAGAATAAATTCAGTGATTCGTCATTTATATATCACAGCCACTGCTCATCCCAACAAGTGCCTTCCTGAATGCCCAGCACCCATTTAACCCAGCCCCCCACCAACCCCCCTCCAGCAACCCTCAACTGGTTGTCTGCATTCAAGAGTCTCTTATGGGTTTCTTCCCTCTCTGTTTTTATCTTATTTTTCCTTCCCTTTGCCTGTGTTCATCTGTTTTGTTTCTTAAATTGAACATATGAGTGAAATCATATGATATTTGTCTTTCTCTTAATGATTTATTTTGCTTAGCATAATACACTCTAGTCCCATCCACCTTGTTGCAAATGGCAGGATTTTATTCTTTTTGATCACCAAATAATATTCCACATTGTGTGTGTGTGTGTGTGTGTGTGTGTGTGTGTGTGTGTGTACCACATCTTCTTCATCCATTCATCAGTCAGTGAACATTTGGGCTCTAAGTGTCTTATTTTTATATTGTAAGGGCAAAAGTAAATTAAAATTAAGAGACATATTTTTAATTTACTTTTGCCCTTACAATATATATGTATCTATTTATACATTTTAAAAATATTCTGGATGCATCCACTAAAACTCTAAAGAGCTTTCTTTGTATGTATGCATGTACATATTTTATTCTTGGGATCATGGCTTGGTGTTTTTGGGCAAAAGGAAAATTTTTCATTTACTTGAATTGTAGAATTACATCTGAACTTTTTCCCTTACTATAAATATGAATTTTTATTCATAATTATAATAACTTAAAATTTTTTATTACAAATGAAATCAAATTCTGGCATCTGACTTCATGCTAACTACTTTACTTTAAAATATGACACATATTTTAAAGTGGTCCTAGACCCAGCTTTCATTTCTTTCTGCATTCATCTGCTTGCTTGAATATTTCTACTCATTATCAAGCATAATAAAATGGTTATGTTTATTCCTTAGGAATTAATTACATCTGTTAAGCCAGATTGGGGTCAGTTTAGTTAAAGAATTAGTTCTAGGTCACTGGCCACAATATTGGTGCTGTCTTCATTGTGTTGGAATCAACACATATGAGCACGTCCTACCAGGGCCTTAGTCCAGGGCTGAACCAAGCTCTATGTAGGGATGGAGACTGGCTCTTGACTTTGTAGTGAGATGATAAGTAAAGTAATACATCTTTTCAGCTTTTCCAAAGGTCAGTCACAAAAGGTGGCAAATAAAATAGGCAAGTTGAGGATGTATTTTGCTGTAAGTGGAGATAAATTCACCCCTTATTACATATAACAATTTTGTTTATTGGTTCATTATTATTATCATAATCATCATCATTACATTTATGCTGATCTATTAGCAAATAATGTAAAGGATTATTTCTCTCTTCAGAGAAGCATATGGCCTAAAAACAAGTTATACAATATTGAAGAAAGACTTTTTTCAGTCCTACTTTAAGCATAGACAACATTTTGAACTGTAAGAATATCCAAAAAAAGTTGCAAAAGACAGAGCAATGTTGTAAATTAGAACAAAGAGAAGTCTGTGATGCTATAGAGAGTGAGACCTAGTTTTGCCAGGGAACCATCATCCATTTCTTCTCATCTTGTTATAAGAATAATAGAAATCATAAGCTATAGAACTTAAATACACAGAAAATAATTGTATTTTCAATTTTTAGTTGTGAGCAACATTAAGCATAAAAAATGGAAACACTGTTTTTAATATCTAAACTCTAAAGCAAAAATTAACCAGACTGATGGGAATCAGAATGAATACAGACAAATATTTAAGATGACTTTGAACGGGAAAAATGATTTAAAAATCAAGTTAGAATATTTTTTTGCACATGCACCCTTTAAGGATTCTAACAATGGAATGCTAACAATGAGATAAGGGAAGGAACATGTTAGTATGGCCTAGATAATGAATTAGATGCCTTGCATAGAGCGGACTAAATGTTCACACAACACTGTTTTGCCTCCAGTGTTTTAATATATGCTATTAGAATGTTAACATTTCAGACACAGACGTTTGGTCAGAAAACATACTTACATTCATGAGTAAAAAAAAATTAAACAAAGGCAAAAACATTATCAATGCTATTGATTAATTCCTATTGAAAAATTAGTTTCCATTATGAAATTTTATAACCACTTTATATTAGCATTAATTTTCTATATGGACGATAAACATTCTTATCACATGTCTTCACCTAATGTAACTTAAATTAGTATTATTTTAATTAATTTCCACATAAATATTATAGTCATTTTTCCAAAAATATTACAAGAAACACTAAAATAACATTTTTCTGAGTTGTGTCTCAAGTTCAATTTTCCTGGGTCAATTTAGCTGATCTAAATTTTAAAATGAATATTTAATTATTTCCTTTATTTTAATAAAGAACATATTTTATTGAATGCTATTGTAGTCACTAAAATTTGTGGAATTTATACTAGCAATATAAATTATTAATGTGCTATTGAAAAAATTGTGAGAAATATTTTTGAAACAGAACCAGATTATTATCAATTTTTATTATTCAAGAAGTATAATCCCCATTACAGTATTTTTTTTCCAGTGAGAAAAACCGAAATAGCAGGGCCAAATATTTTGGGGGCAAATTTTTCGGGCTTTAAATGAAGGATTCAAAATAGAGTGACAAAATCCTTGTTTTAAAAACAGAATCCCATTTCAATGCAATAAGCACATTGCAGAAGTATAAGTAATGGGATTAAATCACAGTGCGAAGATTTCTTCTAATGTTGCTCTAACTTTATTCAGCGTGTTGATTTTAACCTGTCACAGATAATTTTTCTGATTACTCAGTTTCCTAGATATATTAAATTTTCCAAACTATCTTATTTCAGTAAAATCAAACGTCTAGTTCTTGAAACAATCTGAATTTTTAGTTTGCTTGTCTTCTTCATGAGCAAGGGTTCACGGGGAGTGGTAGTCCTAAAACATGGGAAAGGGGTACAAGAATCTTTTCTCCCATTTTCAACTTCGTATTTTTTTCCTAGTCAGCGCCTATTTCTAACCCCTAAGAGAGGTGGGAGAAGGGAGAGAGAAAGAAGGAGGAATAGTAGTAAAGTCTTTAAACTTACTAAAGCAGTTTCAAACTGGCTTCCTGGGGCTCCTGGGTGGCTCAGTCAGTTAAGCACCCAACTTTGGTTAAGGTCATGATCTTGTGGTTTGTGAGTTCGAGCCCTGCATCCGGCTCTGTGCTGACAGGTCAGCGCCAGGATCTTGCTTTGGATTCTGTGTCTCCTTCTCTCTCTGCCCCTCCCCTGCTTGTGCTCTGTCTCCCTTTCTCTTCAAAAATGAAAAAAACATTAAAAAAATTAAAACATTTAAAAAAAATCCCACTTCTGTGTATGCATACCAAGGTCATGAAAACAGGACATCGAAAACACATCGACACTCTCACGTTTCTTGTGGCCCTCCCTATTCACAATAGCTAAGATATGGAAACAATCCAAGTGTCTGTTGAGGGATGAATTGATAAAGAAGTGTGGTGTGTGTGTATATGTGTGTATATATATACATCCACATATGGCATTAGGCTAAGTGAAATAAATCAGAAGGAAAAGGATGGATACTGTATAATATCACTTACATATTGACTCTAAAAAAGCCAAACTTGTAAAAACAGAAGGTAGAATAGTGGTTACCAACAGGTGAGGTGGGGGTAATGGGAAAATGCAATTTAAGGATACAGACTTGTCACCAGTAGATAAAAAAATTCTGGAGACCTAATGCAAAACATAGTGATTTAAATCAATAATACTGTGTTATAAACTTCAAAGCTGCTAAGAGATTAGATCTTAATTGTTCTTTCCATAACAAAGAAATGATAATTATGTGATATGATACAGGTGTTAGTTACCAGTAAGTTTGTAAACATGTTGCAATATATAAATGTATGAAATCAACATGATTCATACCTTAAATTTATTCAATGTTACAGATCAATTATATCTCAATAAAACATTAAAACATAGGCATGCCTGGGTGGTTCAGTCAGTTAAGCTTCCGACTTCAGTTCAGGTCATGATCTCACAACTCGTGGGTTAGAGCCCTACACTGGGCTCCGTGCTGAACAGAACCTAGAGCCTGTTTCGAATTCTGTGTCTCTTTCTCTCTGCCCCTCCCCGACAGAGGCTCTCTCTCTCTCTCTCTCTCTCTCTCAAAAAGAAAAAAAAAAAACATGAATAAAAATTTTGCTATACATATTTCTAAAAATCTTTGTGGTTGGACTTAGGTTTCCTTCTCTTACATTTGTGTAAAAAGTCATTCAGAGAAATTAACTAATTCCGTTAAACTCTATACTTAACAGGAGTGATAGCAGCTATTTGAAGCCAGATTTTTCTCCCTATTTTTATTGTGTCTATACCACATGTGTAGCAAAACAAAGCACTGTGGTACAGTGAAGTTAATCTTATCTTGATATAGTATGTATACGTATATGTATATGTCTATGTTCAAACAAACACATTTATGCTGCATTGTTCTATATATTTTATTTCCAACTACTCCCTTTGCTATTTTCATCCTAACGTGTTAATATTCTGCCTTCAATAGTTAAAGACAGAATTAGCAAATCACTCATTTGCGGTGATTATCAGCATGCTACTAATTCTCTAACCAGATAAGCAATGTGTTTATACACCACAGCCTTGGGGGTATGTGCCATTAATTACACATGCCCAGCAGCTGACATATGATTAATTAGAAGTGGGAAAACTATTCTTCAGGTGACCAGAAAACTCCTTCCACTTGTCAATGTTTATCTCTTTTTCTTTTATTTATTTATTTATTTTTTTAATTTATTTTTGGGACAGAGAGAGACAGAGCATGAACGGGGGAGGGGCAGAGAGAGAGGGAGACACAGAATCGGAAACAGGCTCCAGGCTCCGAGCCATCAGCCCAGAGCCTGACGCGGGGCTCGAACTCACGGACCGCGAGATCGTGACCTGGCTGAAGTCGGACGCTTAACCGACTGCGCCACCCAGGCGCCCCATCTTTTTCAAAGTTGCATTATCCCAGAAGATATAGGAAATAGTATTAAAAAGAATAAAGCCGATTCAGAAATTTTGACAATCAAGCTCCCAAATATATTTAGAGGATCAATGCCAAAGCTATTTGAGAAACCAGATCAAGAGTATACCAACAAAAACTCAAAACCCCAAACCAAACAAACCACAGGCCAAGATCACTCATAAATATTAACAAAAAAATAGGGCTAGAAGGAATTTTTATTGTGTAATTTAATCTGAAATATCATAAATAAAAATGTTCTAGAGTAAGGTCTCTGGACTAAAAATTAAATGTTCATTCTGTAATTATACCCATTTTCACTCAAGTTCCAAAAATGCAATTTAAAAAAAAAAAATTTTTTTTTTTTAACGTTTATTTATTTTTGAGACAGAGAGAGACAGAGCATGAAAGGGGAGGGTCAGAGAGAGGGAGACACAGAATCTGAAACAGGCTCCAGGCTCCGAGCTGTCAGCACAGAGCCCGACACGGGGCTCGAACTCACGGACCGCGAGATCATGACCTGAGCCGAAGTTGGCCGCTTAACCGACTGAGCCACCCAGGCGCCCCAAAAATGCAATTTAAAGTTCTCTCTTAACCCTAATGTTACGAAACTTTGTCACCTTTTAATCTATGTTGAGTCTAATGGTTTGTATGGAATGAGAATGAATGGATTATTCAGTTGAAACTCAACTGCAATTTTTTTAACAAAAATTTTAACGTTTATTTATTTTTGAGAGAAAGAGAGAGACAGAGACAGAGACAGAGACAGAGACAGTATGAATGGGGGAAGGGCAGAGAGAGAGGGAGACACAGAATCCAAAACAGGCTCCAGGTTCTGAGCTGTCAGCACAGAGCCTGACACAGGGCTTGAACTCACAAACTGCGAGATCATGACCCAAGACGAAGTCAGATGCTTAACCGACTGAGTCACCAGGAGCCCTTCATCTGCAATTTTTTGCTTAAACTTGGACTCACAAGCTTTGGATTCTATACAGGATTACTCATTTATTGTATTGGTGTTGAAATTCTCCAAGCATCTTATAATCATGAGATTAAAATATTTTTTTAAAAATAAGGGCTAAAATTGTCAAGGAGAAGCTAGTCATAAATATGTACTTTCATATCTGACAATTTTATAAATGTGAAAATAAATCTGAATTTCTAATTACTAATAGTTAAATGATAAATTGTATATCTAATTATATGAATCTTAAAAAAAATAGTGTTAATTTGAAGGAAAATAGTGTTAATTAAAAAATCACAATCAGGCTTACGTTGGTGGCCCAGTCAGTTAACTGTCCGACTCTTGGCTTCAGTTCAGGTCAAGATCTCACGGTTCGTGAGTTTGAGCCTTGTGTCGGGATCCACACTGTCAGCAAGGAGTCTGCTTGAGACTCCCTCTTTCTATCTCTCTCTGCCCCTTCTCTGCTCACTCTCTCTGTGTCTCTTTCAAAAAGAAATAAACTTAAACAAAAATAACAATCAAGTTTTTGCAAATACACATACATAAATACACACATACACATACACATACTTGTAGATTATTATACTAATGGTTTTTATCAATTTTCTGAGTTTTTTACACAGTGTTCTAAATGCCTGTATGTGGAAATAGCCTCTTAAAAAAATCTGACAGTTTTGTCTAAATAGGATCTGCAGACCATTTGTTAAAACACCAATTCAGGTAAGTATCCCTCATCTACAAAATTGGAATCTTTGGAGTTGGGTTCAGGCACAATTTTGACAAAATCTCCAGTATATTTTCACTAAGCTACATTGTTTAAATCATTGCTTTAGGAGGTATATGCTATTCTTCCATTATAGAGGCAAAAATATTGGGCCTCCGAGAGACGATGTGACCTCAAAATGTTACACAGCTGCTAAATTGCTGATCACTGAATCCAACACAGAGTGTTGTCCCTCTAAAGCCCAGGCTCATGATGATGATGATTATATATATATATATATATATATATATATATATATGTAAAACCTTGGACTAATATTGTTTTTAAGCTCTTACTATAATAAAAGGATGCCCCAACAAAAATCATATATTGGTTCAGAAGAGTGAGTTTAAAATCAAACTAAAGTATAATTTCAAAACATTAAAGATTTGCAAAGCTATGTTTCATAACCATTATTCCATTAGTATGTTCTGAATTTTTCACTCCTTGTTTGGCCCATAAATAATAAATTCAAGCTAAATTTTATAAAGTGAATAAAAACAAAGCAGAAAAACGTCAATCTGAAATTTATAGGTAAAGACATATGTGTGTGTGTGTGTGTGTGTGTGTATACATATATTTTCAAATTACAGGATGTAACAGTGAAATAAAAAATGCTATGAATGAAAAGATTCCCAAGTCCAACCAAAAAGACTTTCACCTTCAGAAGCCCCACGTGTCACCTCCCTTTGAACTGCCATTGTTTCAAACAACGGTCAAGTTTTACTTTTAGTTTAAAAAAATGAGAAACCGTGACCTTAGGTAGTGGTGGCAACAGTCTCAGAGGACAACCACGGGTTCCAGGCCCGGCAGCAGCCGCTGTGTGTGGTCCAGCCACGAGCAGTATGACAACAGCAGGCTTAAAATTCTAATCGGATTAATTCTGCCCTGTGCTTTGGAGAGGTGTTCCTGGCTCAGTAATGCTCAGCTTACCCAAACAACTCCAAGTCCTTGTGACGAATTAACTTTCTGCAAAAATCCCCAAAACTTAGTTTCTGTTGTTCACATACATGTAGGTATGACAATCTCATTTTCCGTTTGACAGTTAATTTAGGGAGGTTAATTTATTATCCAAGTGATGGAGCTGGTAGGCAGCAGAATCAAGTTCCAAATCCAAGTCTATCTCACCCCAAAGGCCACTCTCATTTATGTCCTAAGAGAAGCCATACAATAGAGGTAAATGGAAACTAACAGATGTTCCCACGGATATACATTTGCTAAGTACCTCAGATAGCTACAGCTGTTTTGAAGCCCTATAACTTAAATTTACAGTGTTTTAAATTTAAAATTTATTTTAAACTTAAACCACATTCTCTTTTGTGATTCAGTTATGATTATGCTTGTTCTGCTGCTATTTTCTAGTTTCAAGCATGCATTTTGCATTGTCATAATTTATACGCTGGTAACCCATCAGCGTATCTCTGATCACCATGTTTTTGGCTCCCTGAGCTGCGGTTAATGTTGTGATTCAGTGCAATGTAACCTTATTTAAATTCATCTCTTCATCATAACAAATAAGACTTACTGCATGCTGTGTGCATGCCGCATAGATCCATGATACAGTATTTAGCATGATTCACAATAGGCAAACTACAGAAGAACTTGAACTACCAAGAGACCAGACAATGGAGTCGAGATGAATATCGGCTTCTGAGTTTAGCGACTGACAGAGATCATACAACAGGAGCACTTTGGTAAAGAGGTAGATCTTGACATAGTATTAACAATCCAAGCTGGAACAACTGAAACCTGCCATGAAGTGATTCATTGGTTCATTAAGTGGAAAGAAAAAGAACACTCTTATTGACTGATGATATCTCTGGGACAATGTCTTTGAGCCTAAAGCTAAGAATCTGAAGAAAAGTGAGAGGGAGAAGTAAAGTAGAATGTGGAGGTAAAGGAGGAAATGATCAGGGAACGGCTAGGGGGACAATGGACTGCAGCCTCTGTGCTCTGGTAGCTGAATCAGAGTATAAAGTCATTGTGGATGGGGTGGTTCCAGGAAGCCATGATGGATCTTCACTTTCAAAAAAGGAATGGCTCCACTGAGACCTTATCAATCAGTAGGGCAAAGACACCACATGAAAGTCCAGAGAGTTTTCCTGGATTGACCCCAACTCCTCCCTTTTTGTCTCTGCCTGAACTTGTCTTTGCAATTTTTCCTGATCCCTCTTTCCATTCATACAATGACTTTGTTTCCATTGTGTTCCAAAGTTGGCATCTCATCGCATTATCCTGTAAACTCAGGTAAAAGTTCAGAAGTAACAGAAGTAAAACCAATGAATCATTAAAGTGGGAATTCGTAAAAGTTTATTGTGCACGCATCAAAAAAAGACAGTTTCTAACTAGCAGCGCTCAAACCTAAACATGGAATGAGGCTCAGGGGTGTATTATTATAAAGCAGCTTATATGGTGGGAAGGCAGTGACTGGCCTTCAGAGTGACTGGTTAAATTTTTTTAAATAATAAAGAATTGGTCAGTAGTTACATCATATCATCCCTAGGAAACATGTGTTGTGCTTACGATTCCCAGAAGTATGGACGAGAAATGACCCAGGGCAAGTTAGTCTTTCAAAAGAAGCTAAACTAAGCTTTGTTTGTGTAACTAAATTGGTTGTGTCGGCTCAGGGAATTTTCAAGCCTGATCACCATTTTTTTTTAATTTTACAATCCACTATTTTAGCCTTACCTCATACTTTATCTTCTATATCAGGCTCCTATCAGAAATTCTTTATGGTAATGAAACTCCAGACTTGGAAAATTACTTCTCAAATTTCTTCAGGGATGCCTCTAGAGGACCATTCCCTGCTGGCCCAGGTAGTAAGTAGAGTTACCTAGGCATACTGAAAGATGGAGAAGTGCTTGCTTTCAATTTGTCTGTCTTCTGGAGTTACAAATGCATGCCAACAAATTCCCAGCAGAAGGCAGGAAAAAAGGGACATTAATTTTATATGCATAGGACAGTAGCCACTCTCTGTCATTATTTACCTTGAAGAAAAATTATAAACTTAGAAGAAAAATTGTATACCTTATAACTCATAAACATATAAGTCAACAAAGAAGCTCTAAACTTTCACAAACATAGCCTGATCACAAATAAATATTATGAAAGATGAAAATTTCAGCTATCATGTCATTTAAGAGACTGTACTAATGACATCAGTCTGCCAAAATTTGAAACTACTTCAAAAACATGGGGTTTACCACATATTAGTATAACTTTGCTTTTCTGCAGAAAATGCTACCTTATATGATGGACTGTGCACAAGAACTGGGGCCCAAGACACTCAGTATAATCCACTCCGCTCCCTGGAGCTTTGCTTGCATCAAGGCAGTATTTGACTGATACAAATTCAGTGCGCACACTTTTGATGATATGGTCAACCATCATATTGCAATGTTTTAACAAAAACATTGTGTACCCAGAGACCTCTCTTCCAACCTTCTCATTAGCAATTATTTGAGAAGCAACTATCGATTAAAATAATAACTAAGAGTAAAAAGTCCCTTGTAGGACATTATGCTGAAGTTGATGTTGCGTTGCTACTAAGGTAAATTCAACTCTCTCAAATATTAATTTATGGCAAGAGTAATCAGCTTTTGCTCAGTTAATCCGAATCCTTAGAAAGACATTGAAATTTTCATGAATATTTCTGAGATAATTAGAGAATTTCTCTATTTGCAGTGTACTGACATCTCATAAATATCACATTGTGCTTTTCTCTTCATACGTGCCTCTTCTCACTAAATATAGAAAAGTGGTAATTAGCCTTAAAAATATCCATTAAGCACAAAGGAAGATAAATATAAGGACTGCAATACCATTAACTCATTAGATTTTACAAAATAAAAATACCGTTAATTCTTCAGTTTCAGTTATTAACATGGCAAAATATTGCCTATTCACATAAAAACCCGAAACTCACTGTACTCCCTGTGCACTAGAGGTTTACTAGGATAACATTGACCATGAAAACAAGATATGATCATTAAAATTGGAAGAAAAACTAGTAAGAGTGTGATCTTTTTAAAACATTATTTCTTTTAATAAACTACAAAACAGGGTAAAATATTAAAAATGATTTAAAATGTTTACAAATTTTTATGGCAATATTAAAATATTATAGATATTAAAATTTTTGAGCATGGGCAAAGGGGGTAAAAAATGTAAACTAAATTACATTCCTGGATGCAATAATTAAAAAAAAAAATTAAGTTTTATTTTATTTTTTGAGACAGAGAGAGACAGAGCGTGAGCAGGGGAGGGGCAGAGAGAGAGGGAGACACAGAATCTGAAGCAGGCTCCAGGCTCTGAGGTGTCACCACAGAGCCCAACGCTGGGGCTCGAACTCACAAACCGTGAGATCATGATCTGAGCCGAAGTCGGACGCTTAACCAACTGAGCCTCCCAGGTGCCCCCCTTGATAAAATAATTTAAACATCAAATAGTTTGAACACATTGAAGTAGAGATTGCTGCTATACGCCTCTAAGATTATAAATATAATTCTACTTTTATTCCTGCTATAATATTTAATTATAAATATTAGGATAGCTATTTATTTGTATTTATTCTCTTAGACTATGTCTTATAAAGACAAGGTTAAATCTGTAAAACAAAAATCTAAAGAATAATATACGGCACACTTGTGTCCCAGTTGTAATAATTATTAGTAAATTACTTCTAAGGGCCAAATTACAATTTTTAAATGTCACTTTTAAAATGTTGCATGTTTGACACAGCTTCTAAGACCTGTGTAAATTTTTGTCCCTCTTGAATATTTATATTTCTCAGTTAGTTATATGAAAGTATTTCTGAGTAAGAACAAATCTATATTTAAAAAAATAAAGTTAAATAACACCCCATTTCTCAGTCTGATGAATGAATTACATTAGTCACCATTTGTTTCTAACAGAAACTCACCTTTTAAAAGGATTTCTTATTGGAAAAACTGCATATAACATTTATGTATGCACATAATTATTAAAGTAGTAATGCACTAATTATTTAAGTGCAAAACCGGAATATGACTAGAACAAAATACAAACTTTAATAGTAAGAAATAAGGGCCATCCATTTTCCCTTATTGAAAACAATAAAAATTATCATTATTAATCTATCAATGAGGAGGATGCCATCCTATAAGAGAACCAGTTATTTGAATGTGAATATAAAAATCCAATTTAAATCCAGCTAATATAAGCTAATATAAAAATCCAGTTTAAAATCATGTAATTGATAAATATAATAAAATTAAATCCAAATGTCAAGATCATCTATACAAATGGAAAAATATAAGCAGTACGTTTATTTTTAGTTTTAAACAGAAAATAAAATGTCTTGATTTCTGTACTTTAATGAAAACTACAAGTAAAATTAAGTGTCATATAAAAAATTGGGAAAATATTGACAATTTATGATAAAAATTGAAAACCATATCATATAAAAAACATAGTCTAGGATAAACCTCAGATTGGTAAAGAGTATTTACAAAACACCGCAACTAACATCATACTTAATGGTAAAAGACCAAGTGCTTTCTTCCTAAGGTCAAAAAAAGAAAGGAATATCTATTCACTACTTTCATTCATTGTTTTACAAGAAGTTCTAATTAAGGCATTTATGCAAGAAAATTAAATAAACTCCATTCAGATTAAAGAAGAAGCAAACTCATCTGTATGTTGAGAAAAAAATATATATATATCCAAAGAATACACTAAAAACAACATTAGAACTAATAAGTAAAGGAAGCTTATAGAGTACAAGACTAATGTATAAAAATAAACATTATTTACATTAACTATCAATAAATTATCTTAAAATCAAATTATATAAAGAATTCATGTTCTAATAGTATTACAATAATATAGTTTGGCATACTTTTTTTAAAGTGCAGATGTATATTATGAGAATGGCAAAATCAGTTATAAAGGAAATTAAAGACCTGCGTAAGTGGTTACCATCCTATGACCATGGATCAGAAGACTTAATATTAAGTCAGAGCTAAAACTATCAAACCCTTAGACAAAAATATAGGAGTAATTCCCATGACCTTGATTGAAGCAAATCTTCCTAGATATGACACCAAAAACATAACAAAAGAAAAAAATAGATGAACAGGACATCATCAAATTTAAAAATTTTGTGACTGAAGACATACCTTTAAGAAAGTGAAACAATAGCACACAACAGGAGAGAAGATGTTTCAGATCATATACTGATAAGGAGTTTTTATCTAGAATATATTAAGAACTATTACAACTCAATTATTTTTTAAAAACTGATCATGCAGTTCAAAAGTGGACAATTTGAATATACATGTTACCCAAAAAATTACACAAAAAACCAATAAACACATGCAATACTGTTCAATATCATTATTCAACAGGAAACGTAAATCAAAAGCACAAGTTGGGGTGCGTGGAGTATCAGTCAGTTAAGCGTCCCAATTCCCCTCAGGTCATGATCTCACGGTTGGTGAGTTCGAGCCCCGCGATGGGCTATGTCCTGACAGCTCAGAGCCTGGACCTGCCTCAGATTCTGTGTCTCCCTCTCTCTGCCCCTCCCCCACTCACATTCAGTCTCTCTCTCAAAAATAAATAAACATTAATTTTTTTTAAATAGCTCCAGTCATGCGATCCCATTTCATGCCCAATAAGATAACTATAATCAACAAGAAAGATTATAACAAGTGTTGACGAGGGTGTGGAAAAATATGAACATTTATATATTCCTGCTTAGAATATAAAGTGGTGCAGCCACTTAAAAAGCATCTTGACAGTGCCTCAAAATATCAAAAATAGGGTTATGGTATGACCCAGTAGTTGCACTCCACGGTGTATACACAAAAGAAATGAAAACGCAAAAGTGCATAACAATATATTCGTAGTAGTCAAAAAGTGGAAGCAACCCAATGTCCATCTATTGATTAATAAATACATTGTATATCTATTCTATAAAGTGGAGTATTATTTGACAACATAAAGAAATGAAGTATTAATGTGTGATAAAACGTGGATGAACCAGAAACATTATGCTAAGTAAACAAAGCCCGTCACTAAAACCTGAACTAAAAATGTGAAAGAAGCCAGCCACACATTACATGATTTAATTTATATAAAATGCCCAGAATAGACAAATTTATAGAGATAGAAGGTAGATTAGTGGTTTCCGAGGGGTGGGAGGCTGGGGGGGAGGTTAATGATAAGTGATTGCTAAGTGATTTTAAGATGATAGATTATCTAAAATTGATACTGGTAATGGTTACCCAAGCCTGAATATACTAAAATCCATTGAATTGTACTTTTTCAATGAATAAGTTGTATAGTCCGTGACTCTCTCAACAAAGCTGCTATGTGTTAAAAAAGAACAACAACAACAACAAAGGAAACGGCTTCTTAGTAGATATCACTACATAAAAAGGGAAATATAAGGGGAATTTTCTTACATATTTGGCTTTTTTTCTTTAATAGAAAACATTGTTGGTGTCATAAATTGTATAATAAATATGCATTCAATTGTTTTAAGTTTTCCATTTTACTTGATCTTCCGTAGTTCTCTAATTCTATCATTACAATAGTTTGATGCAATAGTAAAGAGGATTTGGTAATATTCTTATATCTATAGATTGTATCACCTGATGCTTTTCAAGCTGGTCCTGAACACCAGATGATGCTCTTTGAAGGCAACGCAAGATGTGGGAAAATGTGAAGAGAGATAAGGCAGAGGAGATAATAGCCCCCCGTTCCCACTTTGTTCAGAATATTTGATCAAATCACAGTCTCCACTTGAGAAGTGAAGGTGCCCAGCTCCAAGATACGCAAAGACTTTATCATTAGCCAAAAATGTCCGTAAAGAATTAAAACTAGAAATCAGATTCCCTGATTCTCCATTCAGTGAGTTTTCACTGTAGCCTACTTAACTTAAGGAGATTTAACTATTTCATGCACAACTCTATGGTTCAAATAAAAATCAGATTGATATGACAAGTGTGAGCTGTTTCTGAATTAATTTTTGAATATTTATTTATAATTTGCTATTTTTCCCACCCTTGTTGTATTCATATTCATTGAATAAATTTACTATTTCGACTAATCCTTTTTGGGGGAAACTGGCCACCCCTTCCATTTTAATCATGTTTTTTGAAATGGACAAATTCATTACAACATTTTCTGCCTGCTAGACCCAAGGCATGGTGATTACACAGAAATAGGTGTGTACCCAGGAAAGACAGTATACACGACAAGACGTGCCTTCTTGGTTGGAAGTTTTAAATATGTGAGGTGTATGATATGTATATAATTGTGTCTGCACTAGGAAATTCAGATGAAAATAAGGAACCAATATGTAGATAGAAGCCAGAAATGAGGCAGCAATGACTTCTAATGGTACTTAGGTCCCTAAACTTGGTTATATCTGAGTTCCATCTCATAGCTACTTTAGTCCTACATATCTGAAACCACTTTAAAATTACCAACCTTTCTGCTGTTTTCAGTTATTTTACCCTTATTTTATAATTGTAAACTTTCCTGTTCCAGTAAAAAAAGACAGAGGCATGCTTGTATCTAAGAAAAATACTGAATAATAGAAGATATAAAAACATATTTAGTGAAATTGATATTAAGATACGAGCCAATTATCTGTGTGTGACCTTTGCTTAAAGGAGTTCTATGTATTGCTCTGTATGTGCACTAATAAGTTTGACATATGAATATTAATCCCATAAATTTTCTTATCTTTCCCACATTATGTAAGTCACTTGAACATGATTTCATTCACTATTTTCTTCCTGGCTCTTTATAGACACCATCTTGTCCAATGTTCCTAACAAATTTTCCAAGAGGGAAAATTAGATGTGACTGGCTTTTATTAAATCTCCCATGGTACAAGGAACAAGGGGACTGTCATTCAGAAAGGCCAAAGGAGCGATGTCAGTGACAGAACTGTGAATAGTATACATTGGCTCTTAGCCAGACCCACCGTATTTGGTGTTGTTTTGGCCATAAATTGAGAGGAGTTTGTGAATTCACATAAGTGCTTATACTATGCGACACATCTCGGATTACCTAAATTCTCTCTGCCAAAGCTGGAAAAAGATACATATGAAATATTTATGAGTTGGAAGGAATCCTGGAGAGAGGTAACAATATCAAATGATTGATTAGGATTCAAAGATACAGACAAATTCAAATGTGCCTAATATATTCAAGTCAATCCTTAAAACTAAGATTTGCCCATAGATGGTTACTATTCCCTAACATGGCCTTTTCCCCACTTCTAGTCAGCTACAACTGAGTGTGAGAACCCTAGTATAAGTTGTAAATGGTTAGAAATAGACTTTTCCTTGAAATACAAGGTAAGACTAGGTATATATCAATAATACATATTTTAACAAAAATTATTCAAATTTGATATCCTCTTTTCTTAAATGGTTTGTTAGTATCTATAGTATGTTTTCCCTGTTTAAAAACAACCAAAAT
This sequence comes from Neofelis nebulosa, assembly GCF_028018385.1. Classification (NCBI taxonomy): domain Eukaryota; kingdom Metazoa; phylum Chordata; class Mammalia; order Carnivora; family Felidae; genus Neofelis; species Neofelis nebulosa. The sequence goes on from NC_080782.1 coordinate 23,066,027, forward strand.
ATTATGTTAAATCTGTGTCACAAGGTAATTCTCATCATTTTGTAAAAAATTCCAATAAGTTGCTTATTTTAATAACAAAAAGAACCATGTTCTATAACAAAACCTATATTTTACAAAGAACTCTTCCCAAGTCCTAAACAGTGATGTGAGGATCACAAGTTTATTGTAATTAAAATATAATTAATGTTAGAGGTCTTAATTAATATTGGTAAGAATTCAGAAGACATACTGCCTTGCATAAAATTAATTTGACAACCATATTTTACATATCTTTTATGTATGTGCCAGAAAATAGAATCATCAAGTATATTTTCATTATATTCCTCACAAAGTCACGCACGGCTTGGCCATTTTTATTTAATTAATGTGTGTCAGCTCATTAGCAATCCCTTCTGTAAAAATATTCCTTTAGGCTCTGTTTCTTAAAAATTTCCCATCTATAAACATATAATTAAGAGACTGTATTTTTATTCACTTTATCATAATATTTTATCACTCCATCTTGTAGACCCTAGAGGATATAAAGAGATGATTTGATTGGTATAACTTTTGAAGATAATTTGGAGTGAATCAATGTCCCTTACTGCACTCGTTACCTATTGCTGCTCGTAAAATCTACCCCAAAACTAGTTCCTTAAAACACCACTTACTTAACTCGCAATTCTATGACCTGACTGGGATTCTTTATGCATCAGCGGTCAGCTGTGCTAATATTAGTGTGGCTCTTCCATTAGTTTTGGACCTCACGTGGGAAAGCTGGGGAGACCTGGCTCAGATCCCAGTGACCTCCCATCTTCCAGCGGGCCAGCTCGCTGTTCACCCAGAGGGGACAGATGTCCTGAGAGGGCAAGTGTGCGTAACTTTTTGAGTGCTGGACTCAGTATTGACATTGTATAACACATGTTATCGTACTGGACTGAAATGTCACAAGGCCAGTCCAGATTCAATGGGTAGAAAAATAGACTCCACTGCTTTAAAGTGGAAGCTTGAAGGGTCACGTTGTAAAACACGTGCATACAAGAAGGTTGGAGAAATGGTGCAGTTTTTGTACTCTTTCTACCTACTGCTGAAGCCTGACTCTGAGTGAGACTTGAATGAAGTCTCATAAATTTCCAAATTATAACAAATATCAAAATGTCATACCCTTTAGCTTATCTTCTGCTTTCTCAAAATATCCACCATTTAGAGATATCGAAATCCCCAGACTGATGATTTCTATGATGGTAGATCTTTATCTTGACCGATCTCTGTTAATATTTTTTGTTCGTGAATTTTGGACATCATGGCCTTTAGATTATGCCTGTACATACTGGGACATTAATAATCAAAGCTCAAAGTTGTATACTAACAAAAGAGGAGAAGGCTTTGTTGCCATCCCATCTTACACACTTATCTCCTTATTTCCAGAAAATGATGTCACACATGCTCACACTTATACAAATGCACAAAACATGTCCATACGTATAATTATACAATGATTGCCCTCCTTGTATCCACGCTTCCTTGTAATTTACCTTTGAAATTCCTCTCATCAAGAGAAGATTATTTTCCTTATCCCTTGCATATGCTCTGGTCTTATGACTTACTTTGACCTTTAGAATATGGCCGAGATGGCAGTGTGCCAATTCTGAAGTCGGGCATTGAGAAACTTTGAACACTTCTGCTAGACTTCTTGGAACTTTATTGCTTCAGGAATAGTAATCCAAGCTAGCCTGCTAGAATCATTGGGTAAGAAATGCAACACCCAGCTACTTGATCCCGCTACCTAACAACTAAGCAACCACTAAGATATGTGAGTGAATCCACTGAAGACAAGACAGTCCTAACTAACCCATCGTGTTACCACACACACATGAATGCACCCAACTGAGGTCCTTCAAAACTAAGTCTGATTGCCAATGGTGCCCAGTGACCAATAGATTTGTGGAGAAAAATAAAATCATTGCTCTATTGTTAAACCGTGAAATGTACGCATCACTTTTTACAGCTAAAACTAATACATCTCATTGGTATATATGCCATAAATTAGGGAAAAATGAAAATAATTATTCAGATATATATGTCATAACACCTATCATTGACTAGAAAGAAGATGATTTTAAGAATCTTGCACTCTTTAAGTACATTTAAATTCTGGTGTATTTTTGGACTTGTATCATTTTAATGTTATTTCTCAAAAATTTATTCTACAAATTGGATCAAATGGATTGACCAGTATGCAAAACAAGTACATACTGATGAACTAATTCCTTCAGGACATTTGCATTTTCAATCATAGCCTAACATATGCATTGCCAAGATATTTAGTTAGTAGTTTGAATTCTTCTTTGCGAGACCTATATTTTGCTTTAGTCAGATACACTATGAATTTGAATTAGACCTCCCTTGGTTTTTTCACCTGTCAAACTCTATCCTATTATAGCAACATCAAAAGCTTAACTGTCTTCCCTGACCTAATTTTTACTCAAGTGGCCAGATAAAAGGGAGTGGAAAATAAATTATAAAACCATCAGTTGCAGCACAAGAAAGTAAATATGAAAAGAGGTTAATGAGAGGACAAAGATCAAACAGCTTCCGCCAAAATAACAAGCAGCCTCTTCTTAATGACTGCACATGTTCACAAGACTTTTACTTTTATCCTGTAAAATAAAACATCCTAAAACACAATGAATTATATTGAGATGTGAGTGAATACCACCTCAAGGCCAGGGTTCATTGTCCTTATGTTTTTATCAGAAGATTGTTTCTCACAAGTCTCTCTACATCAAAGCTTTCTATCAGATCACGGTGGTTATTTTTTAGTTGGGTGTTTATTCAACAGACTCATTCAGCACTGCAATAGGGCAAATGATTATGTTCTTATATACTCCCTTTATCAGGATTGTGTGAACTCACAATTCTTTGCCTACACAAAACTGAAATAGAATCACGAGATGACCGACTTTATGACTCAAGAGAACACCTTACCTCTATTGACCAATTACTTACTTGTTATTATACATATTAAATCAAGGGCTTTGCATTGCAATGTCAGAGCTTCTTATAAATTTGTATCCATAAACAATGATAAGAACAGACTTAACAATTTGCATTTTGATAAATCCGGCTATTCATTCCCAAAGTAGAGGAGATAAATTTTAGAAACCACTTTTTCAGCAACTTGAATCATTCTGTCACAAGTTACATCCAGTCTCACGGTATATAAAAACACCAAGAACACTCCTGGAATCTTGCCTCTTAAAAGGCCTTTTTTAATATATGTGGAATTATAAAATTCTTGAATTCAAGTAACTTGAAAATATCTTGATCGATGTATAGTAAGCCCTAAATGAGACCTTCTATTTTTAATATAGTGACTTTTCACAAATAAGTCTGATAAACCAGGAAGTAATTTTTTAACCAGGAAGTATTTTGTCAATGATAACTTCTGTTCCATTTTTTTTTTCTTTTTTCTTGCAAAACCTTGGCAGTATCTAGGTTGTGTATCTCATTTGTTTTCCTGCAACTCTTATGTTCACTTTTTCCTCCTCTTATATGTAAAGCTTCAGGTGAGTTTATTGCACAGCTAAAGCCAGGAAAGCTTCTTTTCTAACTATATTGAAAGTTTTCTCCATGCACGGATGTGAGTTCTAGTCCAGTGAAGGTGTGATCTGCTGGGCATATCAGAATCACTTGACGCATTTATTAAAATTACATTCCTTTGGTTTACAATAGAAAAGTTATTCTTTTTTTTCTTAATGTTTATTTATTTTTGGGAGAGAGTGAGACAGAGTGCTAGTAGGGGAGGGACAGACAGAGAGGGAGACACAGAATCCGAAACAGGCTCCAGGCTCTGAGCTGCCAGCACAGAGCCTGACGCGGGACTCAAACCCGGAAATGGCGAGATCATGACCGAGCAGAAGTCAGACGCCCAACCGACTGAGCCACCCAGGCGCCCCAAAAAGTTATTCTTTAGGTCAAAAGTGGGCCAAGAAATCCATGTTTAGTTTCCAGGTATCTGTAATGTGCACCATTCTTTCAGTGAATTTAAAATCTCTTTAGTTTTTTTTTTTTTTTTTTTTTTTTTTAATAAAAACTCTATGTTGCAGAATTATAATTTTCACTGTGAAGTTCTTCTTAGGCTGTAAGCATCAGTACTTTTCCTCTAGGAAGGGTCTGTATGCTTCTGTCACATCCATACAGCCCTCCTGTGTTGCATAAAGTTAAATGGAAAGGTTGGCTAAACATCCCTAATTTGAGGATGTGTAAATCTTGTAATTAATTACTTTCTTTTCTGTTGGCTTACATTCTACATTTCTAAGTTAGAGAAAGACGATGAGATTGGAAAAACTCCTCCTCTCTTCTACCCAGGCAATAATGATATTCAGTGACGGTCTGTGAAGCACATTTTTCAGTTCATTTCAACTCAAGTGAATGAAGTTGTACCCCAGATTCTGTTGTGTTCTGTTATTCTTGCTTTTAAACAGTATATATTTGTGTGTGGTATTCACAGACAGATGAAGAATGATGTTCTTCTGACTTGTTTTATAATCATGGGGATCCTTATCATCAAATAAATCTGTAATCATTTATAAAGATATAGATATGAAGACTTTGATTATAATTGTTTCTGGATATTAATTTCTACATATGATTTTAATTTACATTTATGTGCTCTCCATACTGCTTTTATTGTAGGTCCCACTTATTCCAACTTTTCTCTTGTTTTCAAAATTTAATGAAGAATGTAATCTTGTTATTCCATAATTCCATAATTCTATTGAGATAGAAAATGGTTTGATACAAATTTTTGATGCAACATTGTTTATTCTAGGGAAATTAATAATAAGTAGTAATAATAATAGATCTTACCATATCTCAGGCTACAAACAAACACCAAATTAAACATTTTCTATAACTAATGACCAATGATTAGGCCTTTGTTCATTTTGATCTATATTTCATATATGTAAGCTGTCTTTTAATTTAAACAGTTATAAATCAGAAAACCACTACCATAGAATCATGTTACTTATGTGATCTGCTTTTCCAAAGAGGAATCTAGCAAGCATATGAAATAAAAAATAGAGTACATTTTTTTAGATGAAAACCAAAACAAAAACAGAAAGTTTTTATGTATTTCACATGCAATTATATACTACATAACTTATTTGATAAAATAGACATGATTTGAACTTGATGTTCTAATTTTATGGTTGGCTACTTCAAAAGTAACAAAGTGCAAAGTCTTGGAAATATTTAGAATGAAAATAGTTGTAAAAGATGCTTCACAAATACTGGTTGCATCCAATCAGCAGCCTTGGGAATGTGCTTTGGCAAGACACAAATGAATACACAATCAGAAGTGTAAAACAATGGAGGTTTATTTCTTTTCTGTGCTCCATGTTCATTTTGGGCAGGCTGAGAGCTCTGCTTCCCATCTTCTGCATTCTGGGGCCCAGGGTGAAAAAGCAGTTACTATCTAGAATATTGCTGGTTATAATGGCAGAGGGAAAGAGGATGGCATATTATGTACTGGCTATTAAAACTTCCATTCAGAACCACATCCCTTCTCAAATTTCATTGACCTAAGCAGATCACGTGAGCAACATCAACCAGCAAGGGCCAACCATCAGTAGTCCAATCCTACAGGTTCCCATCACAGAATCAAAAGGTGTAGTGCATATTGTGACCACCACCATGGTTCTAATCATGACAAAACATAGATCAATTTTTTAACATATTAATTGCATTGCAAGTAGCTGCATAATTCACAAAAATTTTATTAAAATTAATCTTATAGTGTTATGTTTATTAACTATTCTGAATTTTTTAAGTTTGATGTTGTATTTGAGCTGTTTTATATTAAGTCATGTTTTATTCAGGTACTGATAAATTAACTTTTGAGTTGTACTACTGGGCATAATTCTAGATGTCATGATTTCACCTTTTTTAGAAGTCCAAAGAAACTTGTGGCTTTTTAGTCTACCTGTGTTTTTGTCTAACTGCTGCCTAATGAAGTGTCAGATTCCCTTGTGCTTCTGCTGCTACTTTAACTAGTAATGGTAAGAGCTGGAAGGGTCTATGTGGATTTTAATTTAGTCACCATGGTGAGGATTTTAGTGTTGCAAATGTTACAGATTACTTCTTGAAAAACAGCTGCTGGACTAGGAGTTCAAAGGCCAATACTTTATGTTATGTACGATTGGTTTAATCTTCATTCGATCTCTCTTTTTATCTTATTCCCTGGAAGGTTGATTCAAAAAATGGGCTTTATTTCTTTTTTGCTATTATCTTATCAAGGAAAATATATTGAAGACAATTTGACAACTTGACTGGAGAGTGCTTGATGGTGTAAGACTTTCAGCCCAGTACCTTTTATTTCAAGTCTAAAGGAAAAACATCCAACTCTAGCTAAGAGAACAGACCACATGTTTTCTCGAATAAGAATCCACAAACTTGTAGGGTCGCTAGAGGACTCTGTAAGTGACATATTTCTTGGGATGTTTTAGTTCATTGAGACTTTAAAAAAAACAGGTTTTTGTTTGGTTTCAATCCTAATCTAACAAAATCACTATACTACATTCTAAGTCATCCAAATGGCTATTATAATAACAAAGCAAAGTAAATGAATTTAGTGCCCACAGGTGTGTTTGCTTTTGAATTTATGATTACTTTTAAACACGGTAGATATCGATGAGATAAGGAGTGGCTGCACAAAGGACATTTTTACCACAATTTAAGAACAAATATTCTAAAAATTATGTCACCTTAAGCCATTACATACCAGCATATTTAGGACAAGGTCAAAAGTATGTAAATGGTATAATGAGTGACAAAGTCACATGAAGAGTCTAAGCATTACTCAGATTCTGGTTTTGCATATTTGAACTTGAACTGCATTTTTTTTATTATTATGAAAGTCAGTTACAAATAATTATTGGGAAACATTTAAATACTACTTTGAACTTCAGTATCTCATTTTATGACATTAAATTAACTCATCCAAATGATTTACATATGATGAATGTGACTTCACTCTTCAAAAAATAAGGTGACAAAGACAAAAAGTGATAGTGTAAATATTTTTCACCATATTCAGAAAAAGAGCTAATATAAACAATTGATATAAAAACAATTGATTCTTCCACTAGAAAAATCATTTCACTACACCTCACTGTTCAACATTTAACTTTAGCGAAAAGCATTTTTCACATTGAATTTGTATTGCCAATTGGAATTATAGAATTTTCAATATTGCCTGTGTCTTACTTATAAACTTGTTTTGAGTTTATAATTTTATTGCTTATAAATGAAAGTAACTTAATTTTACTACTTCCACTGTTTAAACATTATTGGAATAAAAAATTGTGAAAAATTGGAATCAATGAAAATATTTGCTTGCCACACCAAACTATGGGTTTAATTAAAACTGACGTTTCTTTCCCATTAACTTCTCATCTTATGTCCTATTTTTCTGGCAATTATTCATTGTACTCCAGTAAAATTGGTCTACCTCTTTTCATAGGAAAAAATAATTATATTTTTTTACATTTTTTTAACGTTTATTCATTTTTTGAGAGACAGAGCGTGAGCAGGGAGGGGCAGAGGAGACACAGAATCCAAAGCAGACTCTAGGCTCTGAGCTGTCAGCACAGAGCCTGACGTGGGGCTCAAACTCAAACTGTGAGATCATGACCTGAGCCGAAGTCAGACGTTTAACCAACTGAGCCACCCAGGCGCTCCCCCCCCCACCCCCCCAAAAATATGAGAATTCCAAGGTCACAGTTGCTTTGAATGTGTTCATCCCTCTGGAATAATTTTTCACTAGAAATTTTATGGCTTCGTCCAAGGATCACACTCTTGGGGAGGAGTTTCTATACTACTCCTTATAAAATTGCACTCACTTCAAAGTCTCAATTCCTATCTGCCATTTTCATTTCTTTTCTCCGGAGAATGCATTTCTCGGTTTACCATTTACATATTTATTTTGTTGACTTTCTATTCTCACTAAAATTTAACCCTGAAGAAATATGGATTTTTGCCTCTTTCGCCTATCTCCGGCACACAGGTTATAGATATTTTGATTAGTTTTCTTTCTATCATCCTCACTCAAGTGTTTATAGACATAATTAAATTAATAACTTTGTAATGGTATCACAAAAGTTATCTTTTCCAAAGTTGTTAAGAGGAGGCGTGTCTTGCTTAACCATTGGCATATAATTCTAATTCATTACTTATTCAGTTAAAGGCAGATGAAACAGATAAATGTCCACATCAATGCATAAGTAAGTGTTTAAACACATGAGAAGTAATTGGAGATTTTTAGTGTTGAATGGAGTATTATGAAAATGTTCAGCCCATTCAGAATTCAGACTCAGAGGTAAGTCTGAATTTCTAAACCTCTATCTTTATTCTTTTATCATTACTTTTAGTGCATTTTGTCTATTCTTAAAATATATAATAATATTTGAAATTTCATTCTTTGAGCTCTAAAAAAAATAAAAGGAAGGGCACACACCTACATGGGCTTGGGAAAAAAATGCTTTACCCAATATGTGTTGGGGCAAGAAATGAATTGCGGTGGTAAAATCCACTGTTCCTTTCAGACTGACTTGTGAACAGAACCATGAGGCACTGAAAAAAATCCCTCCACAAAGGAACACAGTTGACAAATGAAAGATTCTCCTTGCATGACCTTAAAATAATCTAACATTACTCCATTATTACACTGAGCGATCACTGCAGTTTTATTTTTGGTCCCGACTGAATTAGGGCTCACCTTTCGATGGTTGCCATTTTCTGCTTTTTGTGCGTAATAACTGACTTGACATTTGTGATGTTCCAATGTGTCTTTCTTAATGTTAAGGAATCATCTGTGCATTAATGAACTGGCTTGATGGATCTGCCAAACCTTTCAAAGAAGCAATTAAGTCTCGGTAAGAGCTTGCATGAATGGCACGATTTATTGTAATCTAAAAAGAAGAAGTATAAACAAAAAGTAATTAAATTTTAAAGGTGGCAGTCAAGTGGTACAACACGAGAACTGCGTCTTCCGAACTTCATCTACAGAGAGCATAAAAACAACATGCTATTTTTTAAATGTCTTCTCAAATTTAAAATATGACTTTCGGGAAACTGTTCAACTTTATTACTGTTCAAAGTGTTTAAATGAAAATGACGCGATATCATTTTTATCTATCAAACGAGAGAGGCTAAATTGGACACAAAGCACATGAATATTCAGGGTTATGACAGAAATGGTAAAGTAAATTTCGCTCACCATTGTTAATGGCAGGCTGAGCTGCAATCATGTGGCTTATTGATACATTTTCAGTATGTATGAGAAGCTTAGGAATACCACATACTATACTGCATAAACTACTCATAGTAAATAACCACAAATATAACCATACAAAGCATTGATGCCTGAAGGTCCGTAAATGACATTTATTACGTATTTTTCCCATCTACCGTGAAAGCAAACATCCGAAATGTTTAACAATGAAGGAATGGTAAGTTAAACTATGTTAGTGCACCTGTGAAATTGTATACAGCATTTTCAGTGATTTTTTTATACAAAATGAATTTTCCATCTTGCATATATTGAACACTTTTGTGCTAGGCACTATGCTAATTGATTTACATTTCACTTTTACAAAGCTTATTTCAGTTGTAGGATCTAATATTTTTCTCAACTTACTGACAAAGATCATTTTGATTAAAGTAACTTGTTTGGGGTCACATTGTTCAAATGGGATGCAGCAAAGCCCAGAAATATGTCTGATTAGAAAAATCCACGTTCTTAACCCATGAACCATACTGACTATTCAGTGATGTAAAAAAAAAAAAAAAAAAAAAAAAATCTTCAGGGACACTTTGCGTACAGGTTAAGTGGTTAAACTGAATTGTTATACTCCAATAATTTCTTTTTTTTTTTTTCTTTTTGCTATTATTACTACATGTTATATTGGGAATACATTAAATGGTTGACTAGGTGAAGGAATTATTCACACAATATATTTTTCCTCTACAGGTCATAGCAAGCTTTTGCTTTTTCAGTTGGCTTCCTTGATTTAATCTTTGAGAATTCATATTATATTCATTTGGACAGTTTGGAGGCTTCTCAAACAGGAATCTGTATCTTTGGGGAGGTTTCCTCCATGCACTATAGGTATATTTGCCATAGTATATGTTTAGGGAGATCTGGAACATAAGGAAAGGACTCAGGGATTCAACAGCCTTTGTGGAAAACAATAATATAAACCCATAAATTTTTATATAATCTGATTGGAAAATAAACAGAAAAATGCTATGATCCAGAAAACAGTTTTTTAAAAATATATAAAAGCAGTGTATGCTTTTATGTAAATTTCATTATTTTTTTTTCATGATTCATTATCTTCCTTCTTGCTTATGGCACATTTTAGCTGATGTTTGTAAGTCACTCTCAGTGTCAGTTTGTCAGAAATGTCTTTCTTATTCCTTCAGACATGCCATTTTATCCCTTATCTAATACCCTGGTAAGTGGCATTTAATGCAATTGGGTTGATTTCTTTGGTTAAATACTTATTTAACTAATGTGACTGTGAATTCTATACAGGCAGGGCAGGATAGACACTGTCATGATCTCTTCTGTACCACCAGGGTATAGCACAGTGATTAGCCCATAACCAGTTTTTAATAAGTATTTATTGAATAAATAAATGAATAAACAAATGTATATTTCAGATATGTTTATAATAAATGTGAAGAATGTATTATTTTTTGATTAAGTACAATACACATATTATAGAAAATGGGGAGATCATATCATGAGCTCATGAAATTGCACTGATTTTAAGAAGCCTAAACTGAACCCCACGTGGGGGGTGAGATGATATTTTTGTTTGTTCCGTATGAGAGGTAGAAAAAGTTATATTTTCAGGATGGATTTTCAAAAATATACTATTCTTTATAAAAAAAAAGATTTTGTCGTGGGGCGCCTGGGTGGCGCAGTCGGTTGAGCGTCCGACTTCAGCTCAGGTCACGATCTCACGGTCCGGGGAGTTCGAGCCCCGCGTCGGGCTCTGGGCTGATGGCTCAGAGCCTGGAGCCTGTTTCAGATTCTGTGTCTCCCTCTCTCTCTGCCCCTCCCCCGTTCATGCTCTGTCTCTCTCTGTCCCAAAAATAAATAAAAAACGTTGAAAAAAAAAAAACAGTTAAAAAAAAAAAAGGTTTTGTCGACTTCATTATATACTCTTGAATTTTATTTCATCTTTATAATTCAGGGTGAGAATAGTGTGAGACAAAAGTAAGAATATATGACTTTAAAAATATCAAGTTTATATGTTGACCAATGGGAGCTTTTCTTTATTTTAATTTTTTATTTTCAACTTTATTTATTTATTTTGAGAGAGCAGAGTGAGCACAAGCAGGGGAGGGGCAGAGAGCGAGGGAGAGAGAGAGAGAGCCCCATGCAGGGCTTGAACTCATGAATTATAGATCATGACCTGAGCTGAAACCAAGAGTTGGACACTTAACCGACTGAACCACTGAGGTGTCCCAACCAATGGGAACGTCTAATGACATCCAGAAATATAGAGGCAGGTATTGATTGTTCTATGGTTTCTGATAATATAATTAATAAGATAAAAGCTATTACCACCATTTCTTAGGCTTTCTTTCAGGAATGTTGGTAATTTGTCTACAGTCACAAGTAAACGCATATATTGTGGCTCAATGCACATCTTTTTGCTTAATTTTCATGCTCTTTTAAATCATTATAATTTCAATAATGTTGGGGTAAGTTAGGATGAATGCTATTTTATTCTCCATTTTTTTTCCTACTAGTTTTTGATGGGTGTGAAGAAAGAAAATTGATATTATGGTCTGCCCAATGTTTTAAAAATCTTTTCGATTATGGACCTAATGCTCAATTTAAGAACAAGATTTAGCAGGGCAAAGTAAAACACCCCCAATGTCTCTTTTCCGTAATTACTCAGGTTCATAACACCTGGGATGAGGATGTGACAGTGAGAAAGAAATAGTGATGTTTGATGACTTTTTTGTTTAAGAAATAAAGAAACAATAAAAAATTGTATGAAACTAATTGAATGCTATGGTTGAGGCTAGACATTGTCTTCTATGCTTGCGTGTACCATATTTAAAATGCGTACAAAAATTGGTTAGGGTGATTTGGACTTACAGTGCTGTTTCCTGCTCAGTACAGGTAAAAGTGTGTATTTTGTGTCTTCATTTTTACTTATAACACCAACGTCTTTTGTGAATATATAAGGATGAAAAATCTAATGTGCTAAAGTAAGTTTACGTATGAATTAACACATTACTATCAGCTGCTTTGAGGAATGCAAAAATCCCTTTAATCTTTTTCAAAGACTAAACGTGCTTTGAGGTACTTTACAATTTTACTGAGCATAGTTATGTAATCTATTTTATCTATTAGTCCTTATCATAAAATTGGGCTCTCTAATATACTATCAATAGAAAAGGTATGGTGTGCAAATAGAATACTTCTTTCTTCATTTTCAAAAGTCACTTAACTGTGAATACATGCTGTGCTGACTATTCTAAAAACAGTGGACTGATTTCCTGACTTGTTTCATAGCATGGTCATAAAATTATAGTTAATTTAATATTCTTTTTTATGTATATATGAAAAATAATTTCAAGGAAACTTCATTACTTTTGAAATTACAAAAATAGCAGTATTACATAAGTACAAAAGAGGAAGTCTTGTCATATTTGTTTTAAAAAGTAGATGTTACTCAATCTATAGATTCAATGCAATCCCAACCAATATCCTGGCAACTTACTCCCTGACAAAGTGATTTTAAACTTTATATGGAGAGGCAGAAGACCCAAAATAGCCAACTGTGACATAAAAATACATGAACAAAGGTAGAGCACTGACATTATCAGACTTTTAAGACTTACCTTAAAGCTAGAGTAATCAAGACAGTAATGCATTAGTGACAACATAGACAAACGGATAACTGGGATGGAACCCAGAGCCCAGAAGTAGACTGCATAAATATAGGCAACTAATCTTTGACAAAGAGCAAAGGAAATACAATGCAGGAAAGATACTCTTTTCAAAATATGGCACTGGAACAATGGGACATCCACATGCAAAAAGAAAAAATAAAATCAATCTAGGCACAGATGTTATATCCTTCACAGAAATTAACCCAAAATAGGTCATTGATCTAAATTTTAAGAATCAAAACTATAGGGGTGCCTGAGTGGCTCAGTTGATTAAGGGTCCGACTTTGGCTCAGGTCTTGACCTCACAGTTCGTGAGTTCCAGTCCACATTGGGCTCTTTGTTGACAGCTCAGAGCCTGGAACTTGCTTCGGATTCTGTGTATCCCTCTTTCCCTCTGCGCCCCCACTCATTCTCTGTCTCTCTCTTCAAAAATAACAAACATTAAAAAAAAAGACTCAAAACTATAAACATCCTAGGAGATAGTACAGGAGAAATTCTAGATGACCTTGAGTACTGCAATGGATTTTTTAGATAAAACATCAAAAGCATGTTCCATGAAAGAAACAATTGATAAGCCACAATTCATTAAAATTAAAAACTTCTGTTCTGTGAAAGACCCTGTCCAGAGAATAAGACAACAAGCTGGTGACTTGGAGAAAATATTTGCAAAAAAAACATGTCTGATAAAGGACTGTTATCCAAACTAGACAAAAAAATTTCTTAAAACTCAACAATAAGAAAGGAATCTATCTGATTTAAAAATAGGCCAAAGAGCTGAACAGATAGGTCACCAAAGAAGATATATGGATGGCAAATGCACATATGAAAGAATGTTCCACATCATACGTCATTAGGGAAATGGAAATTAAAACAACCGTGAGATACTGCTATGTGCGTATTAAAAAGGCCACATTTATAACGTGACATTATTCAAGGTTGGCAGGAATGTGCAACAATAGGAGCTCTCATTCATTGCCGGTGGGAATGCAACGTGGTTCACCCACTTTGTAAGACAGTTGTTTCTTACAAAACTAAACATCCTCTTCCATATGATCCAATAATGGTGCTCCCGTGTATTTACCCAAAGGAACGGAAGTTAGGTCTATGCAAAATAACCGGCACACAGATGTTTATAGCTGTATTCATAATTATTTATATGAATATGTAGTGCTTTTTTTCACAGTTGACCAAGGTTGACAGCAACGGAGATGCCCTTCAAATAGTGGAATAGATTAAAAACAAAACAAAACAAAACAAAACTCTGATACACCTATTCAATGGGATATTATTCAGTACTAAAAAGAAATGTGTTATCAAGCAAATGTGTATTTATACGAAGCAAAAGAATGCTATCTGAGAAGGCTGCATTCTGTATGATTTCAACAGCATAATATTCTGGAGATGGAAAAATTATGGAAAACTTAAAATAATCAGTATCTGTCAAGGGATCTGGGGAGGAAGGGATGAATTCACAGAGCACAGAGGATTTGGGGGGCAGTGAAACTGTTCTGTATGACTTTGCAATTGGGTACACCCGTTAAACATTTTTTCAAACCCATAAAACATACAATACCATGTGTGAATCTTAATACAAACTTTGGATTTAGGGTGATACTGATGTGTCAAAGTAGATTAATCAATTTTAACAAACGTATCACTGTAGTGAAGGATGTAGATATGGGGAAAGACTGAGTGTAGGGTGGAGAAAGGGAGTGCATGAGAACTTTGTACTTTCTGCCCAATTTGGTTATCTACTTAAAACTGCTCTGGGGGACAGCTCAGTGGCTCAATCTGTTAAGTTAGACTTCGACTCAGGTCATGATCTCACAGTTCGTGAGTTCGAGCTCCATGTTGGGCTCTGTGCTGACAACTCAGAGCCTGGCCTCCTGCTTCGGATTCTGTGTCTCCCTCTCGCTCTGCCCCTCTCCTGCTCATGCTCTGTCTCTTTATCTCTCTCAAAAATAAACAAACGTTAAAAAAAATATAAAATCAACTGCTCTAAAAAATCAAGTCTATTTCTTCTAAGTCAGTATGGTTTATTTGTAATTGCATCCTAACTGAGCTTATTTGGTCAAGCTAAAATGCTTAGATAATTTAAGTAAGTGTAAAAGTTTATTTTGCAATTTATTTCCAATTTAATCTGACAACATGAAAAACAAATGTTTACATTGTAGAAAACACAGTACATATTCAGTCTGAATTAAATCCAAAATAAGGGAAACATGATTTCTTTTTAATGACTATATAATCGTATTAGAAATTTTACCAGCTTTATTGAGATACAATTGACACGTATAACACTGTGTAAGTTTAAGGTGTAAAATGTGTTGACTTGATGCACTTATATATTACAAAATGATCACCAGCATAGCATTAGCTAATACCTCCACCATGTCACATAATGACAATTTTTTGTCACTTAAGATGTACTAAAGTGACACTTAAGATGTACTCTCTTAGCAACTTTCAAATATATGATACGGTATTATTAACTGTAATCACTATGCTGTACATTAGATCATCAGAACTTATTCATCTTATAATTAGATGTTTGTATCCTTTGGCTTAATTTTACTGGAATTTAGAAATAAAATTAGGCTATGATATTAAATTATAGTTTCTTTATTTGGGGCTTAAGTTTGTTTCATGAAGATGTTAAGAGAGGTTCTTTGCTTTCAGTCAACGAACACATCTGCTACATCCTTTCTTAATGTATAGTCTCAAAACTGTATCAAAATTATATGAGGTTCTTGTTAAAAAGGCAGATTCCAACCACAACTCTGAGTCCTTAGTAATTCTTTATTATCATTTGATATATATATAAAACATATATATGAAGTTTAGGATTCTTTTTAATTTTGTCTTATTTCCCTTCTATTAAAAATAATATTAAGTTTAAAAATATGAGTAGAGTAGTATCCACAGGCTTATTGCACTCTATAATATTTCCAAATGAATTAATCCTGATATATATGCATGTGTCTGTAAATATTCAGACTTATCACATATAAATAAAACATGCATTATAATATATATTTATAAGCATATATGTGGGTATGTAAATCTGAATGTTTTCCCATAATTTGTCGTTTCTGCCATTTGATGACATTTAGATATATTTTGTTATTTTACTATTTTTTTCTACCTTGTTAGGTAAGTTTAAATATATCAAGCATCTATTACACATCTTTATTCATTCTAAATGCAGATTCCTGGGCCTGTTGCATTAGTACATCTGGAGGTGAAGCATCTAAATCTGTCTTTACAAAAATTTTCTAGGATTTTTTGTTTATATTATCATTTAGAATCATTGCAGTAGTCCATAGGATCTTACCACAAATGATATGGTAAGCTTAGAATTGGAGTTTGAAATAGGGGGGGTGATGTTTGCTCCCGAATTCTTTCCCCATCCCTTCAATAAATCTTGTTTCCAGAATCTGATTAGACAACTTTATTTTATACCTAATATCTTGGATCTCTAGATTAACACTATATAACATTATTATAACTAATTTAACATGATATAGACATTTTATTCTGTCTCGAAAAAAATATATATATATATTTAGGTCTTAATTATTTTCCATATTAGTATATAGTATTATGTATAACATTAAAGCTAATAAATGCAATGTTTAGGTTATATATTTTTCATTTTCATGGTTGTATATAATTTTTCTAGTTGTCGGAAAACAAACTATAAACCTAAGAATGAGCTGACAATACTTTTAAAGTCTATTCAAACTATTGCTAAATGTCCTAATTTATAGGAGAGGATTTTACTCCTACTAGTTGTCCTGACTGAAAACTTAGCATAATTTATGTTACTATCTACAAATTCCATTATATATGATGTGAGATGACTATATAAAATCATTAAATGAGTGAATAAATGAATAATAGACAAACTCATAATAAAGGAGACATGATATATAAAACTAATCTTGGAATGAATACCCAGAAATTAGTAAAAATTATTACTGACATTTTTATACATTATTATTATTGGCCCCTCACTCGAGCAATTACAACATAAAATCTCTAAATATTATAAACATGTGAATCCATATCTGAAGGCCTAAAATTTGAATAAATAGATTCTAGAACATAATTACCTCAGTAAACTTACAGAATGGCCATTCTGTATAGACACGTGGAGAACACAATTTTCCCAGCATTCCAACCAAAGTCCAACAGGCACCCTGGGAGTAGCACAGGTTACTTTCTGTTAGGGTCTTAGAATTTCTCCCACACGGGAAGGAATAACATATTACTGACCTATTTTGATGGTGTTCTGTTATCTTTTACCATCTGTATACCAGAAGGCCTGGTCTTTCTGGATATATTAGCTTATCAGACTGCATGACACAATTTTTTTCTCTTGACACATCATCTTCTGTTTTATTAATTTAAGATTTTTAAATAATGTTCAATTGTATACTAGTTATCTCTATATAAAGTTCAATTTGAAATTCACATGTTGATAACCTATGAGTCATAGCTGGGACTTTAGCAATACAGTCTGTTATTAAACACATTTAATGTTTTATATCAATGTGAGGAACAATTTATGTGGTTTTAATATTACACAAATGTATGGCCAGGTAATATTGTGAAATAATATGTATTTATCTTTATGAGAGTGACTTTCCTGGATTTTCCATCAATTTGATATGATATTTTGAATTTTTTTCTTAGTAGTATTATAGACAGAGTCAAAAAAAATGAAAAGAAAAGAAAAAAGAAGTAGTTAACACTTTCTGGCTATTAACTTCCAAATACTCAAGCCCTTAAGAAAACCTAGAAGAAGAAAGAACACTCTTGACTATAGGCATTATGATTTAAGAAGTAAAAAGGAGAGGAAATCTTTTTTTTTTTTTTTTTTTACACCTAGTAAAAGAACCTCCAGGTAGAATAAGGAGACAGAAGTCACATGGATCCAATGCCATGGGCCAGGCCTTACCATCCTGGAAGTCACTGAGGCTCAGCTGAGCCCTAGAGGTCACCAAATGGGTGATACGCTGAGATACATATGGAACCATTTACTTTTTTTCCCAGCAATATTTAGTGAGTGTATGTACATGCCAAGCACTATTTGAAACTTAAAAGAAGAAATGGACTGGTAAGAGAACAACAAACGTGAAATATCCAACTTTATCCTCTCATGGATCCTACATTCTAATTGTATGGGGTAAAGGGTAGCGTGTGGGGAAAGAAGTGAAAGATCGTCAGGTGGCAAAGAGCTATGGGAAAGATTTGGAAAGAAAAGGATATAGAGGGTACCCAAAAGGTACTGGAAAACACACTATTTTACACAGAGGTGGGTAAATGAGTCCTCAATGAGAAAGTGATTTTTGGGCAAATTCCAGAAGGAGCTAAGAAAAGAGGCAAGTAAATTTCTGGGAAAGAGCTGTCCAGGTGAAAGGAAACAGTTTCTATCAGCAGTTCTTATATGTCTGCCTATTAGTAACCAAAAACTCAACAGACAATTCGGGTATGTATTCGAGGTTGAGAAAAATTGTCCTAGATTAAGGAGGTAAGAAAAAGGGACACAGAAACGCCAAGCTGGTTATTGATACTGTTTAATCCCATAGTCTCTACAAATCAAATCAGTATGCTCAAGATGTCCACTCCAAAATTTGGGGCCCAGAAATGAGAAGTAGGTAAG